>NC_080185.1:113529275-113894900 GCF_950295315.1 Erinaceus europaeus
CCTTAGACCAGATAAACCCAAACCATTTGGCTCCGTCAGCACCTAAGATACAGTGATTACCTGATACCCCTAGAAGGCACAAAGCAGAGTGAGGTCAAGTATATTACTGTAGATCCTAACCACTGTATTTTCATAGGAAAAAAAGACCCAACTAATTTGGTTATAATAATAATTAGCTAATGCTATTGAAAACTTTTTCTAAGACTACAAGGAACCCTTCCCATTCTCTTTAAGATCCTTATTTCTCCTAGTTCTGGAACCTCTAGGACTATGCCCATATTTCTTGATGTTTCTTCTCTCTGATTCCTTACCATCATACTGCCTCTGTTGACCTCAACTAAATAAATAGTCTTTAAAGAGGGCTTACACCAAACTGAAGGCTGTTCATAGAATACCACTACAGAGCGAGGGAGGGTATGTCAAAGCACATCCATTCAGGAGTAGTGAAGGCTAGAGTGTACTCTTCACTGTGGTGGGGAGATTTGGAAACAGTGTTTCTGCATTCACAGATGGTGATCAAGAACATGGAAACCAACATATGAGCATGTTAAATGTAAGCAGTTCTTTATGAAAGAGTGCTTCCATGCCCTTTGGATATATGCCAAAGAGTGGTATTGCTGGACCATAAGGTCTTTTCATTTTTATCCATTTAAAGACTCTTCATACTGTTTTCCATAGGGACTGCACCAGTTTGCATACCACCTCCCCACCCCCAACAGTGGGTCAGGATTCCTTTTTCTCCAAGCTCTCACCACCGCTTGTCAGCTCTTCATTTATTGATGAAAGCCTACCTAATTTTGTTTACTTGTTTGGTGGAACTGGAGCCTCTCACATGTGTGGCCTCGCCCCTCCTGGACACTATTTTCATTCAAACAGGGAGACAGGGACAGCTAGCTATCATAGCATCATATGTTCCTCCATTGCCACGGCGATTCCCATGTGGCGCTGGAAGTTTGAATTTGGGTTGTGCAGAGAGCAGTGCAGGTCCCTGACCTGGTGAGCTCTCTCCTGGGCCAAGCTCTGGTTTTTATTGTTTGTTTTTTAAATATCTTGAGAACTCTATATACCATTTTCCAAAGGAGCTGGGACAATTTACATTCTCACCAATAGTGTACAGTGCAAACTTTTTATATCTTAATTACAAGCAGCTAATATAGTCCCCAATTGACTAAAACAGCAGCCTCTAACTTTTTTGAGCAGCTCTAAGGCAAAGAGTGTCTTAGGCAAATAATTCAGCTAATGGTGCATGCTGTATTTCCACTTAGGCCTTTCCTGATCACCCTACTTGAGCATACACCACCACTTCTCCAGTGTCTGCTTCTCGTCCTCCCTTCTTGCCTTGTTTTTCTCCATGTAGCCTATCGTTATTTAACATGCCATGTGATTTTTTTATATTTATTTTATTTATTTATTCCCTTTTATTGCCCTTGTTGTTTTATTGTTGTAGTTATTATTATTATTGTTGTTGGATAGGACAGAGAGAAATGGAGAGAGGGAGGGGAAGACAGAGAGGAGGAGAGAAAGATAGACACCTGCAGACCTGCTTCACCGCCTGTGAAGTGACTCCCCTGCAGGTGGGGAGCCGGGGTTCGAACCGGGATCCTTATGCCGGTCTTTGTGCTTTGCGCCACCTGCGCTTAGCCCGCTGCACTACAGCCTGACTCCCGCCATGTGATTTATATATTAGATTTCTTGCTTGTCTCTTGCCCTTCTCCCCACAGCTCAGAAGTAAGTTGTATGAGGAGTTTTGCCTATTTTATATTTGTCTGCTTCGTTCATACTACCATATCCTCCAGTCTTCTGATCCCTCCCAAACAATTAACCTTGTAGATAAATGAGCAGGGATGCCGCCATGACACTCATCCTTTGATTCTTCTTTTATCCTATAATCCATTCTCTCCCTTCCTCCCTCTCCTATTCTTTCTGTCTCTTTGTCACACACAATGTACATGTTCATTTTAATAGGGAGGCTTCCATCCTTTTTGACTATTGTCATTCTGGATGAAAATATATCTTAGAAATAAAGGTCAGAAACTAATTGGCAAGGAGGAGAAAGGACAGAGTTCCTGAAATTCCCCAAGTCTTTTCATGCAGGAGCTTTCTGTGTAATGTGAACTTGTTAGGAAGTGGACTGTCTTCCTGCACCAGGGCTGTCTGGTAGAGTTCAGATGATAGGGGGAAGAAACAAACACTTTTTGGCATTCTCTCTGATGGGAGCTGGCCACATGTGGTGCCCAAATATTGGGCTGAAGTGAAGAAGAAGGAGCTAGAAGCTAGGGCTCTTGGTGCTCATAGCATCTTCCTCTAAGCCCATGCTAGCTTGCCTACGTCCCCCTTTCAGCAGCCAGACTCATTCTCTGTGTGGCATGGATTGATTTCTGCAGTCCTCGCACCTCCTGGGGAAAGGCTGTCTGGCACACTCTTGGCAGTCTTCCTCCTGTCCCTTCCTAGGACTCAGCCACAATTGCAAAAGGAAGATGAAAAGACTGGAAATCTGCCCTCCCCTCAGCAGTTTGGGAGAAATGAATGTAACAGAAAACTTAAATTAATCTCTTTCAATGAAATATTGTTGCTTAATACACTGTTCCCAGCTGTAGTGGCTTCAAACAAAGCAATTTATTATTTCTCATGGTTTAATATGAGTAGCGAATGAGATAATGTATGTATAACCACGAGTCTGGTGCCTGGTACATAATTGGCACTCAAGAATCATTGTTGCTTATCATGTGGGAGATGTCGTTGCCTATGAGAGTATTCTGAGGCTATGTGCCATTTTGAAATGCATACTGGAGCAGCGTGGGAAAAATTTGGGACTGCGAATGCAAGACCAAGCCTCCCTCCAAATGTGTGTCCCCTGACAAATATTTTGTGTAGGGCTTTTGTCTGTGCAATAAATACTAATACAGATATACTGCAAAAATTCATGGACCCATGTGAGATATGATCATTTTAATAAAGATTTAGGTTGGGGGACCAGGTGGTAGAGCACTTGACTGAGCACACACATTACATGCATAAGGGCCCGGGTTAAAGCTCCTGTCCTCTTCCTACAGGGCGGAAGCTTTACAAGCAGTGAAGCAGTGATGCAGGTGTCTCTTTTCCTTTCTTTCCTATCTCCATCCTACCCTCTCAATGTCTCTCTGTCTCTGTCCAGAATAAATAAATAAATAGACAAATAGATAAATAAATAAATAAATGAATAGATAAATAAATAAATGAAAAAAGTCTTAGGTTGGTGGATAAGTTACCTCATATTGTCAAATAAAGATTCTTTTTCTAGGGGTGCCAGACAGTACTTGTGCAGTTTCACTGTTTCCAGGTCACTTTTTCATTCAGACAGAGTTACATAAAAAAAGAGAGAGGTAGAGAGAGATAGAGGGAGAAGTGCCAGAACTTCTCCCAGTGCCACGGCACCTCCCATGTGGTGCTGGGGCTCAAATCTAAGCCACAGGAGGGCTAAGGCATTTATCCTACTGAGTGAACTCTCTCTCCAGCCCCACACATGATGATTCTTTGTGGTGTTCAGTGGTTGCTTTCCTTTAAACCTTGCTACTATCTACTAGTGGTCTTTTAAAAAAATTATTTATTATTGGATCGAGGCAGAGAGAAATTGAGAAGGGAGGGGAGATAAGAGAGAGAAAGCGAGATAAGAGAGACAACTGCATCCCTGCATCACCACTCGTGAAGCTTTCCCTCTGCAGGTGGGAACCCAGGGGCTTGAACCTGGGTCCTTGTGCACTTTTAACCAGGTGCACCACCATCAGGCCCCTCTACTAGTGTTTTTTGTTGTCATTTGTTCTATTCCTATATCATGTCACCTTGTTTCCTATTCCCTTTATGAGAAAAAAAGATAGATTCGCAATACCATGACTCTTTAGGACCTGCTTATATCGGAACTACTTGGGCCTTCTTGTCCTGCAGTTCTCCAAGGCTATTTAACTTAATCTAATTTGATTACTTTAATTTAATTTTATTTTTCACCTATGACCGCATCACCCATTATGCTGCCATGACATTGGCTTCTAAAGACTCCCCCAGGCATGGTTCAGCATGCTTTGGTGATGCTGGGCAGTCTTATTAAAAATATACAGGAAGGTATCAGTGATAAGTCATTTTCTGGTCATGTTAAGCTTGTCTTTCAGAATTGTATAATGTGCAAAAAATTGCATCTTCCAGCCATGTGTTCTGTTGAACTCTTTAGGACACAGTCACTGCATTCCTAGAATGTGATCTCTCCATGTTGATGAGCATCCTGGGTGCCATTGGTGAGCTGCCTACTGCTACCCTGCAGACTAGAAGTGGGATGGGGGAGTCAGCATGCCTACCCACATGTGCTGTTGCTCCAGTCTCTTTCTTCCTTGCCTGGAACTTTCCCTCTCCACTTGGGCAGATTTATTGGCTAGAAGTTTTGTATCAGTCAGCCACACCATCAACATGGGTTATTACTAAATGGTGTTGAGAGGTCTTTGGTAGTAGTTTAAGGAATTTAATCGAAAGGGCTGGAGTCTGACTAGAATTTGACTGCATTAGCTGTTGGAAGAGGATACTGGCTGGGAGCGGGGGTGGTGGTGCACCTGGTTAAGTGCACATACTACTGTGCTCTAAAACCTGTGCAAGGATCCATCCAGGTTCAAGCCCTTCACACTCCCCACCTGCAGGGAGGACACTTCACAATCGGTGAAGCAGGTTTGCAGGTGTCTATCTTTCTCCCTATCTTCCCCACCCCTCTCAGTTTCACTCTGTCCTGTCAAATAAAATGGAAAAAATGGCCACTAGAAGCAGTGGATTTGTAGTGCAGGCACCAATCCCCAGTGATAACCCTGGAGACAATATTGGTTTGCCCAGGGATTTTTACAGTTTCTGAGAAGTGTCTTTTCAGAGCTGTACCCCACTAGGGAAATAGAAACAGGCCGGGGATATGGATCGACCTGCCAATGTCCATGTCCAGCGGAGAAGCAATTACAGAAGCCAGAACTCCCAGTTTCTGCATTGCACAAAGAATTTTGGCTCATACTCCCAGAAGGGGAGAAGTAATGGGGGAAGATAACCAGGGGGGTCTGAACTCCAATTCCATCAGGACCTGGAGAGAGAAGAGGGTAAAAAAAGTAATAGGTGTGACTTAGAAAGGAAGAGAAGGCAGGGCCATAGAAAAAAGGAGCAGAAAGGTGGATAGATAGATAGGTAGATATAGAAATCATAGTCAGCCTGTATCTGTGATATGTGTGCTTAACTGAGTGTGTCCCCACCAAGCCCCCTTTGTATCTGTGATCTTGGGAGAACTATTACAGTTTCCATGGAGGAAATGGGGACACAGAACTCTGTTGGTGGGAAAAGTGTGGAATTATATTCCTGTTATCTTATGATTTTGTAAATCAACATTAACTCACTAATAACAAAAGAATAAGTGCCTTTTCATTGCTTACTATATGGGAAAAGAATATTAGAACTCCTTGTTATATTTACTTTTGGTCAAAAAAGTAAGCTTTTATAGTGTTTAGGATTGCCAGATAACATTCAAGCTGCTCAGGAAAATCTGAATTTCAGATAAAAGACATTTAAAAATTTTTACTAGTAATTTAATATTGATTTACAAAATTACAAGTTAACAGGGGTACAACACTGCACCATTCCCACCACCAGAGTTCTGTATGCCCACTCCCTCCCCTGGAAGCTACAGCAGTTCTCTCAAGGTTGTAGGTATGGATTAACTATTATTTCTACAACTGTCTTTCTATATTTGTATATATTTATTTGCCTATTTTTTCCAGTGGTCCCATCTTCTCTTTATTTCTAAGTCGCATATGCACCTATTACTACATCCGAATGTCCTTCCCTTTTTCCTCTCTCTCCTTGATGGAGCTTCAGTTCAGAGCCCTATAGTCATCTTCTCCTATCATTTCTCCCCCTCTGGGAATATGGACCAAAATTATTTTTGGGGTGCAGAAGGTGGGAATTCTGGCTTCTGTAATTGCTTCTCTGCTGGACATGGGCATTGGCAGGTCAATCCATACCCATAGCCTGCTTTTATCTTTCCCTAGTGGGGCAGGGCTCTGAAGTGGTGAGGTTCCAAACACAATGGTGAGGTTGTCTGCCCAGGGAAGTCAGGATGGAATCCTGATGGAACCAACTTAACTTGGTGGTTGAAAGTTGAAAAGATATAAGACAGTACAAAATGATTAAGGAACAGGAAACAAAAAGTAGGAAAAAAGCAAATGATGATAGGGATCTTAGGGTATAAAGAAGCTAAGAAGTCCACTTTAGGCATGTTCCTAGGCTATCATAATTATTGTTTCAGTTTGATAGCTAACATGGAGTTGGACAAGAATATTATCTGAGAAGATGATGCCAGAGTAGAGAAAAGGGCCAGAAAGTTGGATTAGGGCTGAGAGTAGCTCCCAATCTAGAAAAAAAGTCTATGGATAAAATTAACTGTTTACCCCATCCACCTGACCCAGGGCCCATATTATATATATATTTATATTTAGCACAAGAGCTTGTATAACCTCTGATTTTCCTGTCAGTCTGAGTTTGAAGTTCCTGTCCGCAGCTGGGAACATTCTAGGCTGAACTTGTTTCAGGCTGTCTTCCTCCAGTGGCAGTGCAGGATGACCCAGCCTCCCTTTGGAGAGTGGGGCAGTCCCTACCATTGCTGCTTTATAGTGAGGGCAAGGTCCTGGAGAGGCCCACAGGAGGGCTTATGCTGACTTTCCTGATGGAAGTGATGGCGGAGAGAGGGACCCATTAGAGGTCTAGGGCTATCAAGAATTATTTTTGCAGTTGCCTTCACTGATTGCTTCCTGATTGCTCTGTACTCTCTTGGAGGCAGGCAGGTTACTGGCCTTTTTATTTAAAAAAAAGAAAAGAAAAACAGAGGAGCTTAGTTAGACACAGGGCAGACTGGCAGTGTAGCCCAAGCATATTCTAGCCAGGCAGTGCCGAGATACTGAGATGGAAATCTCCTTCCTGCCCAGCTAACAGGCCTCTATTAGGAAGCTCAGTCCAAGGTTCTGCTCATTAATCAGTCTCCTGATAAAGTCTGCCGCAGCCAGAGTGGTGGTGGTAAGAATTCATTAGTGTAACTCTATTCCAATGGGGTATGCTTATACTAAAATACTATTTGTTGTTTACCTGAAACTCAAGTCTAGCTAGGCATCTGGTAATTTCATTTTCAAAATATGGCAACATTCCTAGCATTTAGAATCCAGACTGGCACACCCATGTATTACCAGATGTATTTTATTTGGTTGCTTCTCATCTATACCAAGGGGAAAGAACAGTTGATGGCGGTGCCATGACTCACAGATGTGTTCTCAGGGAGCCATCACTCATGGGGCGCGAGCGCTTCCACACTACGATCATCATCTCTGGCATTATGCTATTCCACTGCAGAATACTGTGCCCCAGTATGGTTCCGTAGCCCCCATGTCCACTTGGTCGATTCCAAATTATATTCCTCCATGAGGATAATTTCTGGAACCATCCGTTCCACCCCGGTTCCATGGCTGCCAGTTCTTAGCAACATCGCCCCACCAGATATTCGTCATGATGCGGCATCATCTAAGTTCATTTCCCACGTCTACGCTCGACCGGACCTGCCAATATATGCGGATATCTTCACCCACCCTGTCCAACGCTTGACGTCTCGTCACCCAGTCTGGTCCCCTACGCCTACACTGAAGTTCTGTGTTCCAGACTCTTGGAAACAGAGTTGGCAGTCAGCTGAGGTAAAGAACAAACACCTCATCACAGACCCCTGCAAGCGTCAACCCGGCTTTGACCTAGCACGTTATGATTGGGCCCTCCTCAATCGCTATCGAACAGGCCATGGCAGGTGCGCCGCTATGTTCCATCGCTGGGGAGCCAGAGACGACCCGAACTGCCCCTGCGGCTCCAGACAGACTATGACCCACATAGTCAATGACTGCCACCTCTCCAGATTCAAAGGAGGTCTCGAAACTTTACATCAGGCTCAACCTGACGCTGTTGACTGGCTACGGAAGAAGGGCAAACGCTAGAAGAAGAAGAAGGAGCCATCACTTACATGTCGATATGCTCCTCATTAGTGGACTTAAAGTTATTGTCTGGCTTTTAAAACCTATCATTATGCAGTTATGAAGATATTTGCTTTTTTTAACAGCAGGAATCATCAAGTTTTTAAATTACCCATACTTCTTCCATTTAGATCTGTGTGCTTTTTGCAGTGCCTATACCTCCCCCCTCTTTATCTCTCTAGTTTTCAGAGCTTTAAAAATTCAAGTATCAGAATAAACTGAATTTACCACAACTTTTTTCCCCTCTTATGCTGGGCATGTAGCCCAGGGCCTCATATGTTTGAAGCATGGGCTTTCCCATTGAGCTGTACTCCTGGCCTCCACCAGACTTTTAAACTAAACTGATTTTTTTATTTTTTATTTGTGATTTATAGTGGGTTACAAGAGTGTAAGATTACAAGGTCTAGTTCCACAACGCACCCACTGCCAAATTTCTGTGTCCTGACCTTTCTGTCTCCCAAAGATAACCACCATAGTTCTCACAAAGTATTAGAAACAGTTTGCTTCATTATGTTTTTGCAAGTTCATGTGTATCAGTTTTCTAGATTTCACATATGAATGAAACCATCTGGTAGTTGTATTTCATCTCTTTACTTATTTTACTAAGCATAATCATCTCTAGTTCCATCCACTTTCATTCCAAAAAATAAAATATCATCTTTTTATTGCAGAGTAGTATTTCATGGAATATATATGTATCACATAACTTCTTTAGCCAGCCATCTGTTGATGGACAGTTAGGCTGCTTCCAGTCTTTGGCTATTGAGAATAATGCAGCTATGAAGGGTGGGGGGTACATATGTCCCTTCGAATTAGTGTTTGCATAGCCTTTGGCTAAAAGCCTAAGAGTGCTATTGTTGGGTCATAAGGTCATAACATTTTTATTTGTTTAAGGCTCCTCCATACAGTCTATGATTGGGGCTGCACCAGTTTGCATTTCCACCAGCAGTGGAGCAGAGTCCTTTATTCTCCACAGCCTCTCCAACACCTGTCATTTCCTGTTTTATATATATATATATATATAATTTTTATTTATAAAAAGGAAACACTGACCAAAAACATAGGATAAGAGGGGTACAATTCCCACCACCAGAACTCCATATCCCATCCCCCCTCCCCCCCGATAGCTTTCCTATTCTTTATCCCTCTAAAAGCATGGACCAAGGGACATTATGGGGTGCAAAAGGTGGAAGGTCTGGCTTCTGTAATTGCTTCCCCGCTGAACATGGGCATTGACAGGTCAATCCATGCTCCCAGCCTGTCCCTCTCTTTCCGTGGTGAGGTGAGGCTCTGGGGAAGTGGGGCTCCAGGACACATTGGTGGGGTCATCTTCCCAGGGAAGTCCGGCTGGCATCACTGTAGCATCTGGAAAGAAGAGTTAACATATAAAGCCAAACACATTGTTGACTAAATAAACCTAAAGGATGGAATAGTGCAGATGAAGATTTGGAGTCTCCATTTTGAAGATAGCTAGTAGGCATATTTTAGTTATATTCCAAAGGGCCCATGACTATACTAGTGTTTTTTTTTTTTTTCTCAGCCTAACATATGATATGTTAGGTGGACCCAGATTATAGTTTGGGGAGATGATGTCATGGCTGGAAAAAGGACCAGAAAGCTGGATCAGGGAAGAGAGTAGCTCCCAAATATGGGAAAGGTGTATAAATATTGTTGACTGTAAACTCCATGGATTTGATCTGATCTGGGGCCTATATTCAGCTTAGGAGCCTGTGTGACCTCTGCATCCCTGTAGATCTGAGCTCACATTCTGTGGTCATGAGTAGGAACTTTCCAAGCTGCCCCAATATTGACCCATCTTCCTCAGGTGGAAGATAGAGTATGTTGTCTAGCCTCCCTTCAGAGGATGGAACATTCTCTACTATTGTTAATCCATATTGAACGCAAGGTCCTATGGGAGCCCACAGAAGGGTCTATTGTGTTGTTCCTGATGGAGATGACCAGTAACGATGGAGAGAGTGATTTATTCGAGGTCTAGGCCCATATTGTCTATTTGGAAATCTCAGGACTCCCCAACTAGGGCCCCAGATTATGGGGTGGCCTGATAGTGACAAAAGAGTCATCCTTAAAGTATGCCAGTCTCTTGCCCTTATTCAGCTTCTGTGGTCCTTAGTTTGATAAGGTTAGCTTTGGAGTGACTGAGAGAAGTGTAATAGGAAGTAGGTAAGGAGGGTATCTAAGTCTAAGTAGACACTATTTCATTAGGAACTTTATGGTGTCTTTTTAGGTCTTTCTACTTGCTTGTTGCATATACTGACTCACTGCAGACTATTGTGCATTTTTGCTTTCAGGTATATGTTTTGCCCTAATTTATGGATACTTGTGAACATATGCCCTATCTCATGGGACCTGGTCTATATCTAAGATTTGGGACTTTGTTAGGAAGTAAACCACCTGAAATGGAATTAGAGAATCCTATGAAAGGAAAGGTCTCACCGGAGTAATGAGGCTGAAGGTTCGACATTTCACGCCTGGTATCTCTGGACACAGTCTAAAGTGAAGCATGCTGAGGTGGCACTTGCTGTGTTGATTAGGTTGGGATCAGCAGATGCAATATCATTAGGTACGAATTGAGAGAAGCATGCAGGAAAGTAAGCCCCACCCTATAGGTTCCACATTTCCTGGTTTGTTGATGTAAGCCATTCTATAGGGTGTAAGATGGAACCTCAGTGTAGCATTAATTTGCATTTCTGTAATGATAAGTGAAGTGGAGCATTTCTTCATATGTCTGTGTATCTCTTCTTTAAAAAACTATTTATGAACTAAAATAAATTAAAAAATAAAAAAGCATGTCTAATCATATACTCAGAAATTTCATATTTTCCTAATGAGAATAAAATTGACTTTTGTATATTTAATTGATGAAAAATGAGCATGATTAAAATACTATGTTTTTACTTTTAATGCTTTTAGGCCTTTATTTCAAGAGCATGCTATATAATGACACATTAGTGAAATAGACTGTGTACATACTTTATAAACACATATACAGATGTTTAGTGGTATGTATAAGTGCTTCCTATGGGCAGGATACTAGACCCAAGTCCCTTGGAGATCCTCGTTAGTGGGGGTGTGTGGAAGCAGCTACTAACCATGGGAATGCCTGCTTTCACTTCAGTTGTAATCTGTGACACTATTGTGATTTAACTGATTGCAGAATTTTACCAAATGTAAACTTGCATGCTAGAGAGAGGGAGGGAGGGAGGGAGGGAGAGAGGGGGAAAGGGGAGGGGGAGAGGGAGCGGGAGAGAGAGCAACTGAGAGAGATTGAGAGATTTGTTAACATCTGTGTATAAGAACAGTTTTACATCGGTGCAAAAGAATTGTTTTTGTCATCACTAGAGCTTCAATGCTGTGGGCCAACTTTTTTAGAGAGGAAGAGAGAGACAGACAGACAGAGAGAGTGAAAGACACCACAGTACTGAAAACTCCCTCCTCCTTCCATGTGGTGGGGGTCAGGCTCAAACTTGGGTCTCACCATGGTGAAGCAGGCACCCTCCCAGCTGAGTTATCTAGCTGATCCAGTGAAAAATAAACTTTAATGACTATGTAAGATCTCCGAAGTAGTGACTGTGCTGCTTGGGAGAAGGGTGCAGATCCCTTCATTATAGAGAGCTGAAGAATTTATAGGCCATTATAGTTAGTTCTTGGTGGCCTTGGAGTCTTTGGGAATTTGCCAGGTGTGCATGTCTCCCTGCACATAAGGAGTTGGCCCAGGGGTCTACACTTCCAGTTAGAAGGTTAATAAGTTCTGGGGATCTAATATACAGCATGGTGACTATGGAAACTACAGGTTACACACTGCACTTGAAAGTTGCTAAAAGAGCAGATATTAGTTGCTCTTACCCCCCCCCCACCCCAAATAACCTTATGAGGTGATGGAAATGATAACTAACTTTCCACAGTACCCTGTGCATCAAATCATTATTCTGCATACCTTCAACTTACACAAAGACATGTGCTAGTTTTCTCTCAATACATTATTTAAAAATTTTTATTTATAAAAAGGAAGCACTGACAAAAAACATAGAATAAGAGGGGCACAATTCCACACAATTCCCATCACAAGAACTCCATATCCCATCCCTTCCCCCTGATAGCTTTCCTATTTTTTATCCCTCTGGGAGCATGGACCCAGGGTCATTATGGGGTGTAGAAGGTGGAAGGTCTGGCTTCTGTAATTGCTTCTCTGCTGAACATGGGTGTTGGCAGGTCAATCCATACTCCCAGCCTGTCTCTCTCTTTCCCTAGTGGGGCAGGGCTCTGAGGAAGTGGGGCTCCAGGACACATGGTGGGGTCATCTTTCCAGGGAGCTCCAGCTGGCATCATGGTAGCATCTGGAACCTGGTGGCTGAAAAAAAGAGTTAACATATAAAGCCAAACACATTGCTGACTAATCATGAACCTAAAAGAGTATTTCAGATGAAGATTTGGAGTTTTGAAGATAGCTAGTAGGTATATTTTAGTTATACTCCAAAGGGCCCATGACTATACTAGTTTTTTCCTGAGCCTGACGTCTGATATGCAGATGGACCCAAGTTGTTGTCTGGGGAGATGATGTAATGGCTGGAAAAAGGGTGAGAAAGCTAGATCAGGGAAGAACGTAGCTCCCAAATATGGGAAAGGGGTATAAATATCATTGACTGTGGACCACATCGATTTGATCTGGGGCCCATATTCAGCTTAGGAGCCTATGTGACCTCTGCATCCCTGTAGGTCTGAGCTCACATTCTGTGGTCATAAGTAGGAACATTCCAAGCTGCCCTGTTTTCAGGATCCATCTTCCTCAGGTGGTAGGTAGAGTATATTATCCAACCTCCCTTCAGAAGATGGGACATTCTCTACCGTTGTTAATCCACTTTGAGGGCAAGGTCCTATGGGGGCCCACAAAGGGGTTCAATGACCAGTGACAATGGGGAGAGGAATCTATTTGAGTTCTAGTCCCATCATGTCTGTGTGGGAATCCCAGGACTCCCCGACTAGGGCCCCAGATGATGGGGTGCCTGATAGTGACTAAAGAGTCATCATTAAAGTATGCCAGTCTCTTGCCCTTATTCAGCTTTTATAGTCCTTCCTTTGTCTGACAAGATTAGCTTTGGAGTGACTGAGGGATGTGTAATAGGAGGTAGGGGAGGAGGGTATCTAGGTTTAAGTAGAAACTACTTCATTAAGTAC
This sequence comes from Erinaceus europaeus, assembly GCF_950295315.1. Taxonomy (NCBI): domain Eukaryota; kingdom Metazoa; phylum Chordata; class Mammalia; order Eulipotyphla; family Erinaceidae; genus Erinaceus; species Erinaceus europaeus. Next base: position 113,542,520 of record NC_080185.1, read on the forward strand.
TTTATGGTGTCATTTTAGGTCTTTCTAAATGCTTGCTTCATTTACTGACTCACTGCAGATTATTGTGCACTTTTGATTTCAGGTATAAATTTTGCCCTAATTTATGTATACTTGTGTATGTATGTCCTGTCTCATGAAACCTGGTCTATATCTAGATTTTGGGGCTATGTTACATTTTAATAAAGAATTAGGTTAAAAAGGAAAATGCTAATAGGGGTGAGGACAGAGTACTTGTCCAGAAAAACTCTGGTTGGGGCAATAGCCTTCAGGGCTCCTCACTTCTTTGAACTTGAGGCTCTGAGGGTTACAGTGCAGCCTGGCAGCCAGGTGTTTCCAGCTGTTGTTTGATCTCTTGCTCTAGACATTAGCAATAGCAACCTACAGGAAGGTGAGAAGACTAACTCCAACACCCAGTGTGACAGTACTCATCCCAGCTAGACACACCCCCCCCCCTACAACAATTCTGGAATGGGATAAAAGCAGTTTCCCATCTTCTACACAAGAGAGGAACAGCACGGCATGGGTGGCCCGAACTTGACAGCCTGCTGCAAATACCTTCCTCTTAAGCAGTTTGGCAGTGCTGTGGTGCATGGAGACAGCACCACACCCAGGGTTTGCCTGGGAAGTACTGGTCCAGGAAGCAGACTTCTCAGGTTGAAGTGTCAAGATGGAGGCTTGAAAACAGTGTAGAAGTGACCATGGCATTTGCAGAGAGACTTCTCTTTCTGGCCAACAGATGGTGACTCTAAATATGCAGTGCAGTCAGGTTAGAAAAGAACAAAGTATTTTCAACACTTGTAGAGCCATTATTTGAATAGTATGGAACATAATGGTTTCTTTGGTAACCAAACCAGGGAGACACCCACACAAAGTTAGAATGCATTGGGTTCATTTCTTTTCCCCACCCCACCGTCACCCCCACCCCCAATTCAACAAGATTAAAATAGTATAATGAGATGCAGCAGCATTTCCTCCCAGGGTAATTTGTTCCCTGTGAGGATATATTCAACGACCCATGTTTTACCTTATGGACAACCAGCTAGAGCAGTTTTTAGCTGTGGAGCTGTTTTATTTTTTTTTCTCTTTATTTATTGGATAAAGACAGCCAGAAATTGAGAGTGTAGGGGGAGATAGAGAGGGAGAGAGAAAGAGAGACACCTGCAGCCCTGCTTCATCACTTGCAAAGTTTTCTCCCTATAGGTGGGGACCAGGGGCTCCAATCTGGGTCCTTGTGCATTGTAACATGTGCACTCAACCAGGTGCATCACCACCTGGCCCCAGAGCTGTGTTTTTATGGTCACTCAGATGTTTAAGAGTAAACTCTCTTCCCAGACTCCAGTGATTATTGTAGGTAGGACACTGAGAAATATGAGACTGGGAAATGAGCATTTAACCCATTCTGTGCAGACCAGGTGAAGGCAGCCCGTGAAAGAAAAGTAAAATACATTGAAAGGAAATCCTTTGTCTTTTAAGAATATTCTTTAATTTTTAATTTTTATTGGTTTAATTATGATCAACAAGTCTGTTGTATAAGAGAGGTACAGTTCCCACCACCAGAGTTCCACAGCCCATCCTCTCCTTTGGAAGCTTCCTTATTCTTTAAAAAAATTTTTAAAATAATTTTTATTTATAGAAAGGAAACACTGACAAAAACATAGGATAAGAGGGGTACAACACCACACAATTCCTAGCACCAGAACTCCATATCCCATCTCCTCCCCTGATAGCTTTCCTATTCTTTATCCCTCTAGAAGCATGGACCAAGGGACATTATGGGGTGCAGAAAGTGGAAGGTCTGGCTTCTGTAATTGCTTCCCGGCTGAACATGGGCTTTGACAGGTTGAGCCATATTCCCAGCCTGTCTCTCTCTTTCCCTGGCGGGGCAGGGCTCTGAGGAAGTGGGGCTCCAGGACACATTGGTGGGGTCATCTGCCCAGGGAAGTCCGGTTGGCATCATGCTGGCATCTGGAACCTGATGGATGAAAGAAGCTAAACAAATTGTTGACTAATAAAAAAATATATAAAGCCAAATTGTTGACTAATAAATATATAAAGCCAAACAAATTGTTGACTAATAATGAACCTAAAGGCTAGAATAGAACAGATGAAGATTTGGGGGTCTTCATTTTGTAGATAGATAGTAGTCCTATTTTAGTTATATTCCAAAGAACCCATACTAGTTCTTTTTTTTTTTCCTGAGCCTGACATCTGATATGCTGATGGATCCAAGTTATTGTCTGTGGAGCTGATGTTATGGCTGGCAAAAGGACCAGAAAGCTGAATCAGGGAAGAAAGTAGCTCCAAAATATGGGAAAGATGGGCCTAGACCTCAAATAAATCCCTCTCTCCATTGTTACTGGTCGTCTCTATCTCGAACAACACAATAGACCCCTCTGTGGGCCCTCATAGGACCTTGCCCTCAACTTGGATCAACAACGATAAAGAATGTGCCATCTTCTGAAGGGAGGCTGGACAACATACTATATCTTCCACCTGAGGATAATGGGTTCTGAAATCAGGGCAGCTTGGAATGTTCCTATTCATGGCCACAGAATGTGAGCTCAGACCTACAGGGATGCAGAGGTCACATAGGCTCCTAAGCTGAATATTGTCCCCAGATCAGATCAAATAGGCAGTTTCCCTATTATTTATCTCTCTGTGAGTATGAACGAAAGATCATTATGGGGTACAGAAGTTGGGAGTTATGGCTTCTATAATTGCTTCTATGCTGGATATGGGTGTTGGTAGGTTGATCCATACCCCAGCCTGTTTCTATCTTTCCCTAGTGGGGCAGGGCTCTCAAGAGGTGGAGTTCCAGGACACATTCATGAGGTCATCTGCCCAGAGACGTCAGGTTGGTGTCATGGTAGCATTTGCAGCTTGGTAGCTGAAAAGCATTAAGATAGGAGCCAGGTGGTGGCGCACCTGGTTGAACTTATGTATTACAATGCGCAAGGACCTGGGTTCAAGCCCCCGGTCCCCACCTGCAGGGGGAAAGCTTTGCAAGCGGTGAAGCAGTGCTACAGGTCTCTCTGTGTCTCTCTCCTTCTCTATCACCCCCTTCCCTCTTGATTTCTAGCTGTCTCTATCCAATAAATAAAGATTTAAAAAATTAAAAAAGAAAAGCATTAAGATATAAAGCAGAACAATTTGTTTAATAATCAGGAGCCTGAAGGCAAGAGTATACAGGTGAGATTTGGGGTCTCCATTTTTGAACAGGCTAGGAAGTCTATTTTAGGTATATCCTAAGGGGCCCATGGCTTTACTGTTTTTTTGCCTGAGCCCTACAGCTAACATACAGGTGGGCTAAAGGTATTGTCTGTGGAGATGATGTCAGAGTTGGGAATAAGTCTAGAGAGCTGAACCAGGAAAAAGAGTAGCTTCCAAATATGGGAAAATATAAAAATACCATTAACTGTAAACCCCACCATTCTGATCTGGAGCCCATATTCAGCACAGGAGCCTGTGTAACCTCTGCATCCCTGTTCATCTGAGCATACATTTTTTGTGGACATACTTAGGAACATTCTAGGCTGCACTCATTTCAGGACCAGTCTTCCTTGAGTGGTAGAGTATGTTGACCCAGCCTCCCTTCAGAGAGTGGGGCAGTCCCTACCATTGTTGTTCCACATTGAGGGTAAGGTCCTGTAGAGGCCCATGAGCAGGTTCCTGATGGAAATGACCAGCGATGGTGGAGAGAGGGATCTATTAAAGGACTAGGCCCATCATGTCTATATGGGAATCCCAGGATTCCCTGACTAAGGCCCTGGATGATGGGGTGGCCTGGTAGTGATCAAGAGAGCCATCATTAAAAGATGCCAGTCTCTTGCTCTTATCCAGCTTTTGTAGTCCTTAATTTATCTGACAAAGTTAGCCTTAGAATGCTTGAGGGAAGTGAAATAGGAAGTAGGTAAGGAGATTATCTAGGTCTAAGTAGAAAAGTAAAAACTATTTGATTAAATACTTTATGTTATCATTTTTTTAGGTCGTTCTACTTGCTTGCTGCACTTATTGAGTCACTGCAAACCATTGTGCACGTTTATATATTTTCCCCTAAATTATGGATACATGTGCACATGTAATTTATCTCATGTGCCCTGGGGTCTATCTAGGTTCTTAGGCTTTGTTAGGAAGTGCACCACCCGAAATGGAATTAAGGAGCCCTATGAGCTTGGAAAGGTCTCACCAGGGTAATGGAGCTGAAGGGTTGACATTCCACCACTGGCGTCTCTGGACACAGTCTGAAGTGAAATATGTCGAGGTGGTACTGGTTGCATTGATTTGGTTGAGATCAGCAGATGCAGTATCAAATGGTATGAATCGAGAGAAACGTGAAGTAAAACAAGCCACGCCCCAGAGGTTCTAGGACTGGGAGAAATATGGGTTTTATAGAGAAAGGAGAAGGCTCCTGCTGTCTTAGAGTTTAAAAAGGCAAGAGACTGGCATACTTTAATGATGACTCTTTAGTCACTGTCAGGCCACCCCATCAGCTGGGGCCCTAATCGGGGAGTCCTGAGATTCCCACACAGACATGATGGGTCTAGACCTCAAATAAATTCCTCTCTCCATTGTTACTGGTCATTTCTGTCAGGAACAACAAAATAGACCCCTTTGTGGGCCCCTCATAGGACCTTGCCCTCAACTTGGATCAACAATGGTAGAGAATGTTCCATCCTCTGAAGGGAGGCTAGACAACATACTCTATCTTCCACCTAAGGAAGATGGGTCAATATTGGGGCAGCTTGGAATGTTCCTACTCATGACCACAGAATGTGAGCTCAGATCTACAGGGATGCAGAGGTCACATAGGCTCCTAAGCTGAATATGGGCCCCAGACCACATTAAATCGATGGGATTTACAGTCAACAATATTTATACCCCTTCCCATATTAGGGAGCTACTCTCTTCCCTGATCCAGCTTTCTAGTCCTTTTACCAGTCATGGCATCATCTCCCCAGACAATAACTTGGATCCACCTGCATATCACATTCAGGGGGAAAAAAGAAAAAGAAAAAAACACCTAGTATAGCCACAGGCCCTTTGGAATATAAATAAAATATGCCTACTAGCTATCTACAGAATGAAGGACCCTAAACTCTTCTACACTATTCTAGCCTTTAGGTTCATGACTGGTCAGCAATTTGGCTTTGTATGTTAACTCTCTTTTCAACCACCAGGTTCCAGGTGCTAGTATGATGCCAACTAGACTTCCCTGGACAGACAACCCCACCAATGTGTCCTGGAGCTCCACTTCCCCAGAGCCCTTCCCCACTAGGGAAAGAGAGAGACAGGCTGGGAGTATGGATCGACCTGTCAATGCCCATGTTCAGCGGGGAAGCAATTACAGAAGCCAGACCTTCCACCTTCTGCATTCCACGATGACCTTGGGTCCATACTCCCAGAGGGATAAAGAATAGAAAAGCTATCAGGGGAGGGGATAGGATACAGAGCTCTGGTGGTGGGAATTGTGCAGATTTGTACTGCTCTTATCCTGTGGTTTTATCAATGTTTCCTTTTTATAAATAAAAAATAAAGGTAAATTATAGTTTAAAAAAGGCAGTAGATAGTTATTGTTATAACCAAATTATTTGGAAATTTGGATTACTTTGAAAATTCCATTGTTAGGATTTACTGTACCTTAAAAGACCTTATCATGATTCATGTCATTTAATGCTATTTTAAATTAACTGTATCTTATATACTGATAAGACCAGTTACTTCTGGCCTAAGATTATAGGTGATTTAATATTTTAAAAAAGTCATTATTAGAAATGTATTAACAATTTAAGCCCACTTTTAAAATTCAATCATGTTACCAGTTTGAAATGTTAAGTGCTTAGATTTAAAGAACTGGGGTCTATGTATCAAAAATTCAAGACATTCAATTCATTTCCCCTTTCATATTGATTAATGACTTATAAGACTATAAGTTAATAGGGGTGTACATTAACATTATTCCTTCCACCAAAGGTCTGTGTCCCTACCCTCTTATAGTGGAGCTGAAAATCTCCCCTTCTCCTCCCCCCAGAGATTTTTTACTTTGGTGAAATATTCCAAACTCGGTCAATTTCTGATTTTCATTTCTCTGTCTGTTCTTTCTCAAATTCTGTTTATGTGTGGGACCATCCCATACTTATCTTTGTCTTTCTTTTTTAAATATTTATTTATTTACTCATTCCCTTTTGTTGCCCTTACTGTTTTATTGTTGTTGTTATTGCTGTCACTGTTGTTGGATAGGACAGAGAGAAATGGAGAGAGGAGGGGAAGACAGAGAGAAAGACAGACACCTGCAGACCTGCTTCACTGCCTATGAAGCAACTCCCCTGCAGGTGGGGAGCTGGGGGCTAGAACTGGGATCCTGCTGCTGGTCCTTGTGCTTTGCGCCACGTATGCTTAACCCGCTGTGCTACCGCCCGACTCCCATCTTTGTCTTTCTGACTCATCTCACTTAATCTTATTCCTTCTAGATCCATCCAGATGGGTCAGAGAATGTGGGTTCATTATTCTTAATAGCTGAGTAGTATCCCATTGTGTATATATACCACAACTTTCTCAGCCATTCATTCATCTCTTGTTGGACACCTGGGTTGCTTCCAAGTTTTGGCTATTATGAATTGTGCTCCTATGAACATAGGTGTACAAATATCTTTTTGGATGGTTGTGCTTGGTTCATTGGGATGGTTGTGTTTGGTTCATTGAGAAGAATTGCATGGCCATAGGATAGGTCCACTTCTAGCTTTCTGAGAGTTCACCAGACTGCTCTCCACAAGGGATGGACTAATTTACATCCCCACCAGCAAGTAGTGAAGGGCAGTTTCTTTGTCTTAACAACCTCTCCAGCATTTGTTGCTGCTACCTCTTCTGATGTATGACATTCTCACAGGAGTGAAGTAGTATCTCATTGTTGTTCTTTATTTGCATTTATCTGATAATAAATGACTTGGAACATTGCTCCATATGTTTTCTGGCCTTTTTAATCTGTTATTCAGTGACTATTTCATTCATATTGTCTCCACATTTTTGGATGGGGTAATTTTGTTGTTGCTGAGTTTGGTGAGCTTTTTTTTTTTTTTTAAAAAAATTTTTATTTATAAAATGAAAACACTTACAAGACCATAGGATAAGAAGGGTACAATTCCACACAATTCCCACCATCAGAACTCCATATCCCATCTCCTCCCCTGACAGCTTTCCTATTCTTTATCCCTCTGGGAGTATGGACCCAGGGTCATTATGGGATGCAGAAGGTGGAAGGTCTGGCTTCTGTAATTGCTTTCCCGCTGAACATGAGCATTGGCAGGTCAATCCTTACTCCCAGTCTGTCCCTCTCTTTCCCTGGTGGATCAGAGCTCTGGGGAAGCGGGGTTCCAGGACACATTGGTAGGGTCATCTGCCCAGGGAAGTCCGGCTGGCATCACGGTAGCGTCTGGAACCTAGTGGCTGAAAGAAGAGTTAACATATAAAGCCAAACAAATCGTTGACTAATCATGAACCTAAAGGCTGGAATACTGCAGATGAAGATTTGGGGTCTCCGTTTTGGAAATAACTAGTAGGTCTATTTTAGGTATATTCTAAGGGGCTTTTTTATATTTTTCGGTTATTAGCCTCTTGTCTGATGTATGGCATGTAAAAATCTCCCATTCTGTGAGGAGTCTCTTGGTTTGGGTGATGGTTTCTTTTGCTGTGCAGGAGCTTTTCAATTTGATGTAGTCCCACTGATTTTATTTTTGTTTTTGTCTTCATTGCAATTGGGTCTGTATCATCAAAGATGTCCTTGAGATTTACATGGGACAGAGTTCCACCAATATTTTCCTCTAAGTATTTGGTAGTTTCTGGTCTAACATCCAGGGCCTTGGTCCACTTGGAATTGACTTTTGTTTCTGATAAGATATTATCACTCAGTTTCATTCTTCTGAGTTTCAACCCAACTTTCCCAGCACCATTTATTGAAGAGAGCCTCCTTCCTCCATTTAATAGTTTGGGCCTCCTTATCAAAAATTAGATGCCCATAAGTATGGGGGTTTAGTTTTGAATTTAAATTCTGTTGCACTGGTCTGTGTATCTATTTTTATTCCAGTACTAGGCTGTTTTGATTATGATAGCCTTATAATATAGTTTGAGATTTGAGCATGTGATGCCTCCATTCTATTTTTTTTTTCCCTCAAGATTGTTTTTGGCAGTTCTATGTGTTTTCTGGTTCCAGATAAATGATCATAATTTTTAAATATTTATTTATTTATTTCCTTTTGTTTCCCTTGTTTTTTATTGTTGTAGTTATTGTTGTTATTGATGTTGTTGTTGTTGGATAGGACAGAGAGAATCGGAGAGAGGAGGGGAAGACAGAGCGAGGGAGAGAAAGACACCTGCAAACCTGCTTCACCGCTTGTGAAGCAACTCCTGCAGGTGGGGAGCCAGAGGCTCAAATCTTGATCCTTATGCTGGTCCTTGTGCTTTGCACCACCTGCGCTTAACCCACTCACTACCGCCTAATTCCCGATCATAATTTTTATTCTATTCTCTTAAACAAAATTAATGGGACCTTGATGGGTATTGTATTAAACTTGTATGTGTATCTGGGTAGAATGTTCATTTTGATTATGTTAATTCTTCCAATCCATAAGCATGGGATATTTTTGTATTTCTTGGTATACTTTTCTATTGTCTTGAATAGTGACTCATAGTTTTCTGTATACAAGTCTTTCACATATTTGATTAAGTTTATTCCTAGACATTTTATTGATTTTTGTTGTGATAGCAAATGGGAGTGATTTCTCCATATCTTCTTCTTCTGACTTACTGTTTGCATAAAGAAATGCCATTGATTTTTGTATATTAATTTTGTATCCTGATACCTTGCTATATTGCCTAATAATTTCCAGAAGCTTTCTGCTGGGTTGTTTGAGTTTTCATGTATATACTATTATATCATCTGCATACAGTGAGAGTTAGACTTCTCCCCTTCCAATATGTATTCCTTTCATTCCTTTCTCTTGCCTGATAGCTATAGCAAGAACTTCCAATACTATATGAAGAGTAATGATGATATTGGACAGACTTGTCTGGTACCTGATCTGAGGGGGAATGCTTTCAGTTTCTCCCAGTTGAGTAATGATGTTGGTTGTAGGACTGCTGTATATAGAGTCTACTATCTTAAGGAATTTTTCATCTATTTCCAGTTTTTGTAGTGTTCTGATCATGAATGGATGTAATCATGTGGTTTTTGGTTTTTGCTTTTATTGATGTGGTAAATCACATTGATTGACTTACATATAATGAACCAGCCTTGCATTCCTGGAATAAATCCCACTTTGTAATGATGAGCAATCTTTTTAATATATTGCTATATCTGGTTGGCTAGGATTTTGCTTAGTACTTTAGCATCTGTGTTCAACAGAGATATTGGTCTGTAGTTTCCCTTTTTTATTGTGTCCCTATCTGCTTTTGTTATCAGGGTGATGTTGGTTTCATAGAAAGTGGAAGGGACTATTCCTGTGTCTTCAACCTTTAGGAAGAGCTTTAAAAGTAGAGGTATTAACTGTTACCTGAAGGTTTTAAACTAGAGTGAAATAAATAAATAAGATAGAGGAAGTAAAGAAGAAAAAGAAAAAGATACAAAACCAAACCAACAAAAAAGCCCCAGCCAGAGTAAACCAAATCCCTCCCACTGAAGAGGTTGTGCACCCAATGCAACCCAATGCAACAACTACAATAAAAGCAAATACTAAATCTAGATCAGGGCAGAGAGAAGGAAGAAAGAAAACAAGAGGAAAAAAAAGAGAGAAAAGAAGAAGGCAAAGCCACGTCAAACCAGACTCCTTTCACAAATGAAATCACAAAGCAAGCTCAGCAAATACAACAATAACAATAACAAAATCAAGGATTGTTCAAATTAGAAAGAAAAAAATCATAACAAAAACAAAAGAGTAAAGCCCAGCTAAGTGCCTCTCCAATAGAGAACGAAATCATCCACTGTCCAATAGAATTATCACTACAAACGTGAAAGGAAAGACTGATCAAATCAGAGAGAAAGAAGAAAAAGAAAGAAAGAAGGAAAGAAAGAAAGAAAGAAAAAGAGAAAGAAAGAAAGAGGCAAACCATACAAACACAGATGCCTCCCACAGTCGAAATCACAAAGAACCCTCAGCCAACAGCCCAACAATAAACTAGCAAGCTAAGAGACTAACACAATAACAAACAGACAGCCTGTGAGTCAAGTCAAACTAGGGGATCAAATACCCCACCCCATTAAAACTGTCTCTTAGTAATGTCTTTAGTTGAAATCCAGTGAGGCAGTTTTAGATGACTCCCAACTGAATTTTGACAAAAGGTTCAGCTTTGGAATCTTGCTTGGTGAATTTCGCTCTACAGTTTGGTGTCTTTGCCCCTGCCCTATTTCCTCAAAACATGCCACCTCTGGCCTGAAGGATGGGTGTTGGAGGGCTGGGAGACTCACGGTTTTTGGCTCCTTTTTGCTGGTTTGTAGATGAGTTATAATATTCCCCTATGGTTCCTCACTGTCCCATTCTTTATAGTTTATCTTCTATAGTCCTGAAAATCCTGTTCCTGCTTAGAATTCCCAGGATTTGAGTCAGTTTTTTTTTTTTTTTTTTTTGAGAATCTGTCTGGTTGCTACCTTCAAGTCATCTTTTTAAAGAAGATTCTATCTTCACCTCTTTAAGTAATTTTTCTTTGGGTCTGGGCGGTGGTGCACCTGGTTGAGTGCACATGTTACAATGCACAAGGATCTGGGTTCAAGCTCCTTGTCCCTGCCTGCAGGGGGAAAGCTTCACAAGTGGTGAAGCAGGGCTTCAGGTGTCTCTGTCTCTCTCCTCTGTCTCCCCCTTCCCTCTCGATTTCTGGCTGTCTCTATCCAATAAAGAAAAATATAATAAAAGTTAAAACAAACTATCCTAAGTAGTTTCTCTGCTAAGGTGATAGATGTCCAATTCCTACTCTGGTTTAAAAGTGGAAAAAAACAGTACTCACATGCAAAATGTTGAAAGGAATGACCTTCCTAGAGGTATAACCCTGTCCAGAAGACTTTTGTTTGGTGGTGGAAATGCTCTCTATCTGTACTCTTCAATGAAGAGTCCACTGGATGGAAGGGGCTACTTCAGTTTTAATATATTCAAATGAAATTTAATTTAAAAATCAGTTTTTCAGTTTAAATTAAATGGATGAGTGTGGCTACTGGCTATGGGATTAGTGTGCGCTGTTAGAAGTTCAGAAGGAGGTGCTGGGCAGTGGCATGGCCAGTTAAGTGCACATAGTACTATGTGCAAGGATCCACACAAGGACCTTGGTTTGAGCCCCTGCTCCCCACCTGCAGTCCCGCTTCATGAGTTGTGGAGCAGGTCTGCAGATGCCTATCTTTTTCTTTCCCTATCTATCTCCCCTCCCTTCTCAATTTCTCTCTGTCCTATCAAATAAAAATGATGGGGGTAAAAATGGGGAAAAAAATGGCTACCAGGAGCAGTGGATTCATATTGCTGGCACTGAGCCCTAGCAACTGGAGGAAAAACAAAAGAAGGAGAAGAAGGAGGAGGAGAAGCGAAGCGGGAGAGCAGGAGGAGTAGGAAGGGCAGGAGGAGCAGGAAGAGCAGGAGGAACAGGAGAAGCAGGGAAAGACGTTCAGAAAGAAATTTATTCTTATTAATTTTTTCTTTTTTTGCTTCTGGTGTCAGTCACACTTGTCTGGAAGTCAGCCCAAAGGTTTGCAGAGGCAATATTTATTTATTTTTGACCTGCATGATTCCACTACTTCTGGAAGACTCTATTTCTTTCAACTTCAAGTAAAAACAGAGGGGGAGAGAGGACATAGAGAGATAGAAACAGAGGTAGACAGCGGAGAAGTACCTCAGTACTGCTCCCCTGATCCATGTGCTCTCATAGGGTGCCAGGGGCTCCAGCCTAGGTCCTCACTCATAGTAAAGTGTTTACTGAATGAGTTATCTTCTGGATGCAATATTTTACTTAACAGTGCTAAAAATAGCATATCTAAGGGGCTCTGATCCACTCATCAAACATCATCTCATTAGTTCCTTTAAGCTCCCAATGGGACAGGTAGGGAATACAGATAATCATGTTTAATTTTGTAAAAGAGAAAAACAAACACTAGTCTAAAATGGAAATTGTTGGCAGTGAAGAACCTTTTGGAATTCCACTTGTGTCTTCTTTTGCTTTCTTTGTCTTTTGTAGCAGGAACCTGGTGTTTTCTTATATCAGAGAAAGTCTTTCTTCAAACATGTTGTGATTAAATGAAAAAACCATTACATATAGCTATATATAGAACATTGTTTGGTTAACATCAGGTTAAAAACAGCTAAATATTTTCTTCTCGTTTTCTGTAAGATTTTGGACTGTACTTCTGGGTAATTGAGATCATCAAAATATACTGTATGATGAGAGTAGCAAACTACACTCAACTTCTGTTGTTTTCCTTAATACTTCTTGCAGAGATATAATATACTGTCATTTAAATATACATTTCCTTTATATAATCCTTATGAGAGTGACCTAGATCATAGAAATATGTTAACCAAAGATCTATAGGAGTTGAAGAGCTTCATGAACCCCGTTTATTCATACCATGGATATTTGTGAAGCCCCTACCATGAGTCAACAAGTGTACTTGTCTATGTCTACAAAGTTAGCCCAAACCAGACAAGATTCCAGCAACCATAATTTTAAAAGAGCTGACACACATTCATCAAATAAGACAATATATGTGCAATTGCACCTGTTGCAGTTACAATGGGGCAGGGTTGTTTGAGGCTATAATAAAGAGAGTTGGTGCTATTAAATAGGAAGACCAGGGCTAGCATATTTCCAATAGGGGCTAAGAGCTAGAGCATGAATAGGAATCAGTCAGTTGAGGAGCAGGATGAAGTTAGCATTCTTTCATAGGCAGAAGCATGTCCAAGGGGCTGAGGTAGTATGAAGCATGATGAATGTGATGATTATTGTTGGGCAAACACGTAAGAGTGAAAGTAAGTGGAGTGTAATAGGGGTGGAGAGGTTGACAGAGCTGGACCAGAAAGCCCTTGTAGGCTAATTTAATGAGCAATGGGTGCCATTGAAAGTTTCTTATATGTATGGGGTACAGCCCAGGATAGAATTCTGTTTCCAAAAGGTTGTAGTAATTGATCATGGTGAGTGGAGTGATGCTTGGAAGGCAGTTATATCAGGAGGTGCTGGGGAGCTGCTTACATTTACAAAGACTGCTTTTTTTTGTACCTGGACTTATTTAAAGTCTCCTGGGAAGTTTTGGAACTAACATTTACCATAGTATCCATACATTGCATGAATTCTTTGGGCCAGAACAGGTGCCTTTACTTTCATGATAGAGTTAACCACACTGATGGTGAGTGGGAATAGGGGAGATTGTGGCCTGCAGCATTGCAGGAATACCTTCTGTGTCTGAGGATTTCAGCATCTTAGGGTTTTTTTCTTTCCCCTTCTTTATTGCTAGTTTTCTCTAGGCAGGTAAACACCATTATTTGCTTTTTCACTTTGATATCTTGAATCCTTCAACATATGCTGACTTATACTATTTCAAGTTTCTGTCCTGCAGCTCTTTTGTCTTATTGTATTCCAGGCTTCTGAAACTAACTACAAATCTAATAGAAGGGTTTCTGGGTTCATGCTTGAAATATGATAATTTCAGGTGATTTGTGTAATGAAAGAGAAAAAAAGATCCTGAGATACTATTGTACTTTTTGTATGTATGTTATAGTACTTGTTCATTATGAATTGTATTTCAGTTTTTTAAAGGCTTTATTATTTATTTATTTATTATTATTTTTTAACGATAAGCAGGATCTTAATTTATTGTCATTGATTAAGGGACATCTCTGAGGCTCTCAGGAGTGCAGGGCCTGCCACTTTGTCCAGAGGACCTCAGTTGGGGATGTGTTTGACTCCACAGCCATGGAAGAGGTGCTTTTCAGCCACCATGTCTTCAAATTTATCTGTGTTAAACTTGGTGAAGCCCCACTTCTTGGAGATGTGTATCTTCTGGTGTCCAGGGAATTTGAACTTGGCCCTACGCAGGGCCACAATCACATGCTCCTTGTTCTGCAGCTTGGTGCAGATGGACACGATGACCTGGCCAATGTGGACTCTGGCTGCGGTGCCCTGGGGCTTCCCCAAAGCACCTCGCATCCCTGTCTGGAGCCTAAGGTTAGGGACAGCAGGAGGTCAAGCATAAAGTGAACACAGAGTAGGAAGGGCTGTCTCCAGGGTCCCTTAGAGCAGCCTATACAAGCAACAGGCTTCATACACTACCCAGGAGAATGCTGTTTGCAGCCACTGCACACCGGGTGCCATGGGGAGGGCAGCACGGTTGGCTTAATTGGCTGCAGGTCAGTTTTTTTTAATGTACATATTAAGCTCTTTCTCCAGCCTTACCCTCCTTCCCTTTTGCTTCATCCTCATCCCCATTCTTCAGATTTTACACCATCATCACTTCTTCATCCTGACCTCCATGACTAGGCTGCTGTGATCACATATACTAACTTTGATATTTGACTGGCATTTGCTTGCTGGAGGGGGAAATTATTGGATGTGTGAATCTTGTACTTATCTATGTTCTCTGTTGGATCCACTGTGTCACCACAGTTATTACTATAGAAGAAGTACTAACTTGATGTTTTCAAATGAGTGAATAAATACACTTTCCTGAATGTCCTTGAGGTCTGGGAACTCATTCCTATGACTGATCTACCTGATTCTCCAAACACTTGAAGAGGCAACTTAGGCTTCCAACAGTTTCTCAGGGATCCGGTCCCTATCTCACTCTGGTAAATGCTGGTTTCAGGAGCCCCTGGCAGCAGTAGATTTCACCCTCTATCTGCAAGCAGAACATTCATGTTTGCTATGCTTTAGAAAGTTATTTTTGCACCTGAGAATACTCACTTTTTTCCATATAAATTAATGGTAATAGTTTTCATAGGACCAAAAGTAACCTTCCAAATTATATCAAATAGGGATGCTGCTCTTTAAGATATCAGGGGAAACCTGTACCCTGGCTCTTGGTGGCTCTTATGAACTCAGGTGGTATCCTTGGCACTAGGCTCTGGGCAGGTTCCAATGAATCCATGCTCCTAGTTTACTCCTGCATTTGCCAGGTTCAGTGGTTATGCACAGTTCTTGTGTCCTCAGGCTCACAGTAGAGTCCTATGAACCTAGGGCCTAGTTCAGTGTGATGCATGCTAGATTCTAGTGACCTCCAAGGCAACCCCTGTAACCCCCAGGCTTTCAATGGGGCTCTTGAAAACTCACTCTCAGACAATTCTTGTGGAACTAGGCTATCAGTGGATTTGTACAGACACAAGCTCCCAGAATGCTCCAGCACCAGTAATTCCCATAGCTCTAGGTGGGTCTTATGGGCCCAATGCCCTTAAACTCAGGACCCACATGGGCACCTACTATTCCAAGTTGCGTATTAGTTCCTATGGTCACATATTCTTGGTCTATTAGAGCACTAGATCAACCACCACAGACCCAACTTTACTTCCAGGCTAGTTCACAAGACCCCAGATTGCATGAAACTCCTGCAGCTCTTGGCCCCAGGCTAATCCTAGTACCAATCTGATTCCTGTGGTCCTGGCCTCCAAGATGGATCCTACAAAACCAGGGTTCCAGGATTTCCCCTGCCAGACTGCTCTCATGGACCAAGAAACTAGACCTAATGGTCTTGGTATCTGGTTGGCCACAATGAACTCAGGATCCAAGACTGTCTTTGCATACCTAGGTCCCAGGTCCATTCTCATTTTTAATAAACCCCATCGATATGACCTTGGGCCTGTATTGTATCTATTCATATTTAGCACAGGAGCCTGTGTGACCTCTGAGTCTTTGTCAGTCTAAGCTCGCAGACCATGGTCACAGCTAGGAACATTGTAGGCTGCACTCATTTCAGGACCAGTCTTCCTCAAGTGGCAGAGTTGGCTGGTCCAGCCTCCCTTTGGAGAGTGGGGCAGTCACTACCATTTCTGCTCTACATGAGGGGGCAGTTCCTGTAGAGGCCCACAAGAGGGATTATGATGATGTTCCTGATGGAAGTGACCAGTGATGGGGGAGAGAGGAATTTGTTAGAGGTCTGGGTCCATCATATCTATATGAGAATCCAAGAATTCCCTGACTAGAGCCCCAGATTATGCCTTCTTTCCTATAAGTTGAAAATGAGCAACTTTATAAACTCAGTGTATACTTTTGCTCAATAAACTTACTGGATTTTTTAAGCTTCTACATTTAAGTATCATGGAATTATATTGTTTTCTCACCACAATTTACTGCAAATGCTGGAAGGCTAGTAAAAAATGGATGATAATATCAAATTGAGGTTAGCGGGCCAGGTGGTGGCACACCTTGTTAAGCATACACACTACAGTGTACAAAGACCTGTGTTTGAGCCCCTACTCTCCACCTGCAGGGGGAAATTTTCACAAGTGGTGAAGTAGAGCTGTAGGTGTCTTTCTCCCTATCTCCCCCTCCTCTCTCAATTTCTCTCTGTCTCTACTTAATGATAAATAAGTAAAATTAAGAAAAAAAAATAAAACTAATAAACCTGAAAAAAATTGTTTGAGGTTAGAAAAGACTACTAAATACGATTTTCCAGAGGAAATGAGCGATTGTGTATCCATCCTGGGGTGTGGAGGCTACTGAACTAGGCCCATTTGTTTATGTGTATTTATTTTAAATGTTGTGTTTGAGGGTTGAATATACACAGAAAAAGACACATATATATTTAAGTTTACACTTTGAATTTTCACACAAGAACACACACACACACACACAAACTAACCCTAGATCAAGAAAAACAACATAACCAGCAGCTTAAAAGCAGCTTCTGAGCACAGACACCCCCAAGCTAGTCACAACCCTGACTTAGCACACCCTCCATTAGCTGACCTGTTTCTGTTGTTTATTTAGATAAATGCATATGATATATACTCCTTTGTGTCTGGCTTCTTTCCTCTATGTTAGATTCTCCCATGTTATTGTGTGTAGTTGTATATTGGTCAGTCACGTGGCAGATATTTTCTTTTCTTTTTTTATTAGTGATCTAATTAATAGTTATTTACATGATTTAAAGTAATAGGGGTATAATTCAAAATCTTGGAATACTTGGTGAATTTGTGTGTCATCTTTGCACAGGGGACGTGCTAATCTTCTTTGTATTATTCCAATTTTAGTATATGTGCTGCCAAAGCAAGCACCCATTTATTTTTCCATTGTGTGAAATGTATCTCCAATCCCATTGTTGATGGACATTTGGGTGTTTTCCAGTTAGGGGCTGCTGTGTACTGCTGTGAGCATCCTAATACACCTTTCAGCACACATTATGTGTGTATTTCTGTTGGATAAATGCCTAAGAGTGGAATTACTGGGTCATAAGGTATGTGAATATTTGGCTCTAGCAGATTTTATGTCCATTTTTTTAAGCTGTAGAGGTGGTTCTGATTCCTGGACAGTGCTGAGAACTGTTGATATATAATATCTACCCAAAAGGAAGGTTTAAAGCCACACTATCAAAGCTTGGATGAGCTCATTAAAGATGAAGAAGATGGACTACAGGGATCATCCAAACTGCCTCACAGATAATGCCAATATCTGTTGCTTCAGTAGTTAGCTTGTCTTTTCCGTAGGGGTTCAGAGTGGAGGAGGTGTTAATATTATATTCTGGTTCTCTCATTTTCTTTCCTCCTTTGGTTCGACCCTGATTTCTCTCAGGTTCAGCAAAGTGGAATGCTTACCAAGAACTGAGACTGAGGGGAAGCATTGCAAAGTACTGTTAATTATTAATGAAATGAATTTGCATCAAACCAGAGGGATTAAAGTGGCTTAAAATGAATAGCAAGTTCTTGATAAGGTTTTTGCTATTCTCAGGTGACTGGAATGATGCACTCGTGTTGGAGCACGTTAATTTAATAGAAGCACTGTTCCCTTGTTGTGGCTCTGGGCTGGACGTGAGCCCAGCCCCGGGACAGCAGGTTCCAAAGCAGTTTCTACTCATGTGGCTATAGTGAACCAAAGTGACACAAAGACAAGTGACTGGGAAGACGCTGTAACCATACCTCAATGTCCAATGCCATTGTCCTACATCACCACCAGTACTGGAGGGAGAAAAGTGCCTGGCCATAGTGTCAGACAGATCTCACTTCACACCCCTGCTTACCTTTACCTGCGGTGTGACCTTGAGCAGGTTACTGAACCTCTTTGAGCCTTCTGATGTCTTCCTTTGTAAAATGAGTTGGTGACACATTCCTCCAGAGATTGTATGTGAAGTGCCTGGTTCACCTGGGGCACCCATCAAATAGCAATTACTATTACTGATGGTATTTGTGAGATGCTGGTTGGGGATATACACCTGAATGATAGGGAATGCAGTCTTGGAAAGGTGGTGGTGCTCTAGAGACTCACTTTTGGACAGAGGGCAAAGAGCAACATTTCCTGCTGCTGCAGATTCAAAGACAGTCTTTGAGTCTGTGTAGTAGAGAGGTTTGCCCCCCAGAATTTTCTGTTACTTCATTGCACACACATGGACATACAGGCACACCAGTGTGTCAGGGGGGTATGGGATACTGGTGTGAAGTGTGAAGACTAGGAAGATCATAAGGAGGCTCATCAGGGCACTCCGAACAAGGCAGTGTCCTAACTGAATATTCCTTTAGGGATCCTGTCCTGACCAGAAGGAAACTCACCTTGAAGGTCATATTCTACCTCATATGATCTCTGTACTCCTTGACCACAGTGGACTGGACCATGGAGTCATGTTTATGTTAGGGCCCTTTAGCATGCCTTGATCATCACTTCAAAATGTTTATAAATTTTGAAAAAATCTTTATTTAGGTATTTTAGTGAGAAGGAGGGAGAGAGAAAGGAGAGAGAGAGAGAGAGAGAGAGAGAGAGAGAGAGATCAGTGCACTGTTCTGCTTTAGCTTATAGTGATGCCAAAGATTGGGGGTTTGAATCTAGGACCTCAGGCATGAAAGTGTGGTGCACTACTGTTTCAGTCTAACTTAGCCTCTGAGAACTTATTTTGTGCAAAACATCAAGGTAAACACTTCTCATGTGTGAGCTCTTCTGATAAACCCATTAAGGAGATATATTTCCTCCACTTTAGAAATGAAAACACTGAAGCTTATTTTAGTTCAGTGACTTTACATATTACAAGAAAGCTCAGATATCTTTTTTTCTAATTACGTGCCCTAAAACACCCCCTTCACAGCTTCACCATTGGTGGACAGCAATATGGCTCCAGAGGCAGATGACCTCACCAGTGTGTCCTGGAACCTCACATTCCGAGAACCTTATCCCACTAGGGAAATATAGGCTGGGAGTGTGGATAAACCTGCCAATGACCATGTTGAGCAGAGAAGCAATTACAAAAGCCAAACCTCCCACCTTCTGCACCTCATAAGGATCTTGGGTCCATACTGCCAGGAGGATAAAAAATATGGAACCTTCCAATGGAGGGGGTGGGATACAGAGCTCTGCTGGTTGGAATTGTATTGTATCCCTCTTATCCTACAATCTTGTTAATAATTATTAAATCACTAATAAAAATATGGCTCCAGAGCTGGGAACTGCTCTGATGTTCAGCAGTAACCATATTCAGAGTGACTGTGGTACCTCTGTGGACAGCTTTGTATTTATTTCTTGAAGTTGGTGATTTAGCGTGGATCATTTAAAATTTCGAGGAAATTACCCTCATTTTATTGAAGGCAAGCCATTTGTTTAGTAATTAAAAGGTACTTTTATATTTAAATAATGTATAATTCAATGAATACCAGTAGCTGCATTACTGGGTACCAGGATCATACAATAAACATTTGAAAAACACTTGGCAATTTTTGAGATGGCAAAGTAATTAACTGATGAGTTTCAGTACACCTTATGTAGTAGATAAGTAACATAATAATCAATGTTTTAGAGACATTAAGTAATTTCTAGGAACTTAATCTGTACCCAGGTTACCTACTGAAAGATATAATGCAGCCTCAGGACTCAGCATCACTAACTAGTTTTCCAACCAGTTCCTTGGAAAGAGAGAAAACCCCAGAATGGTTGCATTCATCACAAAACTGGTTTTTATTGAGTTGTAAGATCTTTAGAATTAGATTTACAGACAATTCAGTACTATCCTCAACACTCCCATTCTGTAAGTTTAATACTGGTAGATTTCTATCAGATCATTCACTCAATAAATATTTGTTTTGTCACTATGATGTATAGACATTGGGTTACATTCAAGAGATACAACCCTAGGCAACAGAGAGCTTACACTGGGAGGTACAGACAAGTAAAACCAATTTCGTGAAACTGCTTCTTCTTCTTCTAGCGTTTGCCCTTCTTCCGTAGCCAGTCAACAGCGTCAGGTTGAGCCTAATGTAAAGTTTCGAGACCTCCTTTGAATCTGGAGAGGTGGCAGTCGTTGACTATGTGGGTCATAGTCTGTCTGTAGCCGCAGGGGCAGTTCGGGTCATCTCTGGCTCCCCAGCGATGGAACATAGCGGCGCACCGGCCATGGCCTGTTCGATAGCGATTGAGGAGCGCCCAATCATAACGTGCTAGGTCAAAGCCAGGTTGACGCTTGCAGGGGTCTGTGATGAGGTGTTTGTTCTTTACCTCAGCTGACTGCCAACTCTGTTTCCAAGAGTCTGGAACAGAGAAGTTCAGTGTAGGTGTAGGGGACCAGATTGGGTGACGAGACGTCAAGCGTTGGACAGGGTGGGTGAAGATATCCGCGTATATTGGCAGGTCCGGTCGAGCGTAGATGTGGGAAATGAACTTAGATGATGCTGCATCCCGACGAATATCTGGCGGGGCAATGTTGCTAAGAACTGGCAGCCATGGAACCGGGGTGGAACGGATGGTTCCAGAAATTATCCTCATGGAGGAATATAATTTGGAATCGACCAAGTGGACATGGGGGCTACGGAACCATACTGGGGCACAGTATTCTGCAGTGGAATAGCATAATGCTATTATGATGATGATCGTAGTGTGGAAGCGCTCGTGCCCCATGAGGAGCTGGCCAGTCTTGCAATGATGTGATTCCTCGCGCCCACCTTTGCTGCAGTTTTTATGAGATGTTTGTGAAATGACAGAGTGCGATCAAGAGTAACGCCAAGATAGACTGGCTGGGCTTCATGCCGGATTCTCGTATCGCCAAGCTGCACATTAAGCTCATGCGAGGCCGAGGCATGGTGTAGATGGAAAACAGATGATACCGTTTTTGCAGTGCTAGGGATTAGTCGCCATTTTTTACAGTAATCAGATATCAGAGACATGTCTTTCGTGAGTGTTTCCTCAAGGATGTCGAACTGCTGAGAAGTGGGAAACACACACACACACACACACACACACACACACTTTGAAGAGACAGGATTGAGCTATGATAGGTGAAGCTTATGTCTGCTAGGGCGTGGTTCTGTTGTCCCAGAGTCTTTACCAGAACCTGGTAAAACAGTGATTTTCAAATTGTGGCAGATGTAAGAGCCATCCAGAACTTTGTATAATACCAAAACCAAGGCTGGTCCTGCCTCACTGTAACCAACCAGTGCTTCTGTGTTCAGTTACCCAGGCAATCCTGACACAAGTTTAAGTTTGAATACCACTGCCACAGATCAATAATGGATAGACTATGACATGCTTGGCAGTTTATTTTCTGTGTTTCTTTCTGAAATGTGGATAGGATCTATGATAGAATATTTGATTTCAAGAGACTTTGGATTGTTTGATGCTAAATTACTCACAGTGGAAAAATGCAATTTTATATCTCTTGTTATGTTGGTTACCTTCCCCCTGACCTATATCTTTGGTGTTTTGCACTCATTTTCTTTGAAGTTGTTTTCTTAGCTAAAACATTCTTATTGAAGAGTGTTTCTATGACGTAAGGATGTGGGATTAAGTAGGAAATACTGGCACCATAACAGAGGCAAATACTTGACTGAAGTGAGCCTGTCTTGGGGGAGAATCCTTATTTACTATTGATTTTTTTTTTTTTTGCTGCCTTGTCATTTCCATTGACTTGAGATAGGGTTCAAATCTAAACTTTCTATTCATGACTGTGTGATGTGGAGAAAGTTACTTCACCTTTATGTGCTTCCAATTCCCAATCTGTAAAATTCTTTGGGGGGGGGGCTTGGCAATGATAATATCCATGTAATTGGGAATAAGCTAAGTTAACATGATAGCTCTTGAATCTGACATTTGGTAAATGCTAAGTAAATGTTGCTGATTTTGTTTTGTTTTATCAATACATCATTTATATCAGTGCATCCCAAATATGTCATCCCCCCTTTGTACCTCTTGTTTTTGTTCTGGACTATGTTCAGGTAAAAGACCATTGGGTTGTGGAAAGACTCACTTAAAAAGAATCAGGGTCTCATAAAGGAGTCAAATCAAATTAAAGCAGCCTCAGGGTTACTGCCAGTACTTCTGATAAACATACAATGTTTGGAAATTGTGGCTTGAGGCTTTGGAGCAGATCCTGTTCTCAACCCAGGTTGATGTGAAAGTGAAATGGGCTGAAGACTGACTGTATGGCTTCCCCAGAGCTTCCTAGGACGAATTGCCTTTCTGCCCTGATCACGGCCCACCTCCTTGCCATTTCCCAGAACATGGCACAAGGGCCAAGGTGAGAACTATGTGGTCGGCTGTGTGTAGAGTTGTGCTAGGAGACTGCTTCTGAGGTGAAACTTGATGTTTGTATTTTCTATTTTGTTTTATTAAAATCTAGTATGGAAATGATCCATTCAAAAGTTTGCTGACTCACACCTTCGGGAACCCATCATGGTCCCGTGAATACACTCCCTGAGCCTCTGCTCTCAGGCAGGCCTCTGGACATTTCTTGATTCTTCCTTCCTAGATTCTACCTGAGAACTCAGGGCTCCTCCTTTCCAGCTCTCCCCATCTCTCACAGGCTTTACTACTAACCCTTCACTTCTGGTTATATGTCATCCTGCTTTTTTTGTTTGTTTTAGTATATTGAGAGACCTGGTGATGGTACACTTGTTAGAGTGCACACATTACCATATACAAAGACCCAGGATTAAATCCCCATTCCCGTCTTTGGTCTTTGGAGGAATTCTTCATGAGCAGTGGAGTGGCGCTGCCGGTGTCTCTTCTCTCTGTGTCTTTCTGTCTCTCACTCTCTATAAAAAATGGTCACTGGGAATGGTGGAGTCCTACAGACACGGATGGCAGAAAACCAAAACAAACAGTCCCCCTGCCCCAGGATATTCACTGCTGCCCATTCTCTCCTAAGAAGAGTAGCATATAGACTTTCTTACTATAGACAGAAGCAAACCCATGAAGGTAAGAATTTTATGCATAGATAGTATGGAAAATAAGAATTGCTGCAGCAGTATACTTATTTCCCCTTAAATATGGTTACCTGTGTTTTGGTCATTTCTATAACCCATTTTACATCAGGTTTCTACATTTTCATCTTGGTTCTCACATACCGGTTATTTTTACCATTTTTTTTAAAGATCTATGTATTGAAAAAGTAACCAAACTATCTCTTAGATTGTGTGAAAAATGATAGTGGTTTTGTGGGGGTCATAGGATTTTGGTTGTGGGTGCAATGGGTTGTACAAACATGTCTAGGTGTGAATCTATATCCTTAAAATCTTAGGATTTGCAAACCAATGTTAAGTCTATATTAACAAAATCTTACAAAATAAAATAAAACAAAGACAGGAGAAAGATTGTATTTATCTGTTTATTTTTATGAGCAAGAGCAGAGAACCATTCTGGTATATGAAGTACTGAGACTGAAAGATCTGCTGACCCACTTCCTTGCCTGTCTCCTTGCCGACCCCACACCAATTCTTAAAGAAACAGCTCTCATGCTTTAGTACCTAGTGTGATGACCACCTTTATATTCTACTGGTTTTTTTTTTAAATAATTTATTTCTTTATTGGGGAATTAATGTTTTACATTCAACAGTAAATACAATAGTTTGTACATGCATAACATTCCCCAGTTTCCCATTTAACAATACAACCCGCACTATGTCATTTATCATCCTTCATGGACCTGTATTCTCCTCACCCACCCACCCCAGAGTCTTTTACTTTGGTGCAATACGCCAGTTCCATTTCAGGTTCTACGTGTGTTTTCTTTTCTGATCTTGTTTTTCAACTTCTGCTTGAGAGTGAGATCATCCCATATTCATCCTTCTGTTTCTGACTTATTTCACTCAACATGATTTTTTCAAGGTCCATCCAAGATCGGCTGAAAACGGTGAAGTCACAATTTTTTACAGCTGAGTAGTATTCCATTGTGTATATAGACCACAACTTGCTCAGCCACTCATCTGTTGTTGGACACCTGGGTTGCTTCCAGGTTTTGGCTATTAGAAATTGTGCTGCCAAGAACATATGTGTACACAGATCTTTTTGGATGGGTGTGTTGGGTTCCTTAGGATATATCCCCAGGAGGGGGATTGCAGGGTCATAGGGTAGGTCCATTTCTAGCCTTCTGAGAGTTCTCCAGACTGTTCTCCACAGAGGTTGGACCAATTGACATTCCCACCAGCAGTGCAGGAGGGTTCCTTTGACCCCACACCCTCTCCAGCATTTGCTCCTGTTATCTTTTCTGATGTATGACATTCTCACAGGAGTGAAGTGATATCTCATTGTTGTCTTGATTTGCATTTCTCTGACAATCAGAGACTTGGAGCATTTTTTCATGTGTTTCTCGGCCTTTTGGATCTCTTCTGTGGTGAATATTCTGTCCAAGTCCTCCCCCCATTTTTGGATGGGGTTATTTGTTGTCTTGTTGTTGAGTCTGGCAAGCTCTTTATATATGTTGGTTATTAAACTCTTATCTGATGTATGGCATGTAAAGATCTTCTCCCATTCTGTGAGGGTTGTCTTGGTTTGGGTAGTGGTTTCTTTTGCTGTGAAGAAGCTTTTTAATTTGATGTAGTCCCATAGGTTTATACTTGCCTTAGTCTTCCTTGTAATTGGATTCGTTTCATTGAAAATGTCTTTAAAATTTATGCGGAAAAAAGTTCTGCCAATATTTTCCTCTAAGTATCTGATAGTTTCTGGTCTAACATCCAAGTCCTTGATCCACTTGGAATTTACTTTTATATTTGGTGAAGTACAGTGATTCAGTTTCATTCTTCTGCATGTTTCAACCCATTGTTTCCAACACCATTTGTTGAAGAGACTCTGCTTTCCCCATGTAATAGTCTGGGCCCCTTTGTCAAAAATGAGATGTCCATAGGTGTGGGGCCTCATTTCTGAGCTCTCAGTTCTATTCCACTGGTCAGTGTGTCTGTTCATGTTCCAGTACCAAGCAATTTTGATGACAATGGCCCTATAATACAGTTTGAGATCTGGGAGTGTGATGCCTCCGGTTCTGTTCTTTTTTCTCAAGATTGTTTTGGCAATTCTAGGTCTTTTTTGGTTCCAGATAAACATTTGCAGCATTTTTTCTATTCTCCTAAAAAATGTGCTTGGGATTTTGATGGGGATAGCATTAAATTTGTAGATGGCTCTGGGTAATATATTCATTTTGATGATGTTAATTCTTCCAACCCATGAACATGGAATATCTTTCCACTTCTTTGTGTCTTTTTCAATTTCTTTGAGTAATGACTCATAATTTGCAGTATACAAGTCTTTCACTTCTTTGGTTAGGTTTACTCCTAGATATTTTATAGTTTTTGTTGCTATAGAAAAAGGAACTGATTTCTGGATTTCAATTTCTTCTAACTTAGTGTTTGCATAGAGGAATGCCACTGACTTTTGAATGTTAATTTTATAGCCTGATACCTTACTGTATTGCCTGATGATTTCCAAAAGCTTCTTGCTGGATTCCTTAGGTTTTTCCATGTATACTATCATGTCATCTGCAAATAAGGAGAGTTTGACTTCTTCTCTTCCAATCTGTATGCCTTTAATTCCTTGCTCCTGCCTGATTGCTATGGCAAGAACTTCCAACATTATGTTGAATAGTAATGGTGATAGTGGGCAGCCCTGTCTAGTACCTGATCTGAGGGGAAATGCTTCCAGTTTTTCACCATTGAGTATGATGTTGGCTGTAGGTTTGCTATATATAGACTCCACTATCTTCAGGAATTTTCCATCTATTCCCATTTTTTGTAGTGTTTTGATCATAAAGGGATGTTGTATTTTGTCAAAGGCTTTCTCTGCATCTATTGATATGACCATGTGGTTTTTGGTCTTGCTTTTGTTGATGTGGTGGATCACATTGATTGATTTACGTATATTAAACCAACCTTGCATGCCTGGGATAAACCCCACTTGGTCATGATGAACAATCTTTTTGATATACTGCTGTATCCGGTTGGCTAGAATTTTGTTCAATATTTTCACATCTATGTTCATCAGAGATATTGGTCTGTAGTTTTCTTTTTTGGTTGTGTCCCTGTCTGCTTTTGGTATCAGGGTGATGTTGGCTTCATAGAAGCTGGCAGGAAGTATTCCAGTGTCTTCAATCTTCTGGAAGACTTTTAAAAGTAGAGGTATTAGTTCTTCTTTGAAAGTTTTGTAGAATTCATTTGTAAAACCATCTTGTCCAGGACTTTTATTTTTGGGAAGATTTTTGATAACTGTTTCAATTTCATTAGCTGTGATGGGCCTGTTCATGTTATCCACTTCCTCTTTACTTAGTTTTGGAAATTGGTAGGTATCTAGGAAATCATTCATTTCTTCCAGGTTCTCTAGCTTGGTGGCATATAGTTGTTCATAGAAGCCTCGCATGATATGTTGAATTTCTGCAGTGTCTTTTGTGATTTCTCCTCTTTCATTTACTATCCGATTTATTTGGGTCTTCTCCCTTTTTTGTTTTGTGAGTCTGGCTGAAGGTTTGTCGATTTTGTTTACTCTTTCGAAGAACCAACATTTACTTTCGTTGATCTTTTGTATGGTTTTCCTATTCTCAATGTTATTTATTTCTGCCCTAACTTTAGTGATTTCTGTCCTTCTGGTTGCTTTAGGGTTCCTTTGTTGTTCTTCTTCTAGGTCTTTGAGATGTGCA
The DNA here is from genome assembly GCF_950295315.1 of Erinaceus europaeus. Taxonomy (NCBI): domain Eukaryota; kingdom Metazoa; phylum Chordata; class Mammalia; order Eulipotyphla; family Erinaceidae; genus Erinaceus; species Erinaceus europaeus. Next base: position 113,569,551 of record NC_080185.1, read on the forward strand.
ATCAGGCTGTTTATTTGTGCCTTTTCTTGTTTCCTAATGTGTGCTTGTATAGCTATGAACTTCCCTCTTAGGACTGCTTTAGCTGTGTCCCAAATATTTTGATAGCTTGTGTCTTCATTTTCATTGAACTCTCGAAACATTTTGATTTCTTCCTTGATTTCTTCTTTGACCCAGAAGTTGTTAAGAAGTGTACTGTTGAGCTTCCACATTTTGGGACTGTTACTAATCTTTTGTTGATTGTTAAGTGTTAGTTTAATTCCACTGTGGTCTGAGAAGATGCTTGGGATGATTTCAGTGCTCTTGAGTTGGCTGATGCTGTCTTTGTGACCTAACATATGGTCTATCCTTGAGAATGATCCATGTGGATTTGAGTAAAATGTGTATTCCAGTTTCTTGGGATGAATGACTGAAAATGTCCAATAGTTCTAGTTTATCTATCTCTTCATTTAGCTCCCTTATGTCTTTACTGATTTTCTTCCTGGATGATCTGTCAAGTTGAGATAGTGGGGTGGTGAAGTCCCCTACTATGATTGTGTTACTGTTAATATATTGCTGTAGCTCTTTCAGTAGAAGTTTGATGTATTTAGATGGCTTCTCATTGGGTGCATAGATATTAATAATTGTTAAGTCCTCTTGATTGACTGATCCTCTGAGCATTAAGTAGTGTCCATTCCTATCTTTGTTAATCTTATCTATTTTAAAGTCTATCATGTCAGATATGAGAATAGCTGTCCCTGCCCTTTTTTGTGGGCCATTGGCTTGTATGATAGTTTTCCATCCTTTCACTTTAAGTCTGTGTTTGTTTTGTTGAGTTAGGTGAGTTTCCTGTAGACAACATATTGTTGGGTTGTGTTTTCTGATCCATCTTCCTACTCTGTGTCTTTTAATAGGTGAATTCAGGCCATTGACATTTATTGATATCAAAGATTGAAGATATTTTAACGCCATTCTTGTAGAGTTTTAGAGTGTTTTGATATATGTCCTATTTGTGGTGGTCTGGTTGTTTATAGGAGACCTTTCAGAAATTCTTTCAGGGCATTCTTGGTGATGGTTGCTTCCTTCAACTGTTGCTTGTCTGAGAAGGTTTTGATGCCTCCATCTAGTCTGAATGACAGTCTAGCAGGATATAGTATTCTTGGCTGAAAGCCTTTCTCATTGAGCGCTCGATAGATATCTTGCCATTCTCTTCTGGCCTGTAGTGTTTGTATGGAGAAGTCTGCTGCTAATCTTATGGGTTTTCCTTTGTAGGTGACTCTTTGTTTTTCTCTTGCAGCCTTGAGGATCCTTTCTTTATCTTTATTCCTTTCCATTCTAAGTATGACATGTCTTGGTGTCTTTAGGTCTGGGTTAATTCATTTTGGGACCCTCTGGGCTTCTTGAATCTTTATGTCTTTGGTGTTGTCTAGACTAGAGAAATTTTCAGCTATTATGGCCTGGAGAATGCTTTCTTCCTCTCCTTCTCTTTCTTCCTCTGGTAAGCCAATAATGCGTATATTGTTTCTTTTGAAGTCATCCCATAGGACTCTGTTGTTTTTAGCATCTCTTAATCTCTTTTTGAGATCTCTTACTTCTTTTTTAGTTGTCTCTAATTCATCCTCAATCTTGCTAATTCTGTCTTCAGCCTCATAGATTCTATTCTCTTTGCCCTCTACTGCTTTCTGGAGTTCATCTATTTTGTTGCCCTGCTCTGATATTGTTTTAGCTTGTTCAGCTAGTTGCCTTCTTAGCTCTGCGATTTCAGCTTTCAGCTCTCTAATAACCATGAGATTATTAGAATTTTCTTCCATATTCTCATTTGTTGTTCCTGCATTTCTGATTACAATTTTTTCAAATTCTTTACTCACTCCTGTTATTATTTCCTTGGCTAATGTTTGGATGTTGAACTCGTTGTTTTGTGCTTCACCCTCTGGAGGACTTTTAGCTGGACTCTTGTCCTGGTTTGAGTCTCCAATATTTTTTCTTGTTGTTTTAACCATTTTATATATTATGTTATGAGTTCCCTTTATCAGTACTTTTCAAATTATTGATCACTATTCCCTGGATTGACTTGTGTGTAAGTAAGTTAATTCAAGGTTTTACCATGGTGGAAATTAACAGTTTTTTCAGTCCCTGAGTTGGAGCTCAGTGGTGTAAAAGCCTCTTTTTTTTTCTTTCCTGTAGGCTATGGGAGCCTGAGGGCTTTTAAACTATCAATAGGCTTCTTAGCTTAATCACTGACTCCTAACCAAGAGATAAAGCAGGGTGTGGCAGAGATAATCCAGTGGTTATGCAAAGAGACTTTCACAGCCCCTCAGCTATGCCAGGGAGGTATAGGTCTTCTCCTGAGTTTCCCGGTTAGATCTCTGTCCCCTGGTGTCCCTCCCTCTTGCTGCTCCAGATTCTGAGGGTAGTAGCAATGGAGACTCAGAGTTGCACTTGGTGAGTCTCTGGGGAGTCCTTTCCTCCCTTCATCTGTCCCCTTGTTGGTGGAGCAGACTGGAGGTGGTGTCTCCACTGATAAACTGTTGAACTTTGAGCAGTCACTTAATCTCTCCTTAGGCTCCTCTCTCCTCTCTGTCACCAGCCACGCGTGTTTGTACTCACGGGTGATTTACTGGGTTCCTGTGGTCATTCTAGTCCTGTCTTGTTTGGGTCCAGGTGGTCTCCTTTGGTATTCCTAGCTGATCAAGGAGAGGAGAGGAGAGGAGAGGAGAGGAGAGGAGAGGAGAGGAGAGGAGAGAAAGCGATCTGCTGCTCATAGCTCCGCCGCCGGAAGTCGAATCCACCAAGCTCTATTCTACTGGTTTAACATAAATATTTTACAAGAAATTTTCCATTACCACGGAAGAAAGAGAAGATGTTTTTATGGTATTTAGACACCATTTTAGCCATGTTTAAAACCCTTAAAGATATTAGAATCATTATAGACCTATGGAAAAATTACAAACATAGTGTCTATAGTCCTCTGTATCCTTCCTACATCATCCCCAACTGGTGACTATCGTTTATTTATTTTTTAACTTCAATATTATTTTATTGAGAAACAGGATTTGTTGTCATGAGGTTACATTTTCACATTTCCTCAGTACACCTCACCCTCCACCAAGCCATTGGTGACTATTATTGCAGCTATAGAATAATACTAACCCAGGATATTGTTACTGATAGTACTCTATAGATCTTCAGTTGACACTATTTTACATGTGTTCTTGTGTGTGTGTGTGTGTGTGTGTGTTTCTTTGTGATTCTTCCCAGTGTAGACTCATATAACTGTCATCACAATCAAGACAAAGGACTATTCCACTACCACAAAACAATATGTTATGCTCCATCTTTTTATTCACAAGCTTGACAACTGCTAGCTTGCTTTTCTTTTTAGAATGCTTTAAAAAATATTTTAATGAGGGGGCTCGGTGATGGTGCACTGGGTTAAGTGCACATAGTACAAAGCTCAAGAATCCACACAAGGATCCTGATTTGAACCTTTGGCTCCCCCACCTATAGGGGTGGGGGTGGGCTGCTTCACAAGTGGTGAAGCAGGTCTGCACAAGTGTCTATCTTTCTCCCTGTCTGGCAGGACTCCCTTCTCAATTTCTCTCTGTCCTATTTAATAAAAAAATATGAAAGAAAAAAAAAGTTTGCCAGGGGCAGTGGATTTGGAGTGCTGGCACTGAGTCCCAGCAATAATCCTGGAGGAAAAAATAAAATATTTTAATGAGAGTGATACTTAGAGAAAGAAAGAGAGACCAGAGCACTGCTCAACTCTGGCTTATGGTAGTGCAAGGGACTGAATCTGGGAACTTGGAGACTCAAGCATGAGAATTTTTTGCATGATCCTTATGTTGTCTCCCCAGCCCTGGCCTGCTTTGAAATTCTATGTTGAAAATAGTATGTAATTGAAAACTTATGGTATTAACTCTTTTGAAAGTGAGTTTTATCATTATGCCCCAAATCCTTTAGATATTTATTTTTTTATTATTTTATTTTATTTATTTATTCCCTTTTGTTGCCCTTGTTGTTTTATTGTTGTAGTTATTATTGTCGTCGTTGTTGGATAGGACAGAGAGAAACGGAGAGAGGAGGGGAAGACAGAGAGGGGGAGAGAAAGATAAACACCTGCAGACCTGCTTCACCACCTGTGAAGCGACTCCTCTGCAGGTGGGGAGCCGGGGTTCGAACCGGGATCCTTATGCCGGTCCTTGTGCTTTGTGCCACCTGCGCTTAACCCGCTGCGCTACAGCCCGACTCCCTCCTTTAGATATTTCTAGGATATTGCTTATGTTGATAATTTGTGCCTTGTTATTACTGAGTAATATTCCATTGTATTGATTATTATATCATTTGCTCCCCCTTTGTCACTTGAGCTTCATCCATCTGGGATGACTTTTTTTTTTTTTCAAATAGAAAGAGCAAGGTAGCAAGATAGCTCACTTGAGTGGTACACTTTCTTTGTCATGTTTACGACCTGGGTTTGAACCCTGCCCCCATAGTAAGGGAAATTTCAGTGCTGTGGTGTCCTCTCTAATCTATCTATGTCTTTGTATTTCTATGTGGAAAAAAATTGGTCTAGAGCGGTGAGTCCACAGTGATGACAAAAAATGTAAAGAAAGAGAAAAACAAAGAAAAGACGAGAGAGACAGAGAGATATTAAAGATATAGCACCAAAACTTATTTAGTGTAGTGGGGGCCAGGTTTGAACCTGGGCCATGCACATGGCAAAGCAGGCACCCTCCCAGGCAAGTTATTGTGCTGGTCCTACTCTCTCCTATTTTTGAGTTCACCTTTGTTATGCTTTAAGGTGTTGATTTTCCTTTTTCTTTTAAAAATATTTTTATTAGTGATTTAATATTGATTTACAAAATCACAATATCATAGGGTACAACTCTGCACCATTCCCACCACAAGAGTTCTGGATCCCTCCATTGTAAGCTACCACAATTCTCCCAAGGTTGAAGATATTGGTTAACTATTAATAATCTGTCTATACTTGGCCTTTTTTAAAGTAGGTCTAATCTTCTCTTCCTTTCCAAGTCACACATACACCTATTATTATATTCAAATGCCCCTCCCTCTTCCTTCCTCTTTCTGGTTCCTAATGGAGTTGGAGTTAAGAGCCCTCTGGTCATCTTCCCCTATCATTTCTCCCCCACTGGGAGTGTGGATCAAAATTGCTTTTGGGGTGCAGAAAGTGGGAGTTCTGGCTTCTGTAATTGCTTCTCTGATGGACATGGGCATTGGCAGGTCAATCCATACCCCTAGCCTGCTTTTGTCTTTCCCTAGTGGGGCAGGGCTCTGAAGTGGTGAGGTTCCAAGGCACATTGGTGAGGTCATCTGCCCAGGGAAAGCAGGATGTAACCATGATAGCTTCTGCAACTTGGTGGCTGAAAAGTGGCAAGATACAAAGTGGGATAAAATGATTAATGAACAGGAAACAAAAAGTAAGAGTTGATAGACATGAGATGAGAATAGGAATCCTAGAGTGGAAAGAAGCTACGAAGTCCATTTTAGGCATGTTCCAGGGGACCCATGACTAATGTAGTTTTTGCTTGAGTTTGATAGCTAACATGGAGTTGGACAAAAATATTGTCTGAGAAGATGGTTTCAGAGTAGAGGAAAGGGCTAGAAAGTTGGATTAAGGCAGAGAGTAGCTCCCATTCTTGTAAAAGATCTATGAGTAAAATTAACTGTTTATTATTTATGACCATAGAATGTAAGCTCAGATCTACAGGGATGCAGAGGTCACATAGGCTCCTAAGCTGAATATGGGCCCCAGATCACATCAAATTGATGGAGTTTATAGTCAACAATATTTATACACCTTTCCCATATTTGAGAGCTACTCTCTTCCCTGATCCAGCTTTCTGGTCCTTCTGCCAGCCATGACATCACCTCCCCAGATAATAATTAGGATCCACCTGCATATCAGATTTCAGGCTCAGGCAAAAACAAAAACAAAAACAAAACAGCAACAACAACAAAAAACACTAGTATAGCCACAGGCCCTTTGGAATACAACTAAAATATGCCTACTAGCTATCTACAAAATGGAGGACCCCCCAACTCTTCATCTGCACTATTCCAGCTTTTAGGTCCATGATTGGTCAACAATTTGTTTGGCTTTGTGTGTTAACTCTGTTTTCAACCACCAGGTTCCAGATGCTAGCATGATGCCAAATAGACTTACCTGGACAGACAACCCCACCAATGTGTCCTGGAGCCCACTTCCCCAGAGCCCTTCTCCACTAGGGAAAGAGAAAGACAGGCTGGGAGTATGGATCGACCTGTCAATGTCCATGTTCAGCGGGGAAGCAATTACAGAAGCCAGACCTTCTACCTTCTGCACTCCATAATGACCTTGGGTGCATACTCCCAGAGGGTTAAAGAATAGGAAAGCTATCAGGGGAGGGGATGGGATACAGAGTTCTGGTGGTGGGAATTGTGTGAAGTTGTACCCCTCTTATCCTATGGTTTACTCAATGTTTACTTTTTATAAATAAATTTTTTAAAAAAGAAATAGATAGACCACAGCACCAAAGCTTCCTTTGTCGCCATCACATCCCCTGTGTGGTGTCAGGAGTTGGAATCTGGGTTGTGTGTGTGTATGGTAATTCAGGATAGGTCCAGTGATCAATCTCTCTAGTCCATAAGAATCAGTTTTAATTGGCGGGGGTAGATAGCGTAATGGTGATGCAAAGAGACTCTTATGCCTGAGACTCCAAAGTCCCAGGTTCAATCCCCCACACCACCATAGGCCAGAGCTAAGCAGTGCTCTGATGTTTCTCTCTTTGTCTCTCGCATCTCACTCAAAAGTAAAAATAAACACTAAAAAAAAAAGAAAAAAGAAAAAAATTAACTGTTTATGAGGTGTTGATTTTCTTTTTTTTATATTTCATTTCAATAAGAAATTTTAAAAATTTTTTTATTTCAGAAAGGATTAACAAAACCATAGGGTAGGAGGGGTACAACTCCACAGAATTCCCACCACCCAATCTCCATATCCCACCCCCTCCCCTGATAGCTTTCACATTCTCTATCCCTCTGGGAGCATGGACTCAGGGTCATTGTGGGTTGCAGAAGGTAGAAGGTCTGGCTTCTGTAATTGCTTCCCCGCTGAACATGGGCGTTGACTGGTTGGTCCATACTCCCAGTCTGCCTCTCTCTTTCCCTAGTAGGGTGGGTCTCTGGGGAAGCAGAGCTCCAGGACACATTGGTGGGGTCTTCAGTCCAGGGAAGCCTGGCCGGCATCCTGATGACATCTGGAACCTGATGACTGAAAAGAGAGTTAACATACGAAGCGAAACAAATTGTTGAGCAGTCATGGACTCAAAGCTTGGAATAGTGGAGAGGAAGTGTTAGGAGGGTACTCACTGCAAACTCTAGTGTACTTCTGCTTTCAGGTATATATTTTGCAGTAGTTTATGGATACGTGTGAACATATGCTCTCTCTCACAGAAACTGGTGTATATCTAGGTTTTGGGACTTTGTTAGAAAGTGAACCACCTGAGATGGAATTAGAGTATAGTATGAAAGGAAAGGTCTCACCCGAGTAATAAAGCTGAAGGGTTGTCATTCCACATGTGAAGTCTCTGGACACAGTCTGAAGTGAAGCATGTTGAGGTGGCAATCGTTGTGTTGGTTAGGTTGTGATTGGCAGATGCAATATTATTTGATATGGATTGGGAGAGGCATACGGGAAAGTGGGCCCTATCCAAGGGTTCCAGGACTGGGGGAAGTAGAGGCTGTATAGTGGAGATGTGAGCTTCCTGCTCTCTTAGGGTTCAAAAAGACAATCGATAGTTAATGTTATCATCACATTAATTGGTAATTGGGTTAACTTTGAAAAGTCCTTTGGTTAGGGTTTACTGTACAGTACCCAGTATCTTGTGTATAGCTGTGCTATTGGTTGCTTTGAGGTGTTGATTTTCTACTGTAGCTCCTACACCCAAGGAAGGCAGAGTATAGTTAATTAGTGCATTGAAATGGGATTCTAGTTTATTGGTGCTTACAGATGAGAATTTGCATTCCAGTATTTTCTTAACTTGGATAACAATCTTCATTAGTCAAATTTGGATAAGTTTTAATTATCTTTAAGATATATAAGTGGGATGGACAATATTTTAAATTTTGACTAGTTATTCTAAAATATTTTCTTCTCGGCATATGTTCCTCTGTGCTTTCCTGTGAACTCATGTGAAATGACATCCATTTTAAACATTTGGGTTCTTTGTCCAACAGAATGTTTTTACATAACTAATTTTTATCATCGCCTTTGGAAATCATTCATTGTAGAAATTTCTGAGAATCAAAGAGAAGAAAATTTAAAAACCACTGAAACCATACTACATGGGAAAATGCTATTTAAAATTTTATTATAAATCCCTTCAGGGTCTTTACAACGTTTACACTTTCTGTTCCTTGGGAGTCTTCTTTTAGAAGTCTTGTTCCTGGGTCCATTTTTTATTCTATTTATTTTAGATATAGAGAAATAGAGGGAGGAAGAGACATCACAGTAATGGCCCATTATCAGTGGAGTGGAGCTCCTCCCAGTCCTGTGATGCTCCCATGTAGTGCCAGGGTAAGGCTTCCACTTTACAGGCTCTGTTCCTTAATATTCTCCTTTGTTTTCTAGCCCCTACTTGGTGTTAGCCAGAGTGCCTGAGCCCTGTGTTTGAGTGGTCTATATAAGACCAAATGTGTCCAAATCATGTCAGTTTTTGTAGTCTGGTTCTCAGTTAAGTAAATGTTTTCCATCTTTTCTGACTGGTAAGCTGACATGGATTTTGCAGAAACCTCAAAAAGTACTTTCTATCCTTCTCCCATTCCTGCTTTGCTCTGAGATTCAGGACAAGAACAGTCTCAAGCCAAAACCCTTTCCTGAGACACCCTTCCTGATCTTATTTCCAAGGTAAAGGTACTCTCCCAAATCAGAGGAATCCATAGTTTACATCTTTTCATCCTAGTCGCAACAAGAAGAGAGATTCAGCATTCAAAGAAAGTAGCTTTCTGTGCCATTCCCCTCATGGAAGCCTTTATTGCCAGAGCACTGGGACACTGGCTTAGCTCCTCAGAATGACCTTCCTAATTTTGATTGGAATTCTCACCTTTGAGGCTAAAGGGATGAGGAGGGGACTGTGACCTGCCTGCCTTTCCTTCCCCTCAGCAACACGCTTAGGACAGCCTGCAGGTGATGTCATGCGAACTGGATTCCTAGCTGTGAGATACCCAGCCTCCACCTCCACTCCCATCCCCCACTGGGAGCTTGGCAGTTCCAAGTGGGGGATTATGCATCCTCTTCTGCTCAGAGATGGTCCTCAGAGAGACTCAACAATCATTTGAGTTCATGAAGCCCTTTTCCCACTCCAGAAAGCAGACTGAAATGCAAAACTGACATTATTTCAATGATAGCCTTAAATCATCCCTAATGTATCAAAATAATGGCAACAATCACCAGCTCGCTATTAATATTGCCTACAGATTGCTTGGGCTCAGGCCCCAAGTGATGCTGGCATATCTGTGTGTCTCAGTCTGGTCATATCATCATAATGTCCTGCTATTCCTTAGAGTCAGAACATTTCTACTTCCCTGAGCTCTCATGTCCTAGTCCTTCATCTGAATTGTGGCTATGTTTACTGATATTGCCAGCCTCCTTTCTGGTCTGCTTGTCACTTACCATGCAACTCATATGAGTAGTCTTTATGATGGACACCTTCCTTCCTGATCCTGGCTAGTTTCACAGTATTGCCAGCACGGCCATGAGCCTGTCTCTGCCTTGAACATTCTTCAGCTTTTGTCCCTACCCCCTCTTTCATGCCATACCCAGCCTCCAGCATTTCCCAGAAGGCATTTCCTGCCTCCACATCTTCCCACACATCATTCCCTCTGCTAGGATGTTCTTTCAGTCTATTGTTCTTCAGAGTCAAACTAAGCGCTATACCTTTTTAAAAAATTTTTTTATTTATAAAAAGGAAACATTGACTAAACCATAGGATAAGAGGGGTACAACTTCACACAATTCCCACCACTAGAACTCTGTATCTCATCCCTTCCCCTGATAGCTTTCTTTTAAAAAATTTTGTTTTTAATTTTTTATGTTTTATTTATTTATTTTCCCTTTTGTTGCCCTTGTTTTTTTATTGTTGTAGTTATTATTGTTGTTGATGTTGTCATTGTTAGATAGGACAGAGAGGAATGGAGAGAGGAGGGGAAAACAGAGAGGGATAGAAAAAGATACCTGCAGACCTGCATCACTGCCTGTGAAGCAAGTCCCCTGCAGGTAGGGAGCTGGGGGGCTCAAACCAGGATTCTGATGCCAGTCCTTGAGCTTCGCGCCACGTGTGCTTAACCTGCTGCTCTATCACCAAACTCCCTTAAAATTTTTTTTTATTTATTTAAAAAGGAGACATTAACAAAACCATAGAATAAGAGGGGTACAACTCCACACAATTCCCACCACCAGATTTCCGTATCCCATCCTCTCCCCTGATTGCTTTCCTATTCTTTATCCCTCTGGGAGTATGGACCCAGGTCATTGTGGGATGCAGAAGGTGTAAGGTCTGGCTTCTGTAATTGCTTCCTCGCTGAACATGGGCGTTGACTGGTCGATCCATACTCCCAGCCTGCCTTTCTCTTTCCCTAGTAGGGTGGGGCTCTGGGGAAGTGGAGCTCCAGGGGCCCTATTCGGGGAGTCCTGAGATTCTCAAACAGACATGATGGGCCTAGACCTAAAATAAATCCCCCTCTCCATTGTTACAGGTCATCTCTATCAGAAACAACAAAAAAGACTCCTTTGTGGGCCCCCATAGGACCTTGCCCTCAACTTGGATCAACAATGATAGAGAATGTTCCATCCTCTGAAGGGAGGCTGGACAACATACTCTATACTACACCTGAGGAAGATGGGTTAATATTGGGGCAGCTTGGAATGTTCCTACTCATGACCACAGAATGTGAGCTCATATCTACGGGGATGCAGAGGTCACATAGGCTCCTAAGCTGAATATGGGCCCCAGACCAAATCAAAGCATTATACCCTTTTAAAAAGAGTTCTTTGCTGCTTTCTGGAGAAACTGCTCCCTTAGCAACTATGCTAACTCTCTAGTACAGCTATGTAACTTAGTTTGTTGTTGTCCTCTCTGTCCCACCTTTATGTCTACACTGCAAATATTCTGAAGGAGGTTATTTTATTCAGTCTTGCAGTCTTAGTGTCCGAATAGACTAGATGGTCAATACATACTTGCTGAATCAGTCAGTATAATTAAAGAATAATACTTTTTGGCCTTTATTTTTCTATAGTTGTATTCATGTTAAAAAATAATTTTTAGGGTGTGGAAAGTGGCTAAGCAGGTAGGACAAAGGACTTGCATGTGCAAGGACCCAGGTTTAATCCCTAGCACTACATACTCAGGTTCTCTCTCTCTTTCATAAAAGTAGTAATTTTTTCTTGATATTTTGTGTATCAAATAGATCACATTATCTGGTTTGCTATCACCCCTCTGAGAGGACATTTTCACAAGCACTGGCCCCTAATAACTTGTGTGTGTGTGTATGTATGTGCGTGTGCGTGTGCGTGTGTGTCCAGGATGTCACATGCCCAATTTATTCATGCCTGGGCCAACTTTTTCATTGTTTTATTTCAGGCAGAAAAAGATGAAGACACACCAAGCCCTGGATCTTCCCCCAGTGCCTTGACATTCACATGTCATGCTTGAACCTAGGCTGCATGTAAGACCAGGCACAAGCCTTGCTGGGTGAATAAACACTTCTTTTAAAAGTACAACACAGCACAAGAAAAGATTTAAACACTAATTGAATTGACTCCTGATTTTTCCAATTACCAGAATCAATATATGAGCATCATGCACATGGTGGTAGCACTTTGTTGTTGCGCATTATCAACTAACTTGACTGGTTTCTGAACATTTTATTCATTTTTCACAATCTCTTTACTGAGTTTTCACCCTCTAGGCATTGACTTCAGTCTTCACTAACTCTTTAAAGATATATATATTAGGAGGGTGGGAGTTCACTGGTTTTTTAAAGGCACCAGTATTCATACTACTTACAAAAATTTCCTTTGTCAGACTTGGCCATGTTTCTCCTCTCATGGCTTCAGTAGACTCTACTGCAGTGTTTGCCAATTGTGAGTCTGTATTGGAATCACCTGGAAGGCTTGTCAGCCACTAGCCACTGGGATCCACCCTCAGTGTTTCTTTTTTTTTTTTTCCTCCCCCCCTACCCTCAGTGTTTCTGATTGAGGAGGTTTGGCTGGGCATTTACATGTCCTAGCAAACTCCCAGGTGATGTTGATACTTGCTCTCCATGAACCACGCTTGGAGTCTCACTGCTCAATTAACCTGCTGAACACTGCTTGCTGCTGGTTTCTCCAGCTGTAGCCATGTAACCCACACTTGCTGATTCTGTGCAGGAGATTGGACATGTGTTATGACTGGTTGCTGCTCTGGATCCTTGCTCCATGTCTCAGCTTCCATGCTTCATCCCTTCCTGGAGTCCTTGCTGGACACACTGCCTTCACCAGGACTAAGCACATTTTGATGTCCAGTGTTTTGTTCCTTAGGGAAGCTGAAGATCAGAATGTAAGTTCACTTTCTGGGTCTACTCAGCCACACACTTGGCTCTATCTGGATGTGTGTGCTTCTATGGTGGTGTTGGTGTGTGTGTGTGTGTGTGTGTGTGTGTGTGTGTGTGTATTTTGTGTTAGTCATTGTTATGACTTTAGGGCTTGTCTGTACTGTGCCAGTGAACCTGGTGTCCCAGGCCTAGTTAATTCTTATCTGACTTCAAGGGATACCCCAGGATACCCCTTTCTCTGCTTTTTAGACTTTGAATCTTTATTCAGTTGACTGGTTCTGTTACTTTCTCTGGTTGTGACTTGTGCTTTCCTCCTCTTGATTTTTTGATTTGTGTTTTCACCCCTCAATCTCTCTCACATCCTGAGAGTCAATACTAGCAATTTTTTTGGGGGGGGGCTTATGTGAATTGATTACTTTCTGATAAGATCATGCAACTTGACAGTAAGGTTCTAATGCTATCTAATGCCTAATTTAGATCAATATAAGAAAATTAAGGTTACTCTTTCTTTTTTTAAACCTATATCATGGAGACTTATGGGTTTGCCACTTAAGTGTTGTCTGGGGAGCTAGTTAAAAACTCAGACTCAGGGGTCAGGTGGTGGCACACTTTACTAAGCACAGGGATCCAGGTTTGAACCTCTGCTCCGCACTTGTGGGGGGAAGCTTCACAAGCTGTGAGGCAGGTCTGCCAGTGTCTTTCTTTCTCCCTCTTGATTTCACTCTCCCCTCTCAATTCTCAATTTCTATCTGTCCTATCTATTAAAAAAAAGGGGTGGTGGCTGTCTGGAGCAGTATACTTGTAGTGCCAGCACTGAGCTACACTGATTAAAAAACATTAAAAAAAACCCTCAGTGTCAGGCCCTCCTGTCCCAACTGCATTAGAATCTGCTTTACCAGGTGACTCCTATGCACGTTGGGGGAAGCTGACTTTGGTAACTAACTCCCAGAGGATTAGTGAACTGCTGCCCCCAAGACTGGACATGACACAGTCTTAGTATGTCACTGGGCAAACGCTAGAAGAAGAAGAAGTATGTCACTACTTTTTCCAAATTACTTTATTATCACTGATACACTTAATGCCCACCCATTTTGGGTGAGTTTCCCACTGACATAGCAACTCTGCCAAACAAGCTGTGACTTTGCAGGCTTCAAAGGCTCCCAGTCAGGTACATTTGAGGTTTTGCTATTTCTTGGGATCTCTTAGGGAAAGCTTTATCGACTGTGTCAACATAGCAAAGCAGCATTACTTCAGCATACTTTTGCCATTCTCATATGTGGACATTTTAGTGAGTCAGCTTGAGTCCAGGGGATACTAGGAGACTAGAACCCTGCTGTACTCAATACTACAGTACAGATGCTTACTGTCATGCCAGCCCATGGTGGGTGACCACTCAGACATCTGGCACCAGCATTTTTCTGGGGGAAAGTGTTGGGTCAGGCTGGGACTTGTGGGTTAGGTGGGCCTTGCAGTAGTGGTTTCTGCAGTTACAAAGGAGTGGCTTTGTTGATGATGACATTCCTTCTAGTAGCAGGCTCTAAGCTCCAAGTCTGGTCTAGACATTGCAGGAAGAGAGCTAACAAGATATACATGGGGTGTCAGGGCTTCAGTCAAGGCCAACTACATTCTAGACATGGCTGTAGCCCCAAAGGGAAGAAGCTGGACATGAATACAAAGCTAAAGTGAAAAGATCTTACTTGCATCAGACAGTGGTACATCCAATTCAGCACACATGTTACCATGTGCAAGGACCCAGGTTCAAGCTCCATCTTTCAACTGCAGGGAGGAAACTTCACAAGTAATGAAACAGTGCTTCAGGTGTCTCTCTTTCTCCCCTTTCAATTTCTCTGTCCTATCAAATAAAAAGAAAGAAAAAGAAAAAGAAATGCCTACCAGTAGTGGTGGATTTGTTATATAGTCACTGAGCTCTAGTGATAACCCTGGAGGCAAACAAACCTTACACAAAGCAGTTCAGTGGAAAGAACAAAAGAACATAGGTTCTAGACACTCTGGGTATGGATTGATCCCAGGCTTGCCTCTTCCTGACTATGTGACTGAATAATCTCTGAAATTTATTAGCCAAATTGGAAGGAATGTAGAGGGTCTAATAGGAGGCTCCAACCAATATATACTTAAATTAGTAAATAGCAGTTGCTATTTTTGTTTATTGTTGAAAATGGAGACAACCAGATGTGAGCATCCAGAACCATCCTGGGCTCTGGAATTCACAAAGTTAAAGCAACAAAGCAAATTCAGATCTGAATGGCTGGAGTGTGGAGGGAAGCTTGTATATTCCCACGTTGAGAGTATACTGCTCAGGTTCTTAGTCGGATGGAACAGTGCGCTCACAGAGTACAAGTGCATATTACAGAAGCTGAGAGAAGTTATTGGTTTTGTTTTGTTTAAGATAGAGGTAGAGATGTAAAGAGTTAGAGAGAAATAGAGAAAGGCTACCCGCAAAACCCATACTTCCTTCATTGTGTAGGAACCAGGATTGAACCTGGGTTGTGACCATAGCAAATCAGCATACATATTATCCAAGTAAGTTATTTTGCTGGCCCAGGTGATGGATGTTCTTAGTGCCAAGAAAGAGAGACACCTGAAGACCTGCTTCACAGCTCATGAAATATCCCCCCTGCAGGTGGGGAACATGTGCTCAAACCTGGGTCCTTGTGCATGATGATATGTGCGCTTAACCAGATGCGCCATCACCTGGCCTCTTCTAATTTTACATTACATATCACTTACAGAGTTTCATCTGACAGACCACATATATGTTGGATACATTGCTGGTCCCAAAAGGTGGGGAAACCTAACCTATCTGTGTAGAGGAGACTACCATCTCGGTTTGTGCAGTTATACTCTGGCATTTTCACAAGGATAAAATTGCCTAGGAATGTGGTTCTCAGAATGCATCTGTCTCTTTTGCATAATAAAGGAAATTAGTGGAAATTCTGTGGTGCCAGACCAGAATAATCATTATGATTTTCATGATTGTGTGTATCCTTTGTGTGACTGTTTAAAAATAAAAAAGACTTACATAAAAATTCAGCGTATACCCATGTTCAGCATGGAAGCAATTACAGAAGGTAATTACATTACCTTCCACCTTCTGCATCCCGCGATGACCTTGGGTCCATACTCCCAGAAGGTTAAAGAATAAGAAAGCTATCAGGGGAGGGGATGGGATACGGAGTTCTGGTGGTGGGAATTGTGTGGAGTTCTACTACTCTCATCCTATGGTTAAGTGGATGTTTCCTTTTTATAAATAATAAATAAATAAATAAATAATCAGTGTATAGTATAAATCTATAAACCTTAGGTCTTGAGCTGGTCATTGAGGTGGAGTCATAGTGATGAAGTTTGAGGCCAAAAGTCAGTCTCACCCCTGCTCTTAGACCACCTGAAAAACTGAAACAGGTCATTCAGACTCCATAGCCACCTGACTGAAAGGGACTGTCAGACCCTTTTTAAGCAAAAATCCCATAGCTAAAGGTCTGCCTGAAATTGTATCTTAAGTGTTAAGTGTTATTATTATTTTTTTACAGTAGCACTTAAGGTCCATATGCTTACAGAACATTTACATAGAATTCACATTTCTGGTAACATCAGGTGATAACTTATGTGAGACCTAGTTTTATATCATAGCACCTAACTCTTTCCAACACCTCATTTTTCTTCTTTTTTAAATTATTTTTTCTTAAGTAATTTACAAAATTATAATAGGAATTTAATTACATGTTGTTCCCACCTCCAGGGCTCTGTGTCCCCATCATTCTTTTTTTTAAAAAAATAAATATTGTATTTATTTATTCATGAGAAAGTTAGGAGGAGAGAGAAAGAACCAGACATTACTCTGGTACATGTGTTGCTGGGGATTGAACTCAGAAGTTCATGCTTGAGAGTCAATGCATTATGTACTGCACCACCTCCCAGACCAGGACCACTGTCCCCATCATTCTTCAGCAGAAACTTCAATAGTTCTCCCAAGGTCACAGATAATGGGTTCACTTTGTATCTGTATCTGTCTATATCTATCTATGTATATATATATATATATATATATTTTTTTTTTTTTTTTTTGCCCATTTTTTTCTACAGTTCTGTCTTCACTTCTTTCTAAGTCACACATACACTTATTACTACTTCCCAGTGCCCTTCCTTTTTCTTCTTCCCTCTTGGATAAGTGAAACAGTGCCTGACTTCTGGTGTTTTCCAGATTTGTTTCCCTTTCTTTGACGGTATTGTATTGGGGGAAGTATGGCTGAGCTCACTCCCCATAGTGATACAGATTCATCACACTTAAAGTCAACAAAGAATTGAGGAGAAATCATGATTTTCAGGAATTTTAAGCTTTATTCGGGAAAATTGAGAACACACACATATTGGAGTACACATGGCAATGAGAGAGAGAGAGAGAGAGAGAGAGAGAGAGAGCCATTTACTCACATGTTGATGGTCCCAGCTTGGCAGAGAGAGAAACCATGCCCAGAACAAACCAAGCCCTGATTTCACTTCCTTTCTAAGCCATTCCCACACCTGTTACTGGGGGACAAGTGTTCTGGTGTGATGCAGCATTCTCTGTGTTCCTAAGCTTCTCCTTATTTGTTCCTGACCTCAACAGTATAAAAACAAAGATTCTTGGTGACAACATTTTGGGTCTTAGTGGAGTTGGGGTCAGAGCCCTCTGATCATCTTCCTCTATCTTTCCTTCCTCTGGGAGTAAGGAAAAAATTCTTTTGGGGTGCAGAAGGAAGGAGTTATAGTTTTGGTAACTGCTTCTTCACTGGGCATGGATGTTGGCAGGTCGATCCCTAACCCCAGTCTGTTTATATCTTTCCCTAGTGGGGTAGGATTCTGGAGAGGTGAGCTTCTGAGACATTTTGGTGAGGTCCCAAGATTTCATTTTCTTTTAAAATTTTTTTCTATGGACTTCACACTGATTTATAATCTTGGTGTATTTTAGGAGTACAAACCGGTTATCCTGTTTCTAGGGGGCATCTTCTGTTTGACAGTCTAAATTGTTCTCCAGCTCTTTCAGCTAAGAGATCTCTTAGACAGCTAAGAGATAAGGGAAAATAGGGCCAAGGTGGCACTTCTTCCTGCCTGGAGTAAATTTGTTCCTTCTCAGAAGGCACTATGCCTTGGGTGCTTTTCTGGAGAGGCAGTATTGACCATGGAAAATAAGAAAACTCTTTTATATCCAAACTCCTGAGCCTCTTAACATCCAGGCAGCTGGGTGAAAGCATCAAGAGAGGACCCAAGGACCAGACGTTTGATTGATTTGTTATTGCTCTCTTCCTGAACCCTTTTCTCAGAACTCAAGAGAAAACAAATACAAAAGTAGAAACTACTAAACTTGAGTCTTAGATTTTTTTTCCTAGCTGGTTTGAAGAAGACTATGATGCAGCCTTTTCTACCCAGTGAGCATTCACTGGAAGTGTGTATTTTTTTTTCCATCCCAAACTCATATTTATTTTTATCCTACTTAGTATTGTTTTTTTTTAACTTATGAAAAGGAAACATTGACAAAACCATAGGATAAGAGGGGTACAACTCCACACAATTCCCACCACCGTATCCCATCCCCTCCCCTGATAGCTTTCCTATTTAACCCTCTGGGAGTATGGATCCAAGGTCATCGCGGGATGCAGAAGGTGGAAGGTCTGGCTTCTGTAATTGCTTCCCCACTGAACATGGGCATTGACAGGTAGATCCATACTCCCAGCCTGCCTCTCTGTTTCCCTAGTAGGGTGGGGGCTCTGGGGAAGCGGAGCTCCAGGACACATTGGTAGGATTGTCTGTCCAGGGAAGTCTGGTCGGCATCATGTTAGCATCTGGAACCTGGTGGCTGAAAATAAGAGTTAACATACAAAACCAAATAAATTGTTGACCAATCATGAACTTAAAGGCTGGAGTAGTGCAGATGAAGAGTTGGGGGGGGGTCCTCCATTTTGTATACAGCTAGTAGGCATATTTTAGTTATATTCCAAAGAACCTGTGGCTTTTTTTTTCTTTCTCTGAGCCTGAAATATGATATACAGGTGGATCCAAGTTATTGTCTGGGGAGATGATGTCATGGCTGGAGAAGGAACAGAAAGCTGGATCAGGGAAGAGAGTAGCTCCCTAATATGGGAAAGGGATATAAATATTGTTGACTGTAAACCCCATCTATTTGATTTGGTCTGGGGCCCATATTCAGATTAGGAGCCTATGTGACCTCTGCATCCCTGTAGATCTGAGCTCACATTCTGTGGTCATGAGTAGGAACATTCCAAGCTGCCCCAATACTGACCCATCTTCCTCAGGTGTAGCATAGAATATGTTGTTCATCCTCCCTTCGGAGGATGCAACAATTTCTACCGTTGTTGATCCAAGTTGAGGGCAAGGTCCTATGGGGGCCCACAAAGGGGTCTATTGTGTTGTTCCTGATAGAGATGACCTGTAACAATGGAGAGAGGGATTTATTTGAGGTCTAGGCCCATCATGTCTGTTTGAGAATCTCAGGACTCCCCGATTAGGGCCCCAGCTAATGGGGTGGCCTGATAGTGACTGAAGGGTCATCATTAAAGTATGCCAGTCTCTTGCCCTTATTCAGCTTTTGCAGTCCTTGCTTTGCTAAGGTTAGCTTTGGAGTGAGTGAGAGAACTGTAATAGGAAGTAGGTGAGGAGGGTATCTAAGTCTAATTAGATACTATTTCATTAGGAATTTTATACTGACTCACTGCAGACTACCGTTTGCTTTTGCTTTCAGGTATATATTTATGGATACATGTGAACATATGCCCTATTTCATGGGACCTGGTCTATATCTAGGTTTTGGGCCTTTGTTAGGAAATGAACCACCTGGAATGGAATTAGAGAATCCTATGAAAGGAAAGGTCTCTTCTGAGTAATGAAGCTGAAGGGTTGACATTCCACACCTGGTGTCTCTGGACACAGTCTGAAGTGAAGCATGCTGAGGTGGTACTCGTACCCAGAGTGAAGTGACAAGCACTTTGAAGGCTGTTTAATGTTTTAAATACCTTTTTAGTTTGAATTTGACCTGCAAGACCTGATTTGACTTCTAGACTATGGCAAAATGAGCAAGAACTTAAAAAAAAAACCCCGACAACTTTCTGGTAATTGATAACCATTTTATCAATATGGGTCTATTTACCCACCTCCCCGACTTAATCTAATTACCCAGCCTGGCCTTACTTTCTTAAGTAACAAATAATGATTTAACAACAGATATTTTAATGTTCACTAAAATAGAACTCAGAGTTCATTTCTAAGATTGGTGCAGATGTATTTCTTCTTTCTCTCCTCACTCTTTCCATTATCTACATATCTATCTGTCTGCCTATCTATCTATCTATCTATCTATCTATCTATCTATCTATCTCCTATATTAGAGTCTGTACTTTTCTTCTACTTTCACCAACAGTTTGCATAAAAGAATGTAACCTAAGTATATTAATGGCATATGCTATTAATGTAAATCTATGATATGTCTACTTTGAATAAAGGGAAATTAAAAATGAGCACCACTGGTTGAACAGCAGTGAGGTGGGGAGATGGAGGCTTGAACTGGGATCCTTATGCTGGTCCTTGTGCTTTGCATCACGTGTGCTTAATCTGCTGCGTTACTGCCTGACTCCCTATATATTTTTTCTTTAATGAAGGCCCAGATAATATTTATCAGCTTCAGCAACTCAAAATGTCTATAGAGTTTTTAGCTATCTGAATTCATTCTTACGGTCTGGGTTATATTCCTTTTGTCAGTGTAATACTAATTTTCAAAGACTAGAATGGTTTCTATGACATAAAATCCCATTTTTAAATGGTTATGAATGGTTCTATTAGGGAGGTTGAACTCTTAAAGTTGAGGAACATGCAAGCCATTCTCAGCCAGACAGAGCCACCACTTGACTGGAGCCACCTAGATGTGTGTTTTCTCACTGCCTTGATGCCATGTGACCTGGGTATTAGGGGGACATGCAGGTGACCTTGAGATTATCTCCTTAGAGAAAACCCTGTACATATATGAGATATCTACCTTTCTTGTCGGGGTTACATCGCAGGAGAGAGAAGAGACTAGGTGGCGTGGTAATACAATTCTTTTTTTAAAACTTATTTTTTATTTTTAATTTAAGAAAGGATTAACAAAACCATAGGGTAGGAGGGGTACAATTCCACACAATTCCCACCCCCCAATCTCCATATCCCACCCCCTCCCCTGATAGCTTTCCCATTCTCTATCCCTCTGGGAGCATGGACTCAGGGTCATTGTGGGTTGCAGAAGGTGGAAGGTCTGGCTTCTGTAATTGCTTCCCCGCTGAACATGGGCGTTGACTGGTCGGTCCATACTCCCAGTCTGCCTCTCTCTTTCCCTAGTAGGGTAGGTCTCTGGGGAAGCGGAGCTCCAGGACACATTGGTGGGGTCTTCAGTCCAGGGAAGCCTGGCCGGCATCCTGATGACATCTGGAACCTGGTGCCTGAAGAGAAAAACAAACAAATTGTTGAGCAATCATGGACCCAAAGCTTGGAATAGTGGAGAGGAAGTGTTAGGAGGGTACTCACTGCAAACTCTAATGTACTTCTACTTTCAGGTATATACTTTGCAGTAGTTTACGGATACGTGTGAACATATGCTCTCTCTCACAGAAACTGGTGTATATCTAGGTTTTGGGACTTTGTTAGAAAGTAAACCACCTGAGATGGAATTAGAGTATAGTATGAAAGGAAAGGTCTCACCCGAGTAATAAAGCTGAAGGGTTGTCATTCCACACGTGAAGTCTCTGGACACAGTCTGAAGTGAAGCATGTTGAGGTGGCAATCGTTGTGTTGGTTAGGTTGTGATCGGCAGATGCAATATTATTTGATATGGATTGGGAGAGGCATACGGGAAAGTGGGCCCTATCCAAGGGTTCCAGGACTGGGGGAAGTAGAGGTTGTATAGTGGAGATGTGAGGTTCCTGCTGTCTTAGGGTTCAAAAAGACAATCGATAGTTAATGTTATCATCACATTATTTGGTAATTGGGTTAACTTTGAAAAGTCCTTTTGTTATGGTTTGCTGTACAGTACCCAGTGTCTTGTATATAGCTGTGCTGTTGGTTGCTTCTGATCTACTTGGTCTAGGCTTTTGAGAGAGTCTGCATATCAGTTACACAGCCTATATATTGAAAAGATTCAGTTTGTGTTTTGAAAAACTTCGAGACGTACAATTAATTTTCCCCCTCTCGTATTAATTAGCTAGTGATTTATATGACTACATTTTACTAGGAGAGGCAATACAATTCTTTACTGATGCAGGATCTCCAGAGTTGGGTGCGAGCACAGCAGGTTTAGGCCATGTGGAGCTAGCAAAATGGTCGCCTCCCACTATGCGTGCCAGCCCTTCTCCAGGTCTTCTTCAGGATGAGATGTGTAAGAGAAAGAGAGAGAGCGAAAGCAGAAACAGGGGTGACTTTTATAGGAGAATTCCGGAAGTGGCAAGTCGGGACAGAATTGGCTAGGAAAGGGGGTGGAGAAAACAAGGCACTCTAGAATGGTAGAAAGCTTCCATAGCAAGGGTTGCTATAGTTTTAGCTGACAGAAGGGCAATACCCTGAGGGGGTAATATGGTGGTGGAGGAGTCATTTTAAAACAAGGCAGAAGATTGATATGTAAATAATAATACTCGCATGGAAATATAGTGGTTTGTGGGCCCTGCCAATGGTCAACCACATCTGCACAATTTCCCAACAGTTTCTAAAAACCATCTTGAACAACCAAAAGGCTTTTGTCAGCATTTACCATGTTTGTCTTCTTTTTTTAGATGGGGGGGGGCGAGAGGGAGAGGGGGAGAGAGAGAGACCACAGCACCAAAGCTTCTATCAGTGAGGTGGGGACCGGGCTCACCTGAGATGTGCATGCGGCAAAGCAGCTCACTATGCAAGTGAGCTATTTTGCTGACCCTTTATACTTATGAACTACCATATCCCTGAATTTTAGGATGGGATTTTGTCTATTTCCAAATCTTACATAATAATCAGGCAACTGCTAATATTTTCTATAATAAGATATACTTTAACTCTGGTAAAGTTCTCCTTAAATGGTCAGAAACAATGCTTCTTGTCTTTACAATTCTTTGATTATAAGGGTTCTTTAAGAAACGTTTCGTTATATTTTTGCTCTCCTGTCCATAGATCTACCCCTGGTGCAGTGTATGGTGTTACTTCATGGTGCCGGGGGCTTGAACCTGGGTCCTCACACATAAGATGTATACTCTGTTGGGTGATCTACTTTCCAAGCTTGCTATAATAAAAGATATTTCCCTGTCTTATAAAAATTGAGAAAAAGAAACTGGCCTAGCTGGGTCTCTGCTATGTTACTTTAAAAACTTGACCACCCAAATGAAGGCCCAAGATGAAGAGAAGAATTGGTTGTGGGGAGGGGAAAGGTTGTCTTTGTTGTAGAAATATCTTTATCGTATCTCTTTGGGGATACCTTGAATCGACTGGAACTCAAAACTTCCTTTAAGTAGCACTTGCCACACTGGGTCTTATTTTCTGCTTCCTTTCTATGTTAGTTCCTCTTCCCAGGCAGGCTAGTGGCTTATTGGATTCTGGTTGAGTCTCCCAAGTGGCTTATGGGATTCTGTGAGGTTTGTCCTGATACTGGGTCTCTCAAGTGGCTGGTGTGGCTAAAGTACTATGCAGGGAGGATCACAGCACAATCCCAAAGCACTCTTCACTGCCTGGGCCAGGCCAACTACACCCAACCCATTGGCATAGACCTTTGGTCAACATAGGAAGTAGCAGGATTTGGCATCTCTGACTCCAGGATTTGTCCAGGCACCATTGAAGTTGTTTATTCCCCATTTGCAGAGTGGTTTTTAGCCATTTCATGGATATACTGTGATCATCATCAGCCACCTTTGCTCACACACACATACACACACACACACACACAGAGAGAGAGAGAGAGAGAGAGAGACTAAAAAAGACAGGAATTGAGAAAGTTTCTTTGATTCTACAGAACTGGGTCCCAGTCTAACTTGGGTCCAACATGGTAGCATGACCCAGCCAGATTTATTCCCTACTGCTGGTTCAAAACTCCCCTGTTCTATACTGTTTGGAGCCACATATTTAGTCTTCTCATTCTTAGCTAAGAGAGGAGCGGGAGGGCAGCACATGGGAGCATGGGACTCTTCTGTGCTAGGGACCTGGTTTGACAACTGTGACACACCTCATATAGTAGTATGGAATTCTATAGCATATGGGGATTTCTGATAAGTAGTTCAATTATTTCTAAGGAGACTGTTAGTAGGTCAATAGGCATGGACTCTTTTTTCGGGGTGGCAACTGGGGGGTACTGAAACACTAAAAAAAACCCATTTCCTATGTATGTCTCTCTATATATGATTTTTAGTAAAACTATCTTGACTTCTTACACGAGGGTGGATAAAGTGGGCCAAATAATGTTGTAGTCTGGAAAAATGAGGTGAGATGGCAGAAGGCACACCTGGAAGTCAGTGGTAGTTCAAAGCTACTGCTCTGTCGCTTCCCTTTGGTCCCAAACACACAGTACCCCCTCTCCCTTTGGTTGTCTCTAGGTAAGAATTCAATTCATGCATCTAGAATGGGGTTATGAGTTTCTGCAGAGGCAGGAACCTCCTAGCCCACAGCCTGCTCTCAGGCATGCTGCCCCAGACTGGAGGTGTTGAGGAGAAAACCATGTTGTGAGGAGTCTCAGCTGAGGCCCAAGAGATAGGACTAGAGGAATCAGAGAGATTGGCATGAAAAAGCATAGGGATTTGGGTGGTATGCTGGTGGTGGGGGAGGGCAGGAGCAAGGAGTCATGTCCACCACCTTCAGTTCTGTGACATGTTCAGTGAGGTCATCCTCAGTCTCCATGGAGGAACAAGTAGTCATGGAAATCACACTGAGTTCGATGACATGTTCCCTGAGGTCATAATCAATATGCATGGAGGGAAATGGAGTCATGGCAACCACGTTCAGTTCTATGACATGTAGAGTGAGGTCATAATCAGTTTCCATGAAGTTTTGAGGACAACAGTAGCAGTGAGCACAGATCTGGGAATAAGGCTGAGTGCTTCAACCGCATGGAAGAACGTTGTCAGGAAAAGTGATGGAGGTATTTCTGTTGGAGAAGACTGACAAACCTTTTGTCCTTCGAGTAAGGACTGTTCAACATGCACCCCCCAAGAGAAAGAGGATTGCTACTTTTGCCTTCTTTCTGTGAATGTGCAATGTTGAACTACAGAAGAAAAAAACTGCTGCCCGCATGAACCTAATAGAATTTTCCAAGCAATGCTCTTGGAGATGGAGAATGCTGTCAGAGGATGAGAAGAATACATTCAAAGACCTGGGAAGGGCTGAGCGTGAGCGCAATAACCCACAAACACGTGGTCATGGACCAGCAAGAAGAAGGAAGAGAGATCCCAATGCTCCCTAGAGACCGTTGTCATCATTTTTCCTGTTCTCCTTCGATTTCTGTCCTAAGGTTGAAGCTGATTATCCGGACATCACCTTGGGCAACATTTCAAAGAAGCTGGGCGAGATGTGGAGCAATCTCAGTAACATGGAAAAAAGGCCTTATCAAGACAAGGCAGCAGAGCTGAGGGTCCATATAACATGGCTGTTGCGGAATACAAACCCAGAGTTATAGATGGTCAGAGAGTCCTCCGAAAGTTACACATAAGTAGGTGGAAAAAGAGAGTCAGAAGATTCGGAGGGGGAGGATTCCTCTGACTATGGAGACAGTTCACATTCGGTGGAGGAGGAAAGAGGTGTAAGTGGGATGTAAGGAGAAGATGAATAAAGAAAGCCCAGCAGAAAACAAATCTGTCTGCTTGTAATAACTTTCAAGAGCACCATACTCCTGTGTATGTGACCTGAAAAGTATCTGTTTTCCCTCATAGGTCTAATTACACAATTTAAAAAAATTGAAAAAAGGAAACTGGCATAGTTGGGCCTCTGTTATGTTCCTTTAAAAGGTTGAGCACCTGGGAGTCGGGTGGTAGGTAGCTCAGAGGGTTAAGTACCTATGGCTCAAAGCACAAAGACTGGTGTAAAGATCCCTGTTCAAGTCCCCTACTCCCCAACTGTAGGAGAGTAGTTTCACAGGCAGTGAAGCGGGTATGCAGGTGTCTATTTTTCTGTCCCCCTCTCTATCCTCTGATCCTCCATGCATTTATCTCTGTCCTATCCAACAATGGCGATATTAATAAGAACAACAGTAATAAGTACAACAATGAAAAACGACAAGGACAACAAAAAGGAAAATAAATATAAAAATTTAAAACATTAAAAAAAAAAGCTTGAGCACACAAATGAAGACTCAAGATGAATGGAAGACTTGGTTGTGGGGGGGCAAGGTTGGGTTTACTGAAGAAATATCTTTATCATTTCTCTTTGGGGAGATCTTGAATTGACTGGAACTCAAAACTTCCTTTAAGTAGCATTTGCCACATTAGGTCTTATTTTCTGCTTCCTTTCCATGTCAGTTACTCTTCCCAGGCAACCTAGTGGCGTATTGGATTCTGGTTGAGTTTCCCGAGTGGCTTATGGGATTCTGTGAGGTTTGTCCTGGTGCTGGGTCTCTCGGGTGGCTGTTGTAGCTAAAGTACTATTCAGGGAGGATGAGAGTACAGTCCCAGAGTATCTGGCTAGTGATGTGAGAGAGTTGATCCAGGAACCGAGCTGGTGGCAGCCAGGCCGTTTCAAATCTTTATTCATCTGAGCGCCCCAGAGTTGGTTGGTAGCACAGCGGGCTAAGCGCACATGGCACAAAGTGCAAGGGCCGGCGTAAAAATCCCGGCCTGAGCAAACGTGCGCTCCTGGCTCCTTGAGGTCAGAAAACAGAAGTCACAAGTCAGAACCGGGAATGGCTGGACAATACCATCCATGGTCAGGAAAGGGGCAGAGAAACCTAAAAGGCAGCTGGGAAAGGTAGGAACTTCCTTAGCAACTGTTGTGAGAGGCTTCACTGGTAGGATTAATAATGCCCTGCACGCAGGGGGGACCTAAGGGTAGGAATAGAATATATCAAATGAGCAGAATGGGTGGGGAAATCGCGAGGAGACCTTAAGTCATTTGTTTGACAAAGCAGAACATTGATATGTATGTAGCTAGTAAGAGAGAGAGTGGGCCATTGTATCAACTAATGTAGGACTGGCTTAATGTTTTAAGGAATGCTGAGCCCCTGGCGGCAGAAAAATGCAGGGTTTCTGAAGACAGAGAATAGCTGACAGGGAAGCAAACAACTGAGGCCTGTACCTCTCCTCAGCTCAACCTTAGCAAGAGAGAGAGTGTGACAGATTCCTTTCCTCAGTTCCCCAGTTTTCAATGGGAAAAGCCTTACCACGCTCAACCTGCTTCTCACAGTATTCCCAGCACCAGAGCACTCTTCACTGCCTGGGCCAGGCCAACTACACCCAAGCCACTGGCACAGACCTTTGCTGAACATAGGAAGCAGCAGGCTTTGGAGTCTCTGTCTCCAGAATGTGTCCAGGCACCAATCATGTTGCTTTATTCCCCATTAGCAGACTGGTTTTTCGCCCTTTCATGGATATCCTTTGATCATCAGCCCAACTTGACGTGGAAACACACACACAAGCACACACACACACACACACACACACACACACACACACAAATCACACATACACACACTTGAAAAAGACAGGAATTGGGACAGTTTATTCAATTCTGCAGAACTGTGTAACAGCCCAACTTGGGTCCACCATGGTGGGGTGAGCCAGTCAGAGACCACAACCCGATTTACTCCGTACTGCTGGTTCACAACTTCCGTGTTCTATACTGTTTGGATACACAGATTTAGTCTTCTCATGATTAGCTTAGATAGGAGGGGGAGGGAAGCACATGTGTGTGTGTGGAGACTCTTCTTGGTTGGGGCCTGCTTTGGCAGTTGTGACTCACATCATATAGTTGTACGGGATTCTTTAGCATATGGGGGTCTAAGATAAGCAGTTCAGTTATTTCTACAGTGACTGTCAGTAGATCCTTGGGCAGGGACTCTTTTTTCTGGAAGGCACCTGGGGGTGAGTGCAACACTAAAAAAACCCATTTCCATGTGTGTCTCTGTATTTATATATGTGTATGTGTATGTGTATGTGTATGTATATGTATGCTTTTTATTGAATCTATCTTGACTTCTTACACTAGGGTGGATAAAGTGGGCCCAGTCATGTTGGAGTCTGGAAAAATGAGGTGAGTTGGCAGAAGGCACACCTGGAAGTAGGTGGTAGCCCATAGCTACTGCTCTGTCCCTTCCCTCTGGTCCCAAACATATGTAACCCCCTCTCCCTCTGGTTATTTCTTTGTAGGGATTCAATACATGCATCTAGAATGGGGTTATGAGTTTCTGCAGGGGCAGGAACCTGCCAGCCCACAGCCTGAGCTCGGGCGTGCTGCCCCAGACTGGAGGTGTTGAGGAGAAAACCAGGTTGTGAGGAGTCTCAGCTGAGGCCCAAGAGACAGGACTAGAGGAATCAGGGAGATTGGCATGAAAAGGCATAGGGATTTGGGTGGTATGCTGGTGGTGGGGGAGGGCAGGAGCAAGGAGTCATGTCCACCACCTTCAGTTCTATGACAAGTTCAGTGAGGTCATCATCAGTCTCCATGGAGTTCTGAGGACAACAGTAGCGGTGAGCTCAGATCTGAGCCTCAGGCTGAGTGCTTCAACCGCGTGGAGGAACGTTCTCAGGAAAAATGATGGAGGAGGTACTTGTATTGGAGAAGACTGACAAACCTTTTGTCTTTCGATATCGGACGGTTCTTCGTGAGCCCCCCAAGAGAAAGAGGATTTCTACTGGTGGCTTATTCCTGCGAATGTGCAAAGTTGAACATCAGGAGACAAAACCTGGTGCCGGCATGAACCTAACGGCATTTTCTAAGAAAGGCTCTAAGAGATGGAGAATGCTGTCGGAGGAAGAGAAGAATGCATTCAGAGACCTGGCGAGGGCTGAGCGCGAGCGCAATGACCCACAAACACGGGGTCATGGACCAGCAGGAAGAAGGGAGAGAGATGCCAATGCTCCCAAGAGAGCGCTGTCAGCATTTTTCCTGTTCTATTCCGATTTCCGCCCCAAGGTTAAAGCTGCATATCCTGACATCACCTCGGGCAACCTGTCAAAGAAGCTGGGCGAGATGTGGAGCCACCTCAGTAACATGGAGAAAAGGCTGTATGAAGACAAGGCAGCACAGCTGAGGATGCAGCATAACATGGCTGTTGCGGAATACAAGGCCATGGATCTGGATGGTTGGTAGAGTCCCCTGAACATTACACAGAAGAAGCTGGAAGCAGATCAAGAGTCAGAAGATTCAGAGGGGGAGGATTCCTCTGACAATGGGGACAGTTCAGATTCGGAGGAGGAGGGAGGAGGTGTAAGACGGTTGTAAGGAGAAGATGAATAAAGAAAGCCCAGCAGAATACAAATCTGTCTGCTTGTAATAATTTTCAAGAGCGCCATAGCCCTGTGTATGTGACCTGAAAAGTGTCTGTTCCCCTCATAGGGCTAATAACACAATTTTAAAAAATTGAACACAGGAAAGTGGCCTAGTTGGGCCTCTGCTATGTTCCTTTAAAAGGTTGAGCACCTGGGAGTCCGGCGGTAGGTAGCTCAGAGGGTTAAGCCTCCGTGGCGCAAAACACAAGGTCTGGTGTAAAGATGCCTGTCAAGTGCCCTGCTGCCCACCTGTAGGAGAGTAGTTTCACAGGCAGTGAAGCGGGTCTGCAGGTGGCTATTTTTCTCTCCCCCTCTCGGTCCTCCTATTCTCCCTGCATTTCTCTCTGTCCTATCCAACAATGGCGATATCAATAAGAACAAGCGTAATAAGTACAACAATGAAAAACAACAAGGACAACAAAAGGAAACTATAAATAAATAGAAATATTTAAAACATTAAAAAAAAATCATGAGCACCCAAATGAAGACTCAAGATGAAGGGAAGAGTTGGTTGTAGGGAGGGGGCAAGGTTGGCTTTGCTGAAGAAATATCTTTATCATTTCTCTTTGGGGAGCTCTTGAATCGACTGGAACTCAAAACTTCCTTTAAGTAGCACTTGCCATACTGGGTCTTATTTTCTGCTTCCTTTCCGTGTTAGTTCCTCTTCCCAGGCAGCCTAGTGGCTTATTGGATTCTGGTTGAGTCTCCCAAGTGGCTTATGGGTTTCTGTGAGGTTTGTCCTGGTGCTGGATCTCTCAGGTGGCTGGTGTGGCTAAAGTACTATTCAGGGAGGATGAGAGTACAGTCCCAGAGTGTCTGGCTAGTGATGCGAGAGAGTTGATCCAGTAACCGAGCTGGTGGCGGCGAGGCCGTTTCAAATCTTTATTCATCTGAGCGCCCCAGAGTTGGTTGGTAGCACAGCGGGCTAAGCGCACATGGCACAAAGTGCAAGGGCCGGCGTAAAAATCCTGGCCTGAGCAAACGTGCGCTCCTGGCTCCTTGAGGTCAGAAAACAGAAGTCACAAGTCAGAACCGGGAATGGCTGGACAATACCATCCATGGTCAGGAAAGGGGCAGAGAAACCTAAAAGGCAGCTGGGAAAGGTAGGAACTTCCTTAGCAACTGTTGTGAGAGGCTTCACTGGTAGGATTAATAATGCCCTGCAGGCAGGGGGGGTCCTAAGGGTAGGAATAGAATATATCAAATGAGCAGAATGGGTGGGGAAATCGCGAGGAGACCTTAAGTCATTTGTTTGACAAAGCAGAACATTGATATGTATGTAGCTAGTAAGAGAGAGAGTGGGCCATTGTATCAACTAATGTAGGACTGGCTTAATGTTTTAAGGAATGCTGAGCCCCTGGCGGCAGAAAAATGCAGGGTTTCTGAAGACAGAGAATAGCTGACAGGGAAGCAAACAACTGAGGCCTGTACCTCTCAACCTTAGCAAGAGAGAGAGTGTGACAGATTCCTTTCCTCAGTTCCCCAGTTTTCAATGGGAAAAGCCTTACCACGCTCAACCTGCTTCTCACAGTATTCCCAGCACCAGAGCACTCTTCACTGCCTGGGCCAGGCCAACTACACCCAAGCCACTGGCACAGACCTTTGCTGAACATAGGAAGCAGCAGGCTTTGGAGTCTCTGTCTCCAGAATGTGTCCAGGCACCAATCATGTTGCTTTATTCCCCATTAGCAGACTGGTTTTTCGCCCTTTCATTGATATCCTTTGATCATCAGCCCAACTTGACGTGCAAACACACACACAAGCACACACACACACACACACACACACACACACACAAATCACACATACACACACTTGAAAAAGACAGGAATTGGGACAGTTTATTCAATTCTGCAGAACTGTGTAACAGCCCAACTTGGGTCCACCATGGTGGCGTGAGCCAGCCAGAGACCACAACCCGATTTACTCCGTACTGCTGGTTCACAACTTCCGTGTTCTATACTGTTTGGATACACAGATTTAGTCTTCTCATGATTAGCTTAGATAGGAGGGGGAGGGAAGCACCTGTGTGTGTGTGGAGACTCTTCTTGGTTGGGGCCTGCTTTGGCAGTTGTGACTCACATCATATAGTTGTACGGGATTCTTTAGCATATGGGGGTCTAAGATAAGCAGTTCAGTTATTTCTACAGTGACTGTCAGTAGATCCTTGGGCAGGGACTCTTTTTTCTGGAAGGCACCTGGGGGTGAGTGCAACACTAAAAAAACCCATTTCCATGTGTGTCTCTGTATTTATATATGTGTATGTGTATGTGTATGTATATGTATGCTTTTTATTGAATCTATCTTGACTTCTTACACTAGGGTGGATAAAGTGGGCCCAGTCATGTTGGAGTCTGGAAAAATGAGGTGAGTTGGCAGAAGGCACACCTGGAAGTAGGTGGTAGCCCATAGCTACTGCTCTGTCCCTTCCCTCTGGTCCCAAACATACGTAACCCCCTCTCCCTCTGGTTATTTCTTTGTAGGGATTCAATACATGCATCCAGAATGGGGTTATGAGTTTCTGCAGGGGCAGGAACCTGCCAGCCCACAGCCTGAGCTCGGGCGTGCTGCCCCAGACTGGAGGTGTTGAGGAGAAAACCAGGTTGTGAGGAGTCTCAGCTGAGGCCCAAGAGACAGGACTAGAGGAATCAGGGAGATTGGCATGAAAAGGCATAGGGATTTGGGTGGTATGCTGGTGGTGGGGGAGGGCAGGAGCAAGGAGTCATGTCCACCACCTTCAGTTCTATGACAAGTTCAGTGAGGTCATCATCAGTCTCCATGGAGTTCTGAGGACAACAGTAGCGGTGAGCTCAGATCTGAGCCTCAGGCTGAGTGCTTCAACCGCGTGGAGGAACGTTCTCAGGAAAAATGATGGAGGAGGTACTTGTATTGGAGAAGACTGACAAACCTTTTGTCTTTCGATATCGGACGGTTCTTCGTGAGCCCCCCAAGAGAAAGAGGATTTCTACTGGTGGCTTATTCCTGCGAATGTGCAAAGTTGAACATCAGGAGACAAAACCTGGTGCCGGCATGAACCTAACGGCATTTTCTAAGAAAGGCTCTAAGAGATGGAGAATGCTGTCGGAGGAAGAGAAGAATGCATTCAGAGACCTGGCGAGGGCTGAGCGCGAGCGCAATGACCCACATACATGGGGTCATGGACCAGCAGGAAGAAGGGAGAGAGATGCCAATGCTCCCAAGAGAGCGCTGTCAGCATTTTTCCTGTTCTATTCCGATTTCCGCCCCAAGGTTAAAGCTGCATATCCTGACATCACCTCGGGCAACCTGTCAAAGAAGCTGGGCGAGATGTGGAGCCACCTCAGTAACATGGAGAAAAGGCTGTATGAAGACAAGGCAGCACAGCTGAGGATGCAGCATAACATGGCTGTTGCAGAATACAAGGCCATGGATCTGGATGGTTGGTAGAGTCCCCTGAACATTACACAGAAGAAGCTGGAAGCAGATCAAGAGTCAGAAGATTCAGAGGGGGAGGATTCCTCTGACAATGGGGACAGTTCAGATTCGGAGGAGGAGGAAGGAGGTGTAAGACGGTTGTAAGGAGAAGATGAATAAAGAAAGCCCAGCAGAATACAAATCTGTCTGCTTGTAATAATTTTCAAGAGCGCCATAGCCCTGTGTATGTGACCTGAAAAGTGTCTGTTGCCCTCATAGGTCTAATAACACAATTTTAAAAAATTGAACACAGGAAACTGGCCTAGTTGGGCTTCTGCTATGTTCCTTTAAAAGGTTGAGCACCTGGGAGTCGGGCGGTAGGTAGCTCAGAGGGTTAAGCCTCCGTGGCGCAAAACACAAGGTCTGGTGAAAAGATGCCTGTCAAGTGCCCTGCTGCCCACCTGTAGGAGAGTAGTTTCACAGGCAGTGAAGCGGGTCTGCAGGTGGCTATTTTTCTCTCCCCCTCTCGGTCCTCCTATTCTCCCTGCATTTCTCTCTGTCCTATCCAACAATGGCGATATCAATAAGAACAAGCGTAATAAGTACAACAATGAAAAACAACAAGGACAACAAAAGGAAACTATAAATAAATAGAAATATTTAAAACATTAAAAAAAAATCATGAGCACCCAAATGAAGACTCAAGATGAAGGGAAGAGTTGGTTGTAGGGAGGGGGCAAGGTTGGCTTTGCTGAAGAAATATCTTTATCATTTCTCTTTGGGGAGATCTTGAATCGACTGGAACTCAAAACTTCCTTTAAGTAGCACTTGCCATACTGGGTCTTATTTTCTGCTTCCTTTCCGTGTTAGTTCCTCTTCCCAGGCAGCCTAGTGGCTTATTGGATTCTGGTTGAGTCTCCCAAGTGGCTTATGGGTTTCTGTGAGGTTTGTCCTGGTGCTGGATCTCTCAGGTGGCTGGTGTGGCTAAAGTACTATTCAGGGAGGATGAGAGTACAGTCCCAGAGTGTCTGGCTAGTGATGCGAGAGAGTTGATCCAGTAACCGAGCTGGTGGCGGCAAGGCCGTTTCAAATCTTTATTCATCTGAGCGCCCCAGAGTTGGTTGGTAGCACAGCGGGCTAAGCGCACATGGCACAAAGTGCAAGGGCCGGCGTAAAAATCCCGGCCTGAGCAAACGTGCGCTCCTGGCTCCTTGAGGTCAGAAAACAGAAGTCACAAGTCAGAACCGGGAATGGCTGGACAATACCATCCATGGTCAGGAAAGGGGCAGAGAAACCTAAAAGGCAGCTGGGAAAGGTAGGAACTTCCTTAGCAACTGTTGTGAGAGGCTTCACTTGTAGGATTAATAATGCCCTGCAGGCAGGGGGGGTCCTAAGGGTAGGAATAGAATATATCAAATGAGCAGAATGGGTGGGGAAATCGCGAGGAGACCTTAAGTCATTTGTTTGACAAAGCAGAACATTGATATGTATGTAGCTAGTAAGAGAGAGAGTGGGCCATTGTATCAACTAATGTAGGACTGGCTTAATGTTTTAAGGAATGCTGAGCCCCTGGCGGCAGAAAAATGCAGGGTTTCTGAAGACAGAGAATAGCTGACAGGGAAGCAAACAACTGAGGCCTGTACCTCTCCTCAGCTCAACCTTAGCAAGAGAGAGAGTGTGACAGATTCCTTTCCTCAGTTCCCCAGTTTTCAATGGGAAAAGCCTTACCACGCTCAACCTGCTTCTCACAGTATTCCCAGCACCAGAGCACTCTTCACTGCCTGGGCCAGGCCAACTACACCCAAGCCACTGGCACAGACCTTTGCTGAACATAGGAAGCAGCAGGCTTTGGAGGCTCTGTCTCCAGAATGTGTCCAGGCACCAATCATGTTGCTTTATTCCCCATTAGCAGACTGGTTTTTCGCCCTTTCATGGATATCCTTTGATCATCAGCCCAACTTGACGTGCAAACACACACACAAGCACACACACACACACACACACACACACACACACACAAATCACACATACACACACTTGAAAAAGACAGGAATTGGGACAGTTTATTCAATTCTGCAGAACTGTGTAACAGCCGAACTTGGGTCCACCATGGTGGCGTGAGCCAGCCAGGGACCACAACCCGATTTACTCCGTACTGCTGGTTCACAACTTCCGTGTTCTATACTGTTTGGATACACAGATTTAGTCTTCTCATGATTAGCTTAGATAGGAGGGGGAGGGAAGCACATGTGTGTGTGTGGAGACTCTTCTTGGTTGGGGCCTGCTTTGGCAGTTGTGACTCACATCATATAGTTGTACGGGATTCTTTAGCATATGGGGGTCTAAGATAAGCAGTTCAGTTATTTCTACAGTGACTGTCAGTAGATCCTTGGGCAGGGACTCTTTTTTCTGGAAGGCACCTGGGGGTGAGTGCAACACTGAAAAAACCCATTTCCATGTGTGTCTCTGTATTTATATATTTGTCTGTGTATGTGTATGTATATGTATGCTTTTTATTGAATCTATCTTGACTTCTTACACTAGGGTGGATAAAGTGGGCCCAGTCATGTTGGAGTCTGGAAAAATGAGGTGAGTTGGCAGAAGGCACACCTGGAAGTAGGTGGTAGCCCATAGCTACTGCTCTGTCCCTTCCCTCTGGTCCCAAACATACGTAACCCCCTCTCCCTCTGGTTATTTCTTTGTAGGGATTCAATACATGCATCCAGAATGGGGTTATGAGTTTCTGCAGGGGCAGGAACCTGCCAGCCCACAGTCTGAGCTCGGGCGTGCTGCCCCAGACTGGAGGTGTTGAGGAGAAAACCAGGTTGTGAGGAGTCTCAGCTGAGGCCCAAGAGACAGGACTAGAGGAATCAGGGAGATTGGCATGAAAAGGCATAGGGATTTGGGTGGTATGCTGGTGGTGGGGGAGGGCAGGAGCAAGGAGTCATGTCCACCACCTTCAGTTCTATGACAAGTTCAGTGAGGTCATCATCAGTCTCCATGGAGTTCTGAGGACAACAGTAGCGGTGAGCTCAGATCTGAGCCTCAGGCTGAGTGCTTCAACCGCGTGGAGGAACGTTCTCAGGAAAAATGATGGAGGAGGTACTTGTATTGGAGAAGACTGACAAACCTTTTGTCTTTCGATATCGGACGGTTCTTCGTGAGCCCCCCAAGAGAAAGAGGATTTCTACTGGTGGCTTATTCCTGCGAATGTGCAAAGTTGAACATCAGGAGACAAAACCTGGTGCCGGCATGAACCTAACGGCATTTTCTAAGAAAGGCTCTAAGAGATGGAGAATGCTGTCGGAGGAAGAGAAGAATGCATTCAGAGACCTGGCGAGGGCTGAGCGCGAGCGCAATGACCCACAAACACGGGGTCATGGACCAGCAGGAAGAAGGGAGAGAGATGCCAATGCTCCCAAGAGAGCGCTGTCAGCATTTTTCCTGTTCTATTCCGATTTCCGCCCCAAGGTTAAAGCTGCATATCCTGACATCACCTCGGGCAACCTGTCAAAGAAGCTGGGCGAGATGTGGAGCCACCTCAGTAACATGGAGAAAAGGCTGTATGAAGACAAGGCAGCACAGCTGAGGATGCAGCATAACATGGCTGTTGCGGAATACAAGGCCATGGATCTGGATGGTTGGTAGAGTCCCCTGAACATTACACAGAAGAAGCTGGAAGCAGATCAAGAGTCAGAAGATTCAGAGGGGGAGGATTCCTCTGACAATGGGGACAGTTCAGATTCGGAGGAGGAGGGAGGAGGTGTAAGACGGTTGTAAGGAGAAGATGAATAAAGAAAGCCCAGCAGAATACAAATCTGTCTGCTTGTAATAATTTTCAAGAGCGCCATAGCCCTGTGTATGTGACCTGAAAAGTGTCTGTTGCCCTCATAGGTCTAATAACACAATTTTAAAAAATTGAACACAGGAAAGTGGCCTAGTTGGGCCTCTGCTATGTTCCTTTAAAAGGTTGAGCACCTGGGAGTCGGGCGGTAGGTAGCTCAGAGGGTTAAGCCTCCGTGGCGCAAAACACAAGGTCTGGTGTAAAGATGCCTGTCAAGTGCCCTGCTGCCCACCTGTAGGAGAGTAGTTTCACAGGCAGTGAAGCGGGTCTGCAGGTGGCTATTTTTCTCTCCCCCTCTCGGTCCTCCTATTCTCCCTGCATTTCTCTCTGTCCTATCCAACAATGGCGATATCAATAAGAACAAGCGTAATAAGTACAACAATGAAAAACAACAAGGACAACAAAAGGAAACTATAAATAAATAGAAATATTTAAAACATTAAAAAAAAATCATGAGCACCCAAATGAAGACTCAAGATGAAGGGAAGAGTTGGTTGTAGGGAGGGGGCAAGGTGGGCTTTGCTGAAGAAATATCTTTATCATTTCTCTTTGGGGAGATCTTGAATCGACTGGAACTCAAAACTTCCTTTAAGTAGCACTTGCCATACTGGGTCTTATTTTCTGCTTCCTTTCCGTGTTAGTTCCTCTTCCCAGGCAGCCTAGTGGCTTATTGGATTCTGGTTGAGTCTCCCAAGTGGCTTATGGGTTTCTGTGAGGTTTATCCTGGTGCTGGATCTCTCAGGTGGCTGGTGTGGCTAAAGTACTATTCAGGGAGGATGGGAGTACAGTCCCAGAGTGTCTGGCTAGTGATGCGAGAGAGTTGATCCAGTAGCCGAGCTGGTGGCGGCGAGGCCGTTTCAAATCTTTATTCATCTGAGCGCCCCAGAGTTGGTTGGTAACACAGCGGGCTAAGCGCACATGGCACAAAGTGCAAGGGCCGGCGTAAAAATCCCGGCCTGAGCAAACGTGCGCTCCTGGCTCCTTGAGGTCAGAAAACAGAAGTCACAAGTCAGAACCGGGAATGGCTGGACAATACCATCCATGGTCAGGAAAGGGGCAGAGAAACCTAAGAGGCAGCTGGGAAAGGTAGCAACTTCCTTAGCAACTGTTGTGAGAGGCTTCACTGGTAGGATTAATAATGCCCTGCAGGCAGGGGGGGTCCTAAGGGTAGGAATAGAATATATCAAATGAGCAGAATGGGTGGGGAAATCGGGAGGAGACCTTAAGTCATTTGTTTGACAAAGCAGAACATTGATATGTATGTAGCTAGTAAGAGAGAGAGTGGGCCATTGTATCAACTAATGTAGGACTGGCTTAATGTTTTAAGGAATGCTAGCCCCTGGCGGCAGAAAAATGCAGGGTTTCTGAAGACAGAGAATAGCTGACAGGGAAGCAAACAACTGAGGCCTGTACCTCTCCTCAGCTCAACCTTAGCAAGAGAGAGAGTGTGACAGATTCCTTTCCTCAGTTCCCCAGTTTTCAATGGGAAAAGCCTTACCACGCTCAACCTGCTTCTCTCAGTATTCCCAGCACCAGAGCACTCTTCACTGCCTGGGCCAGGCCAACTACACCCAAGCCACTGGCACAGACCTTTGCTGAACATAGGAAGCAGCAGGCTTTGGAGTCTCTGTCTCCAGAATGTGTCCAGGCACCAATCATGTTGCTTTATTCCCCATTAGCAGACTGGTTTTTCGCCCTTTCATGGATATCCTTTGATCATCAGCCCAACTTGACGTGCAAACACACACACAAGCACACACACACACACACACACACACACACACACACACACACACACAAATCACACATACACACACTTGAAAAAGACAGGAATTGGGACAGTTTATTCAATTCTGCAGAACTGTGTAACAGCCCAACTTGGGTCCACCATGGTGGCGTGAGCCAGCCAGAGACCACAACCCGATTTACTCCATACTGCTGGTTCACAACTTCCGTGTTCTATACTGTTTGGATACACAGATTTAGTCTTCTCATGATTAGCTTAGATAGGAGGGGGAGGGAAATACATGTGTGTGTGTGGAGACTCTTCTTGGTTGGGGCCTGCTTTGGCAGTTGTGACGCACATCATATAGTTGTACGGGATTCTTTAGCATATGGGGGTCTAAGATAAGCAGTTCAGTTATTTCTACAGTGACTGTCAGTAGATCCTTGGGCAGGGACTCTTTTTTCTGGAAGGCACCTGGGGGTGAGTGCAACACTAAAAAAACCCATTTCCATGTGTGTCTCTGTATTTATATATGTGTATGTGTATGTGTATGTGTATGTATGCTTTTGATTGAATCTATCTTGACTTCTTACACTAGGGTGGATAAAGTGGGCCCAGTCATGTTGGAGTCTGGAAAAATGAGGTGAGTTGGCAGTAGGCACACCTGGAAGTAGGTGGTAGCCCATAGCTACTGCTCTGTCCCTTCCCTCTGGTCCCAAACATACGTAACCCCCTCTCCCTCTGGTTATTTCTTTGTAGGGATTCAATACATGCATCCAGAATGGGGTTATGAGTTTCTGCAGGGGCAGGAACCTGCCAGCCCACAGCCTGAGCTCGGGCGTGCTGCCCCAGACTGGAGGTGTTGAGGAGAAAACCAGGTTGTGAGGAGTCTCAGCTGAGGCCCAAGAGACAGGACTAGAGGAATCAGGGAGATTGGCATGAAAAGGCATAGGGATTTGGGTGGTATGCTGGTGGTGGGGGAGGGCAGGAGCAAGGAGTCATGTCCACCACCTTCAGTTCTATGACAAGTTCAGTGAGGTCATCATCAGTCTCCATGGAGTTCTGAGGACAACAGTAGCGGTGAGCTCAGATCTGAGCCTCAGGCTGAGTGCTTCAACCGCGTGGAGGAACGTTCTCAGGAAAAATGATGGAGGAGGTACTTGTATTGGAGAAGACTGACAAACCTTTTGTCTTTCGATATCGGACGGTTCTTCGTGAGCCCCCCAAGAGAAAGAGGATTTCTACTGGTGGCTTATTCCTGCGAATGTGCAAAGTTGAACATCAGGAGACAAAACCTGGTGCCGGCATGAACCTAACGGCATTTTCTAAGAAAGGCTCTAAGAGATGGAGAATGCTGTCGGAGGAAGAGAAGAATGCATTCAGAGACCTGGCGAGGGCTGAGCGCGAGCGCAATGACCCACAAACACGGGGTCATGGACCAGCAGGAAGAAGGGAGAGAGATGCCAATGCTCCCAAGAGAGCGCTGTCAGCATTTTTCCTGTTCTATTCCGATTTCCGCCCCAAGGTTAAAGCTGCATATCCTGACATCACCTCGGGCAACCTGTCAAAGAAGCTGGGCGAGATGTGGAGCCACCTCAGTAACATGGAGAAAAGGCTGTATGAAGACAAGGCAGCACAGCTGAGGATGCAGCATAACATGGCTGTTGCGGAATACAAGGCCATGGATCTGGATGGTTGGTAGAGTCCCCTGAACA
This sequence comes from Erinaceus europaeus, assembly GCF_950295315.1. Lineage (NCBI taxonomy): Eukaryota > Metazoa > Chordata > Mammalia > Eulipotyphla > Erinaceidae > Erinaceus > Erinaceus europaeus. The sequence continues at coordinate 113,609,256 of NC_080185.1, forward strand.
TTACACAGAAGAAGCTGGAAGCAGATCAAGAGTCAGAAGATTCAGAGGGGGAGGATTCCTCTGACAATGGGGACAGTTCAGATTCGGAGGAGGAGGGAGGAGGTGTAAGACGGTTGTAAGGAGAAGATGAATAAAGAAAGCCCAGCAGAATACAAATCTGTCTGCTTGTTATAATTTTCAAGAGCGCCATAGCCCTGTGTATGTGACCTGAAAAGTGTCTGTTGCCCTCATAGGTCTAATAACACAATTTTAAAAAATTGAACACAGGAAACTGGCCTAGTTGGGCCTCTGCTTTGTTCCTTTAAAAGGTTGAGCACCTGGGAGTCGGGCGGTAGGTAGCTCAGAGGGTTAAGCCTCCGTGGCGCAAAACACAAGGTCTGGTGTAAAGATGCCTGTCAAGTGCCCTGCTGCCCACCTGTAGGAGAGTAGTTTCACAGGCAGTGAAGCGGGTCTGCAGGTGGCTATTTTTCTCTCCCCCTCTCGGTCCTCCTATTCTCCCTGCATTTCTCTCTGTCCTATCCAACAATGGCGATATCAATAAGAACAAGCGTAATAAGTACAACAATGAAAAACAACAAGGACAACAAAAGGAAACTATAAATAAATAGAAATATTTAAAACATTAAAAAAAATCATGAGCACCCAAATGAAGACTCAAGATGAAGGGAAGAGTTGGTTGTAGGGAGGGGGCAAGGTTGGCTTTGCTGAAGAAATATCTTTATCATTTCTCTTTGGGGAGATCTTGAATCGACTGGAACTCAAAACTTCCTTTAAGTAGCACTTGCCATACTGGGTCTTATTTTCTGCTTCCTTTCCGTGTTAGTTCCTCTTCCCAGGCAGCCTAGTGGCTTATTGGATTCTGGTTGAGTCTCCCAAGTGGCTTATGGGTTTCTGTGAGGTTTGTCCTGGTGCTGGATCTCTCAGGTGGCTGGTGTGGCTAAAGTACTATTCAGGGAGGATGAGAGTACAGTCCCAGAGTGTCTGGCTAGTGATGCGAGAGAGTTGATCCAGTAACCGAGCTGGTGGCGGCGAGGCCGTTTCAAATCTTTATTCATCTGAGCGCCCCAGAGTTGGTTGGTAGCACAGCGGGCTAAGCGCACATGGCACAAAGTGCAAGGGCCGGCGTAAAAATCCCGGCCTGAGCAAACGTGCGCTCCTGGCTCCTTGAGGTCAGAAAACAGAAGTCACAAGTCAGAACCGGGAATGGCTGGACAATACCATCCATGGTCAGGAAAGGGGCAGAGAAACCTAAGAGGCAGCTGGGAAAGGTAGCAACTTCCTTAGCAACTGTTGTGAGAGGCTTCACTGGTAGGATTAATAATGCCCTGCACGCAGGGGGGACCTAAGGGTAGGAATAGAATATATCAAATGAGCAGAATGGGTGGGGAAATCGCGAGGAGACCTTAAGTCATTTGTTTGACAAAGCAGAACATTGATATGTATGTAGCTAGTAAGAGAGAGAGTGGGCCATTGTATCAACTAATGTAGGACTGGCTTAATGTTTTAAGGAATGCTGAGCCCCTGGCGGCAGAAAAATGCAGGGTTTCTGAAGACAGAGAATAGCTGACAGGGAAGCAAACAACTGAGGCCTGTACCTCTCCTCAGCTCAACCTTAGCAAGAGAGAGAGTGTGACAGATTCCTTTCCTCAGTTCCCCAGTTTTCAATGGGAAAAGCCTTACCACGCTCAACCTGCTTCTCACAGTATTCCCAGCACCAGAGCACTCTTCACTGCCTGGGCAAGGCCAACTACACCCAAGCCACTGGCACAGACCTTTGCTGAACATAGGAAGCAGCAGGCTTTGGAGTCTCTGTCTCCAGAATGTGTCCAGGCACCAATCATGTTGCTTTATTCCCCATTAGCAGACTGGTTTTTCGCCCTTTCATGGATATCCTTTGATCATCAGCCCAACTTGACGTGCAAACACACACACAAGCACACACACACACACACACACACACACACACAAATCACACATACACACACTTGAAAAAGACAGGAATTGGGACAGTTTATTCAATTCTGCAGAACTGTGTAACAGCCCAACTTGGGTCCACCATGGTGGCGTGAGCCAGCCAGAGACCACAACCCGATTTACTCCATACTGCTGGTTCACAACTTCCGTGTTCTATACTGTTTGGATACACAGATTTAGTCTTCTCATGATTAGCTTAGATAGGAGGGGGAGGGAAATACATGTGTGTGTGTGGAGACTCTTCTTGGTTGGGGCCTGCTTTGGCAGTTGTGACGCACATCATATAGTTGTACGGGATTCTTTAGCATATGGGGGTCTAAGATAAGCAGTTCAGTTATTTCTACAGTGACTGTCAGTAGATCCTTGGGCAGGGACTCTTTTTTCTGGAAGGCACCTGGGGGTGAGTGCAACACTAAAAAAACCCAGTTCCATGTGTGTCTCTGTATTTATATATGTGTATGTGTATGTGTATGTGTATGCATGCTTTTGATTGAATCTATCTTGACTTCTTACACTAGGGTGGATAAAGTGGGCCCAGTCATGTTGGAGTCTGGAAAAATGAGGTGAGTTGGCAGTAGGCACACCTGGAAGTAGGTGGTAGCCCATAGCTACTGCTCTGTCCCTTCCCTCTGGTCCCAAACATACGTAACCCCCTCTCCCTCTGGTTATTTCTTTGTAGGGATTCAATACATGCATCCAGAATGGGGTTATGAGTTTCTGCAGGGGCAGGAACCTGCCAGCCCACAGCCTGAGCTCGGGCGTGCTGCCCCAGACTGGAGGTGTTGAGGAGAAAACCAGGTTGTGAGGAGTCTCAGCTGAGGCCCAAGAGACAGGACTAGAGGAATCAGGGAGATTGGCATGAAAAGGCATAGGGATTTGGGTGGTATGCTGGTGGTGGGGGAGGGCAGGAGCAAGGAGTCATGTCCACCACCTTCAGTTCTATGACAAGTTCAGTGAGGTCATCATCAGTCTCCATGGAGTTCTGAGGACAACAGTAGCGGTGAGCTCAGATCTGAGCCTCAGGCTGAGTGCTTCAACCGCGTGGAGGAACGTTCTCAGGAAAAATGATGGAGGAGGTACTTGTATTGGAGAAGACTGACAAACCTTTTGTCTTTCGATATCGGACGGTTCTTCGTGAGCCCCCCAAGAGAAAGAGGATTTCTACTGGTGGCTTATTCCTGCGAATGTGCAAAGTTGAACATCAGGAGACAAAACCTGGTGCCGGCATGAACCTAACGGCATTTTCTAAGAAAGGCTCTAAGAGATGGAGAATGCTGTCGGAGGAAGAGAAGAATGCATTCAGAGACCTGGCGAGGGCTGAGCGCGAGCGCAATGACCCACAAACACGGGGTCATGGACCAGCAGGAAGAAGGGAGAGAGATGCCAATGCTCCCAAGAGAGCGCTGTCAGCATTTTTCCTGTTCTATTCCGATTTCCGCCCCAAGGTTAAAGCTGCATATCCTGACATCACCTCGGGCAACCTGTCAAAGAAGCTGGGCGAGATGTGGAGCCACCTCAGTAACATGGAGAAAAGGCTGTATGAAGACAAGGCAGCACAGCTGAGGATGCAGCATAACATGGCTGTTGCGGAATACAAGGCCATGGATCTGGATGGTTGGTAGAGTCCCCTGAACATTACACAGAAGAAGCTGGAAGCAGATCAAGAGTCAGAAGATTCAGAGGGGGAGGATTCCTCTGACAATGGGGACAGTTCAGATTCGGAGGAGGAGGGAGGAGGTGTAAGACGGTTGTAAGGAGAAGATGAATAAAGAAAGCCCAGCAGAATACAAATCTGTCTGCTTGTAATAATTTTCAAGAGCGCCATAGCCCTGTGTATGTGACCTGAAAAGTGTCTGTTGCCCTCATAGGTCTAATAACACAATTTTAAAAAATTGAACACAGGAAAGTGGCCTAGTTGGGCCTCTGCTATGTTCCTTTAAAAGGTTGAGCACCTGGGAGTCGGGCGGTAGGTAGCTCAGAGGGTTAAGCCTCCGTGGCGCAAAACACAAGGTCTGGTGTAAAGATGCCTGTCAAGTGCCCTGCTGCCCACCTGTAGGAGAGTAGTTTCACAGGCAGTAAAGCGGGTCTGCAGGTGGCTATTTTTCTCTCCCCCTCTCGGTCCTCCTATTCTCCCTGCATTTCTCTCTGTCCTATCCAACAATGGCGATATCAATAAGAACAAGCGTAATAAGTACAACAATGAAAAACAACAAGGACAACAAAAGGAAACTATAAATAAATAGAAATATTTAAAACATTAAAAAAAAATCATGAGCACCCAAATGAAGACTCAAGATGAAGGGAAGAGTTGGTTGTAGGGAGGGGGCAAGGTTGGCTTTGCTGAAGAAATATCTTTATCATTTCTCTTTGGGGAGATCTTGAATCGACTGGAACTCAAAACTTCCTTTAAGTAGCACTTGCCATACTGGGTCTTATTTTCTGCTTCCTTTCCGTGTTAGTTCCTCTTCCCAGGCAGCCTAGTGGCTTATTGGATTCTGGTTGAGTCTCCCAAGTGGCTTATGGGTTTCTGTGAGGTTTGTCCTGGTGCTGGATCTCTCAGGTGGCTGGTGTGGCTAAAGTACTATTCAGGGAGGATGAGAGTACAGTCCCAGAGTGTCTGGCTAGTGATGCGAGAGAGTTGATCCAGTAACCGAGCTGGTGGCGGCGAGGCCGTTTCAAATCTTTATTCATCTGAGCGCCCCAGAGTTGGTTGGTAGCACAGCGGGCTAAGCGCACATGGCACAAAGTGCAAGGGCCGGCGTAAAAATCCCGGCCTGAGCAAACGTGCGCTCCTGGCTCCTTGAGGTCAGAAAACAGAAGTCACAAGTCAGAACCGGGAATGGCTGGACAATACCATCCATGGTCAGGAAAGGGGCAGAGAAACCTAAGAGGCAGCTGGGAAAGGTAGGAACTTCCTTAGCAACTGTTGTGAGAGGCTTCACTGGTAGGATTAATAATGCCCTGCACGCAGGGGGGACCTAAGGGTAGGAATAGAATATATCAAATGAGCAGAATGGGTGGGGAAATCGCGAGGAGACCTTAAGTCATTTGTTTGACAAAGCAGAACATTGATATGTATGTAGCTAGTAAGAGAGAGAGTGGGCCATTGTATCAACTAATGTAGGACTGGCTTAATGTTTTAAGGAATGCTGAGCCCCTGGCGGCAGAAAAATGCAGGGTTTCTGAAGACAGAGAATAGCTGACAGGGAAGCAAACAACTGAGGCCTGTACCTCTCCTCAGCTCAACCTTAGCAAGAGAGAGAGTGTGACAGATTCCTTTCCTCAGTTCCCCAGTTTTCAATGGGAAAAGCCTTACCACGCTCAACCTGCTTCTCACAGTATTCCCAGCACCAGAGCACTCTTCACTGCCTGGGCAAGGCCAACTACACCCAAGCCACTGGCACAGACCTTTGCTGAACATAGGAAGCAGCAGGCTTTGGAGTCTCTGTCTCCAGAATGTGTCCAGGCACCAATCATGTTGCTTTATTCCCCATTAGCAGACTGGTTTTTCGCCCTTTCATGGATATCCTTTGATCATCAGCCCAACTTGACGTGCAAACACACACACAAGCACACACACACACACACACACACACACACACACACACAAATCACACATACACACACTTGAAAAAGACAGGAATTGGGACAGTTTATTCAATTCTGCAGAACTGTGTAACAGCCCAACTTGGGTCCACCATGGTGGCGTGAGCCAGCCAGAGACCACAACCCGATTTACTCCATACTGCTGGTTCACAACTTCCGTGTTCTATACTGTTTGGATACACAGATTTAGTCTTCTCATGATTAGCTTAGATAGGAGGGGGAGGGAAATACATGTGTGTGTGTGGAGACTCTTCTTGGTTGGGGCCTGCTTTGGCAGTTGTGACGCACATCATATAGTTGTACGGGATTCTTTAGCATATGGGGGTCTAAGATAAGCAGTTCAGTTATTTCTACAGTGACTGTCAGTAGATCCTTGGGCAGGGACTCTTTTTTCTGGAAGGCACCTGGGGGTGAGTGCAACACTAAAAAAACCCATTTCCATGTGTGTCTCTGTATTTATATATGTGTATGTGTATGTGTATGTGTATGCATGCTTTTGATTGAATCTATCTTGACTTCTTACACTAGGGTGGATAAAGTGGGCCCAGTCATGTTGGAGTCTGGAAAAATGAGGTGAGTTGGCAGTAGGCACACCTGGAAGTAGGTGGTAGCCCATAGCTACTGCTCTGTCCCTTCCCTCTGGTCCCAAACATACGTAACCCCCTCTCCCTCTGGTTATTTCTTTGTAGGGATTCAATACATGCATCCAGAATGGGGTTATGAGTTTCTGCAGGGGCAGGAACCTGCCAGCCCACAGCCTGAGCTCGGGCGTGCTGCCCCAGACTGGAGGTGTTGAGGAGAAAACCAGGTTGTGAGGAGTCTCAGCTGAGGCCCAAGAGACAGGACTAGAGGAATCAGGGAGATTGGCATGAAAAGGCATAGGGATTTGGGTGGTATGCTGGTGGTGGGGGAGGGCAGGAGCAAGGAGTCATGTCCACCACCTTCAGTTCTATGACAAGTTCAGTGAGGTCATCATCAGTCTCCATGGAGTTCTGAGGACAACAGTAGCGGTGAGCTCAGATCTGAGCCTCAGGCTGAGTGCTTCAACCGCGTGGAGGAACGTTCTCAGGAAAAATGATGGAGGAGGTACTTGTATTGGAGAAGACTGACAAACCTTTTGTCTTTCGATATCGGACGGTTCTTCGTGAGCCCCCCAAGAGAAAGAGGATTTCTACTGGTGGCTTATTCCTGCGAATGTGCAAAGTTGAACATCAGGAGACAAAACCTGGTGCCGGCATGAACCTAACGGCATTTTCTAAGAAAGGCTCTAAGAGATGGAGAATGCTGTCGGAGGAAGAGAAGAATGCATTCAGAGACCTGGCGAGGGCTGAGCGCGAGCGCAATGACCCACAAACACGGGGTCATGGACCAGCAGGAAGAAGGGAGAGAGATGCCAATGCTCCCAAGAGAGCGCTGTCAGCATTTTTCCTGTTCTATTCCGATTTCCGCCCCAAGGTTAAAGCTGCATATCCTGACATCACCTCGGGCAACCTGTCAAAGAAGCTGGGCGAGATGTGGAGCCACCTCAGTAACATGGAGAAAAGGCTGTATGAAGACAAGGCAGCACAGCTGAGGATGCAGCATAACATGGCTGTTGCGGAATACAAGGCCATGGATCTGGATGGTTGGTAGAGTCCCCTGAACATTACACAGAAGAAGCTGGAAGCAGATCAAGAGTCAGAAGATTCAGAGGGGGAGGATTCCTCTGACAATGGGGACAGTTCAGATTCGGAGGAGGAGGGAGGAGGTGTAAGACGGTTGTAAGGAGAAGATGAATAAAGAAAGCCCAGCAGAATACAAATCTGTCTGCTTGTAATAATTTTCAAGAGCGCCATAGCCCTGTGTATGTGACCTGAAAAGTGTCTGTTGCCCTCATAGGTCTAATAACACAATTTTAAAAAATTGAACACAGGAAAGTGGCCTAGTTGGGCCTCTGCTATGTTCCTTTAAAAGGTTGAGCACCTGGGAGTCGGGCGGTAGGTAGCTCAGAGGGTTAAGCCTCCGTGGCGCAAAACACAAGGTCTGGTGTAAAGATGCCTGTCAAGTGCCCTGCTGCCCACCTGTAGGAGAGTAGTTTCACAGGCAGTGAAGCGGGTCTGCAGGTGGCTATTTTTCTCTCCCCCTCTCGGTCCTCCTATTCTCCCTGCATTTCTCTCTGTCCTATCCAACAATGGCGATATCAATAAGAACAAGCGTAATAAGTACAACAATGAAAAACAACAAGGACAACAAAAGGAAACTATAAATAAATAGAAATATTTAAAACATTAAAAAAAATCATGAGCACCCAAATGAAGACTCAAGATGAAGGGAAGAGTTGGTTGTAGGGAGGGGGCAAGGTTGGCTTTGCTGAAGAAATATCTTTATCATTTCTCTTTGGGGAGATCTTGAATCGACTGGAACTCAAAACTTCCTTTAAGTAGCACTTGCCATACTGGGTCTTATTTTCTGCTTCCTTTCCGTGTTAGTTCCTCTTCCCAGGCAGCCTAGTGGCTTATTGGATTCTGGTTGAGTCTCCCAAGTGGCTTATGGGTTTCTGTGAGGTTTGTCCTGGTGCTGGATCTCTCAGGTGGCTGGTGTGGCTAAAGTACTATTCAGGGAGGATGAGAGTACAGTCCCAGAGTGTCTGGCTAGTGATGCGAGAGAGTTGATCCAGTAACCGAGCTGGTGGCGGCGAGGCCGTTTCAAATCTTTATTCATCTGAGCGCCCCAGAGTTGGTTGGTAGCACAGCGGGCTAAGCGCACATGGCACAAAGTGCAAGGGCCGGCGTAAAAATCCCGGCCTGAGCAAACGTGCGCTCCTGGCTCCTTGAGGTCAGAAAACAGAAGTCACAAGTCAGAACCGGGAATGGCTGGACAATACCATCCATGGTCAGGAAAGGGGCAGAGAAACCTAAGAGGCAGCTGGGAAAGGTAGGAACTTCCTTAGCAACTGTTGTGAGAGGCTTCACTGGTAGGATTAATAATGCCCTGCACGCAGGGGGGACCTAAGGGTAGGAATAGAATATATCAAATGAGCAGAATGGGTGGGGAAATCGCGAGGAGACCTTAAGTCATTTGTTTGACAAAGCAGAACATTGATATGTATGTAGCTAGTAAGAGAGAGAGTGGGCCATTGTATCAACTAATGTAGGACTGGCTTAATGTTTTAAGGAATGCTGAGCCCCTGGCGGCAGAAAAATGCAGGGTTTCTGAAGACAGAGAATAGCTGACAGGGAAGCAAACAACTGAGGCCTGTACCTCTCCTCAGCTCAACCTTAGCAAGAGAGAGAGTGTGACAGATTCCTTTCCTCAGTTCCCCAGTTTTCAATGGGAAAAGCCTTACCACGCTCAACCTGCTTCTCACAGTATTCCCAGCACCAGAGCACTCTTCACTGCCTGGGCAAGGCCAACTACACCCAAGCCACTGGCACAGACCTTTGCTGAACATAGGAAGCAGCAGGCTTTGGAGTCTCTGTCTCCAGAATGTGTCCAGGCACCAATCATGTTGCTTTATTCCCCATTAGCAGACTGGTTTTTCGCCCTTTCATGGATATCCTTTGATCATCAGCCCAACTTGACGTGCAAACACACACACAAGCACACACACACACACACACACACACACACACACACAAATCACACATACACACACTTGAAAAAGACAGGAATTGGGACAGTTTATTCAATTCTGCAGAACTGTGTAACAGCCCAACTTGGGTCCACCATGGTGGCGTGAGCCAGCCAGAGACCACAACCCGATTTACTCCGTACTGCTGGTTCACAACTTCCGTGTTCTATACTGTTTGGATACACAGATTTAGTCTTCTCATGATTAGCTTAGATAGGAGGGGGAGGGAAATACATGTGTGTGTGTGGAGACTCTTCTTGGTTGGGGCCTGCTTTGGCAGTTGTGACGCACATCATATAGTTGTACGGGATTCTTTAGCATATGGGGGTCTAAGATAAGCAGTTCAGTTATTTCTACAGTGACTGTCAGTAGATCCTTGGGCAGGGACTCTTTTTTCTGGAAGGCACCTGGGGGTGAGTGCAACACTATAAAAACCCATTTCCATGTGTGTCTCTGTATTTATATATGTGTATGTGTAAGTGTATGTGTATGTGTATGCATGCTTTTGATTGAATCTATCTTGACTTCTTACACTAGGGTGGATAAAGTGGGCCCAGTCATGTTGGAGTCTGGAAAAATGAGGTGAGTTGGCAGTAGGCACACCTGGAAGTAGGTGGTAGCCCATAGCTACTGCTCTGTCCCTTCCCTCTGGTCCCAAACATACGTAACCCCCTCTCCCTCTGGTTATTTCTTTGTAGGGATTCAATACATGCATCCAGAATGGGGTTATGAGTTTCTGCAGGGGCAGGAACCTGCCAGCCCACAGCCTGAGCTCGGGCGTGCTGCCCCAGACTGGAGGTGTTGAGGAGAAAACCAGGTTGTGAGGAGTCTCAGCTGAGGCCCAAGAGACAGGACTAGAGGAATCAGGGAGATTGGCATGAAAAGGCATAGGGATTTGGGTGGTATGCTGGTGGTGGGGGAGGGCAGGAGCAAGGAGTCATGTCCACCACCTTCAGTTCTATGACAAGTTCAGTGAGGTCATCATCAGTCTCCATGGAGTTCTGAGGACAACAGTAGCGGTGAGCTCAGATCTGAGCCTCAGGCTGAGTGCTTCAACCGCGTGGAGGAACGTTCTCAGGAAAAATGATGGAGGAGGTACTTGTATTGGAGAAGACTGACAAACCTTTTGTCTTTCGATATCGGACGGTTCTTCGTGAGCCCCCCAAGAGAAAGAGGATTTCTACTGGTGGCTTATTCCTGCGAATGTGCAAAGTTGAACATCAGGAGACAAAACCTGGTGCCGGCATGAACCTAACGGCATTTTCTAAGAAAGGCTCTAAGAGATGGAGAATGCTGTCGGAGGAAGAGAAGAATGCATTCAGAGACCTGGCGAGGGCTGAGCGCGAGCGCAGTGACCCACAAACACGGGGTCATGGACCAGCAGGAAGAAGGGAGAGAGATGCCAATGCTCCCAAGAGAGCGCTGTCAGCATTTTTCCTGTTCTATTCCGATTTCCGCCCCAAGGTTAAAGCTGCATATCCTGACATCACCTCGGGCAACCTGTCAAAGAAGCTGGGCGAGATGTGGAGCCACCTCAGTAACATAGAGAAAAGGCTGTATGAAGACAAGGCAGCACAGCTGAGGATGCAGCATAACATGGCTGTTGCGGAATACAAGGCCATGGATCTGGATGGTTGGTAGAGTCCCCTGAACATTACACAGAAGAAGCTGGAAGCAGATCAAGAGTCAGAAGATTCAGAGGGGGAGGATTCCTCTGACAATGGGGACAGTTCAGATTCGGAGGAGGAGGGAGGAGGTGTAAGACGGTTGTAAGGAGAAGAAGAATAAAGAAAGCCCAGCAGAATACAAATCTGTCTGCTTGTAATAATTTTCAAGAGCGCCATAGCCCTGTGTATGTGACCTGAAAAGTGTCTGTTGCCCTCATAGGTCTAATAACACAATTTTAAAAAATTGAACACAGGAAACTGGCCTAGTTGGGCCTCTGCTATGTTCCTTTAAAAGGTTGAGCACCTGGGAGTCGGGCGGTAGGTAGCTCAGAGGGTTAAGCCTCCGTGGCGCAAAACACAAGGTCTGGTGTAAAGATGCCTGTCAAGTGCCCTGCTGCCCACCTGTAGGAGAGTAGTTTCACAGGCAGTGAAGCGGGTCTGCAGGTGGCTATTTTTCTCTCCCCCTCTCGGTCCTCCTATTCTCCCTGCATTTCTCTCTGTCCTATCCAACAATGGCGATATCAATAAGAACAAGCGTAATAAGTACAACAATGAAAAACAACAAGGACAACAAAAGGAAACTATAAATAAATAGAAATATTTAAAACATTAAAAAAAAATCATGAGCACCCAAATGAAGACTCAAGATGAAGGGAAGAGTTGGTTGTAGGGAGGGGGCAAGGTTGGCTTTGCTGAAGAAATATCTTTATCATTTCTCTTTGGGGAGATCTTGAATCGACTGGAACTCAAAACTTCCTTTAAGTAGCACTTGCCATACTGGGTCTTATTTTCTGCTTCCTTTCCGTGTTAGTTCCTCTTCCCAGGCAGCCTAGTGGCTTATTGGATTCTGGTTGAGTCTCCCAAGTGGCTTATGGGTTTCTGGGAGGTTTGTCCTGGTGCTGGATCTCTCAGGTGGCTGGTGTGGCTAAAGTACTATTCAGGGAGGATGAGAGTACAGTCCCAGAGTGTCTGGCTAGTGATGCGAGAGAGTTGATCCAGTAACCGAGCTGGTGGCGGCGAGGCCTTTTCGTTTCAAATCTTTATTCATCTGAGCGCCCCAGAGTTGGTTGGTAGCACAGCGGGCTAAGCGCACATGGCACAAAGTGCAAGGGCCGGCGTAAAAATCCCGGCCTGAGCAAACGTGCGCTCCTGGCTCCTTGAGGTCAGAAAAAAGAAGTCACAAGTCAGAACCGGGAATGGCTGGACAATACCATCCATGGTCAGGAAAGGGGCAGAGAAACCTAAAAGGCAGCTGGGAAAGGTAGGAACTTCCTTAGCAACTGTTGTGAGAGGCTTCACTGGTAGGATTAATAATGCCCTGCAGGCAGGGGGGGTCCTAAGGGTAGGAATAGAATATATCAAATGAGCAGAATGGGTGGGGAAATCGCGAGGAGACCTTAAGTCATTTGTTTGACAAAGCAGAACATTGATATGTATGTAGCTAGTAAGAGAGAGAGTGGGCCATTGTATCAACTAATGTAGGACTGGCTTAATGTTTTAAGGAATGCTGAGCCCCTGGCGGCAGAAAAATGCAGGGTTTCTGAAGACAGAGAATAGCTGACAGGGAAGCAAACAACTGAGGCCTGTACCTCTCCTCAGCTCAACCTTAGCAAGAGAGAGAGTGTGACAGATTCCTTTCCTCAGTTCCCCAGTTTTCAATGGGAAAAGCCTTACCACGCTCAACCTGCTTCTCACAGTATTCCCAGCACCAGAGCACTCTTCACTGCCTGGGCCAGGCCAACTACACCCAAGCCACTGGCACAGACCTTTGCTGAACATAGGAAGCAGCAGGCTTTGGAGTCTCTGTCTCCAGAATGTGTCCAGGCACCAATCATGTTGCTTTATTCCCCATTAGCAGACTGGTTTTTCGCCCTTTCATGGATAACCTTTGATCATCAGCCCAACTTGACGTGCAAACACACACACAAGCACACACACACACACACACACACAGACACACACACACACACACAAATCACACATACACACACTTGAAAAAGACAGGAATTGGGACAGTTTATTCAATTCTGCAGAACTGTGTAACAGCCCAACTTGGGTCCACCATGGTGGCGTGAGCCAGCCAGAGACCACAACCCGATTTACTCCGTACTGCTGGTTCACAACTTCCGTGTTCTATACTGTTTGGATACACAGATTTAGTCTTCTCATGATTAGCTTAGATAGGAGGGGGAGGGAAATACATGTGTGTGTGTGGAGACTCTTCTTGGTTGGGGCCTGCTTTGGCAGTTGTGACGCACATCATATAGTTGTACGGGATTCTTTAGCATATGGGGGTCTAAGATAAGCAGTTCAGTTATTTCTACAGTGACTGTCAGTAGATCCTTGGGCAGGGACTCTTTTTTCTGGAAGGCACCTGGGGGTGAGTGCAACACTAAAAAAACCCATTTCCATGTGTGTCTCTGTATTTATATATGTGTATGTGTATGTGTATGTGTATGCATGCTTTTGATTGAATCTATCTTGACTTCTTACACTAGGGTGGATAAAGTGGGCCCAGTCATGTTGGAGTCTGGAAAAATGAGGTGAGTTGGCAGTAGGCACACCTGGAAGTAGGTGGTAGCCCATAGCTACTGCTCTGTCCCTTCCCTCTGGTCCCAAACATACGTAACCCCCTCTCCCTCTGGTTATTTCTTTGTAGGGATTCAATACATGCATCCAGAATGGGGTTATGAGTTTCTGCAGGGGCAGGAACCTGCCAGCCCACAGCCTGAGCTCGGGCGTGCTGCCCCAGACTGGAGGTGTTGAGGAGAAAACCAGGTTGTGAGGAGTCTCAGCTGAGGCCCAAGAGACAGGACTAGAGGAATCAGGGAGATTGGCATGAAAAGGCATAGGGATTTGGGTGGTATGCTGGTGGTGGGGGAGGGCAGGAGCAAGGAGTCATGTCCACCACCTTCAGTTCTATGACAAGTTCAGTGAGGTCATCATCAGTCTCCATGGAGTTCTGAGGACAACAGTAGCGGTGAGCTCAGATCTGAGCCTCAGGCTGAGTGCTTCAACCGCGTGGAGGAACGTTCTCAGGAAAAATGATGGAGGAGGTACTTGTATTGGAGAAGACTGACAAACCTTTTGTCTTTCGATATCGGACGGTTCTTCGTGAGCCCCCCAAGAGAAAGAGGATTTCTACTGGTGGCTTATTCCTGCGAATGTGCAAAGTTGAACATCAGGAGACAAAACCTGGTGCCGGCATGAACCTAACGGCATTTTCTAAGAAAGGCTCTAAGAGATGGAGAATGCTGTCGGAGGAAGAGAAGAATGCATTCAGAGACCTGGCGAGGGCTGAGCGCGAGCGCAGTGACCCACAAACACGGGGTCATGGACCAGCAGGAAGAAGGGAGAGAGATGCCAATGCTCCCAAGAGAGCGCTGTCAGCATTTTTCCTGTTCTATTCCGATTTCCGCCCCAAGGTTAAAGCTGCATATCCTGACATCACCTCGGGCAACCTGTCAAAGAAGCTGGGCGAGATGTGGAGCCACCTCAGTAACATGGAGAAAAGGCTGTATGAAGACAAGGCAGCACAGCTGAGGATGCAGCATAACATGGCTGTTGCGGAATACAAGGCCATGGATCTGGATGGTTGGTAGAGTCCCCTGAACATTACACAGAAGAAGCTGGAAGCAGATCAAGAGTCAGAAGATTCAGAGGGGGAGGATTCCTCTGACAATGGGGACAGTTCAGATTCGGAGGAGGAGGGAGGAGGTGTAAGACGGTTGTAAGGAGAAGATGAATAAAGAAAGCCCAGCAGAATACAAATCTGTCTGCTTGTAATAATTTTCAAGAGCGCCATAGCCCTGTGTATGTGACCTGAAAAGTGTCTGTTGCCCTCATAGGGCTAATAACACAATTTTAAAAAATTGAACACAGGAAACTGGCCTAGTTGGGCCTCTGCTTTGTTCCTTTAAAAGGTTGAGCACCTGGGAGTCGGGCGGTAGGTAGCTCAGAGGGTTAAGCCTCCGTGGCGCAAAACACAAGGTCTGGTGTAAAGATGCCTGTCAAGTGCCCTGCTGCCCACCTGTAGGAGAGTAGTTTCACAGGCAGTGAAGCGGGTCTGCAGGTGGCTATTTTTCTCTCCCCCTCTCGGTCCTCCTATTCTCCCTGCATTTCTCTCTGTCCTATCCAACAATGGCGATATCAATAAGAACAAGCGTAATAAGTACAACAATGAAAAACAATAAGGACAACAAAAGGAAACTATAAATAAATAGAAATATTTAAAACATTAAAAAAAATCATGAGCACCCAAATGAAGACTCAAGATGAAGGGAAGAGTTGGTTGTAGGGAGGGGGCAAGGTTGGCTTTGCTGAAGAAATATCTTTATCATTTCTCTTTGGGGAGATCTTGAATCGACTGGAACTCAAAACTTCCTTTAAGTAGCACTTGCCATACTGGGTCTTATTTTCTGCTTCCTTTCCGTGTTAGTTCCTCTTCCCAGGCAGCCTAGTGGCTTATTGGATTCTGGTTGAGTCTCCCAAGTGGCTTATGGGTTTCTGTGAGGTTTGTCCTGGTGCTGGATCTCTCAGGTGGCTGGTGTGGCTAAAGTACTATTCAGGGAGGATGAGAGTACAGTCCCAGAGTGTCTGGCTAGTGATGCGAGAGAGTTGATCCAGTAACCGAGCTGGTGGCGGCGAGGCCGTTTCAAATCTTTATTCATCTGAGCGCCCCAGAGTTGGTTGGTAGCACAGCGGGCTAAGCGCACATGGCACAAAGTGCAAGGGCCGGCGTAAAAATCCCGGCCTGAGCAAACGTGCGCTCCTGGCTCCTTGAGGTCAGAAAACAGAAGTCACAAGTCAGAACCGGGAATGGCTGGACAATACCATCCATGGTCAGGAAAGGGGCAGAGAAACCTAAAAGGCAGCTGGGAAAGGTAGGAACTTCCTTAGCAACTGTTGTGAGAGGCTTCACTGGTAGGATTAATAATGCCCTGCAGGCAGGGGGGGACCTAAGGGTAGGAATAGAATATATCAAATGAGCAGAATGGGTGGTGAAATCGCGAGGAGACCTTAAGTCATTTGTTTGACAAAGCAGAACATTGATATGTATGTAGCTAGTAAGAGAGAGAGTGGGCCATTGTATCAACTAATGTAGGACTGGCTTAATGTTTTAAGGAATGCTGAGCCCCTGGCGGCAGAAAAATGCAGGGTTTCTGAAGACAGAGAATAGCTGACAGGGAAGCAAACAACTGAGGCCTGTACCTCTCCTCAGCTCAACCTTAGCAAGAGAGAGAGTGTGACAGATTCCTTTCCTCAGTTCCCCAGTTTTCAATGGGAAAAGCCTTACCACGCTCAACCTGCTTCTCACAGTATTCCCAGCACCAGAGCACTCTTCACTGCCTGGGCCAGGCCAACTACACCCAAGCCACTGGCACAGACCTTTGCTGAACATAGGAAGCAGCAGGCTTTGGAGTCTCTGTCTCCAGAATGTGTCCAGGCACCAATCATGTTGCTTTGTTCCCCATTAGCAGACTGGTTTTTCGCCCTTTCATGGATATCCTTTGATCATCAGCCCAACTTGACGTGCAAACACACACACAAGCACACACACACACACACACACACACACACACACACACACACACAAATCACACATACACACACTTGAAAAAGACAGGAATTGGGACAGTTTATTCAATTCTGCAGAACTGTGTAACAGCCCAACTTGGGTCCACCATGGTGGCGTGAGCCAGCCAGAGACCACAACCCGATTTACTCCATACTGCTGGTTCACAACTTGCGTGTTCTATACTGTTTGGATACACAGATTTAGTCTTCTCATGATTAGCTTCGATAGGAGGGGGAGGGAAATACATGTGTGTGTGTGGAGACTCTTCTTGGTTGGGGCCTGCTTTGGCAGTTGTGACGCACATCATATAGTTGTACGGGATTCTTTAGCATATGGGGGTCTAAGATAAGCAGTTCAGTTATTTCTACAGTGACTGTCAGTAGATCCTTGGGCAGGGACTCTTTTTTCTGGAAGGCACCTGGGGGTGAGTGCAACACTAAAAAAACCCATTTCCATGTGTGTCTCTGTATTTATATATGTGTATGTGTATGTGTATGTATGCTTTTGATTGAATCTATCTTGACTTCTTACACTAGGGTGGATAAAGTGGGCCCAGTCATGTTGGAGTCTGGAAAAATGAGGTGAGTTGGCAGTAGGCACACCTGGAAGTAGGTGGTAGCCCATAGCTACTGCTCTGTCCCTTCCCTCTGGTCCCAAACATACGTAACCCCCTCTCCCTCTGGTTATTTCTTTGTAGGGATTCAATACATGCATCCAGAATGGGGTTATGAGTTTCTGCAGGGGCAGGAACCTGCCAGCCCACAGCCTGAGCTCGGGCGTGCTGCCCCAGACTGGAGGTGTTGAGGAGAAAACCAGGTTGTGAGGAGTCTCAGCTGAGGCCCAAGAGACAGGACTAGAGGAATCAGGGAGATTGGCATGAAAAGGCATAGGGATTTGGGTGGTATGCTGGTGGTGGGGGAGGGCAGGAGCAAGGAGTCATGTCCACCACCTTCAGTTCTATGACAAGTTCAGTGAGGTCATCATCAGTCTCCATGGAGTTCTGAGGACAACAGTAGCGGTGAGCTCAGATCTGAGCCTCAGGCTGAGTGCTTCAACCGCGTGGAGGAACGTTCTCAGGAAAAATGATGGAGGAGGTACTTGTATTGGAGAAGACTGACAAACCTTTTGTCTTTCGATATCGGACGGTTCTTCGTGAGCCCCCCAAGAGAAAGAGGATTTCTACTGGTGGCTTATTCCTGCGAATGTGCAAAGTTGAACATCAGGAGACAAAACCTGGTGCCGGCATGAACCTAACGGCATTTTCTAAGAAAGGCTCTAAGAGATGGAGAATGCTGTCGGAGGAAGAGAAGAATGCATTCAGAGACCTGGCGAGGGCTGAGCGCGAGCGCAATGACCCACAAACACGGGGTCATGGACCAGCAGGAAGAAGGGAGAGAGATGCCAATGCTCCCAAGAGAGCGCTGTCAGCATTTTTCCTGTTCTATTCCGATTTCCGCCCCAAGGTTAAAGCTGCATATCCTGACATCACCTCGGGCAACCTGTCAAAGAAGCTGGGCGAGATGTGGAGCCACCTCAGTAACATGGAGAAAAGGCTGTATGAAGACAAGGCAGCACAGCTGAGGATGCAGCATAACATGGCTGTTGCGGAATACAAGGCCATGGATCTGGATGGTTGGTAGAGTCCCCTGAACATTACACAGAAGAAGCTGGAAGCAGATCAAGAGTCAGAAGATTCAGAGGGGGAGGATTCCTCTGACAATGGGGACAGTTCAGATTCGGAGGAGGAGGGAGGAGGTGTAAGACGGTTGTAAGGAGAAGATGAATAAAGAAAGCCCAGCAGAATACAAATCTGTCTGCTTGTAATAATTTTCAAGAGCGCCATAGCCCTGTGTATGTGACCTGAAAAGTGTCTGTTGCCCTCATAGGTCTAATAACACAATTTTAAAAAATTGAACACAGGAAACTGGCCTAGTTGGGCCTCTGCTATGTTCCTTTAAAAGGTTGAGCACCTGGGAGTCGGGCGGTAGGTAGCTCAGAGGGTTAAGCCTCCGTGGCGCAAAACACAAGGTCTGGTGTAAAGATGCCTGTCAAGTGCCCTGCTGCCCACCTGTAGGAGAGTAGTTTCACAGGCAGTGAAGCGGGTCTGCAGGTGGCTATTTTTCTCTCCCCCTCTCGGTCCTCCTATTCTCCCTGCATTTCTCTCTGTCCTATCCAACAATGGCGATATCAATAAGAACAAGCGTAATAAGTACAACAATGAAAAACAACAAGGACAACAAAAGGAAACTATAAATAAATAGAAATATTTAAAACATTAAAAAAAAATCATGAGCACCCAAATGAAGACTCAAGATGAAGGGAAGAGTTGGTTGTAGGGAGGGGGCAAGGTTGGCTTTGCTGAAGAAATATCTTTATCATTTCTCTTTGGGGAGATCTTGAATCGACTGGAACTCAAAACTTCCTTTAAGTAGCACTTGCCATACTGGGTCTTATTTTCTGCTTCCTTTCCGTGTTAGTTCCTCTTCCCAGGCAGCCTAGTGGCTTATTGGATTCTGGTTGAGTCTCCCAAGTGGCTTATGGGTTTCTGTGAGGTTTGTCCTGGTGCTGGATCTCTCAGGTGGCTGGTGTGGCTAAAGTACTATTCAGGGAGGATGAGAGTACAGTCCCAGAGTGTCTGGCTAGTGATGCGAGAGAGTTGATCCAGTAACCGAGCTGGTGGCGGCGAGGCCGTTTCAAATCTTTATTCATCTGAGCGCCCCAGAGTTGGTTGGTAGCACAGCGGGCTAAGCGCACATGGCACAAAGTGCAAGGGCCGGCGTAAAAATCCCGGCCTGAGCAAACGTGCGCTCCTGGCTCCTTGAGGTCAGAAAACAGAAGTCACAAGTCAGAACCGGGAATGGCTGGACAATACCATCCATGGTCAGGAAAGGGGCAGAGAAACCTAAAAGGCAGCTGGGAAAGGTAGCAACTTCCTTAGCAACTGTTGTGAGAGGCTTCACTGGTAGGATTAATAATGCCCTGCAGGCAGGGGGGGACCTAAGGGTAGGAATAGAATATATCAAATGAGCAGAATGGGTGGGGAAATCGCGAGGAGACCTTAAGTCATTTGTTTGACAAAGCAGAACATTGATATGTATGTAGCTAGTAAGAGAGAGAGTGGGCCATTGTATCAACTAATGTAGGACTGGCTTAATGTTTTAAGGAATGCTGAGCCCCTGGCGGCAGAAAAATGCAGGGTTTCTGAAGACAGAGAATAGCTGACAGGGAAGCAAACAACTGAGGCCTGTACCTCTCCTCAGCTCAACCTTAGCAAGAGAGAGAGTGTGACAGATTCCTTTCCTCAGTTCCCCAGTTTTCAATGGGAAAAGCCTTACCACGCTCAACCTGCTTCTCACAGTATTCCCAGCACCAGAGCACTCTTCACTGCCTGGGCCAGGCCAACTACACCCAAGCCACTGGCACAGACCTTTGCTGAACATAGGAAGCAGCAGGCTTTGGAGTCTCTGTCTCCAGAATGTGTCCAGGCACCAATCATGTTGCTTTATTCCCCATTAGCAGACTGGTATTTCGCCCTTTCATGGATATCCTTTGATCATCAGCCCAACTTGACGTGCAAACACACACAAGCACACACACACACACACACACACACACACACACACACACACACACACAAATCACACATACACACACTTGAAAAAGACAGGAATTGGGACAGTTTATTCAATTCTGCAGAACTGTGTAACAGCCCAACTTGGGTCCACCATGGTGGCGTGAGCCAGCCAGAGACCACAACCCGATTTACTCCGTACTGCTGGTTCACAACTTCCGTGTTCTATACTGTTTGGATACACAGATTTAGTCTTCTCATGATTAGCTTAGATAGGAGGGGGAGGGAAATACATGTGTGTGTGTGGAGACTCTTCTTGGTTGGGGCCTGCTTTGGCAGTTGTGACGCACATCATATAGTTGTACGGGATTCTTTAGCATATGGGGGTCTAAGATAAGCAGTTCAGTTATTTCTACAGTGACTGTCAGTAGATCCTTGGGCAGGGACTCTTTTTTCTGGAAGGCACCTGGGGGTGAGTGCAACACTATAAAAACCCATTTCCATGTGTGTCTCTGTATTTATATATGTGTATGTGTAAGTGTATGTGTATGTGTATGCATGCTTTTGATTGAATCTATCTTGACTTCTTACACTAGGGTGGATAAAGTGGGCCCAGTCATGTTGGAGTCTGGAAAAATGAGGTGAGTTGGCAGTAGGCACACCTGGAAGTAGGTGGTAGCCCATAGCTACTGCTCTGTCCCTTCCCTCTGGTCCCAAACATACGTAACCCCCTCTCCCTCTGGTTATTTCTTTGTAGGGATTCAATACATGCATCCAGAATGGGGTTATGAGTTTCTGCAGGGGCAGGAACCTGCCAGCCCACAGCCTGAGCTCGGGCGTGCTGCCCCAGACTGGAGGTGTTGAGGAGAAAACCAGGTTGTGAGGAGTCTCAGCTGAGGCCCAAGAGACAGGACTAGAGGAATCAGGGAGATTGGCATGAAAAGGCATAGGGATTTGGGTGGTATGCTGGTGGTGGGGGAGGGCAGGAGCAAGGAGTCATGTCCACCACCTTCAGTTCTATGACAAGTTCAGTGAGGTCATCATCAGTCTCCATGGAGTTCTGAGGACAACAGTAGCGGTGAGCTCAGATCTGAGCCTCAGGCTGAGTGCTTCAACCGCGTGGAGGAACGTTCTCAGGAAAAATGATGGAGGAGGTACTTGTATTGGAGAAGACTGACAAACCTTTTGTCTTTCGATATCGGACGGTTCTTCGTGAGCCCCCCAAGAGAAAGAGGATTTCTACTGGTGGCTTATTCCTGCGAATGTGCAAAGTTGAACATCAGGAGACAAAACCTGGTGCCGGCATGAACCTAACGGCATTTTCTAAGAAAGGCTCTAAGAGATGGAGAATGCTGTCGGAGGAAGAGAAGAATGCATTCAGAGACCTGGCGAGGGCTGAGCGCGAGCGCAATGACCCACAAACACGGGGTCATGGACCAGCAGGAAGAAGGGAGAGAGATGCCAATGCTCCCAAGAGAGCGCTGTCAGCATTTTTCCTGTTCTATTCCGATTTCCGCCCCAAGGTTAAAGCTGCATATCCTGACATCACCTCGGGCAACCTGTCAAAGAAGCTGGGCGAGATGTGGAGCCACCTCAGTAACATGGAGAAAAGGCTGTATGAAGACAAGGCAGCACAGCTGAGGATGCAGCATAACGTGGCTGTTGCGGAATACAAGGCCATGGATCTGGATGGTTGGTAGAGTCCCCTGAACATTACACAGAAGAAGCTGGAAGCAGATCTAGAGTCAGAAGATTCAGAGGGGGAGGATTCCTCTGACAATGGGGACAGTTCAGATTCGGAGGAGGAGGGAGGAGGTGTAAGACGGTTGTAAGGAGAAGATGAATAAAGAAAGCCCAGCAGAATACAAATCTGTCTGCTTGTAATAATTTTCAAGAGCGCCATAGCCCTGTGTATGTGACCTGAAAAGTGTCTGTTGCCCTCATAGGTCTAATAACACAATTTTAAAAAATTGAACACAGGAAACTGGCCTAGTTGGGCCTCTGCTATGTTCCTTTAAAAGGTTGAGCACCTGGGAGTCGGGCGGTAGGTAGCTCAGAGGGTTAAGCCTCCGTGGCGCAAAACACAAGGTCTGGTGTAAAGATGCCTGTCAAGTGCCCTGCTGCCCACCTGTAGGAGAGTAGTTTCACAGGCAGTGAAGCGGGTCTGCAGGTGGCTATTTTTCTCTCCCCCTCTCGGTCCTCCTATTCTCCCTGCATTTCTCTCTGTCCTATCCAACAATGGCGATATCAATAAGAACAAGCGTAATAAGTACAACAATGAAAAACAACAAGGACAACAAAAGGAAACTATAAATAAATAGAAATATTTAAAACATTAAAAAAAAATCATGAGCACCCAAATGAAGACTCAAGATGAAGGGAAGAGTTGGTTGTAGGGAGGGGGCAAGGTTGGCTTTGCTGAAGAAATATCTTTATCATTTCTCTTTGGGGAGATCTTGAATCGACTGGAACTCAAAACTTCCTTTAAGTAGCACTTGCCATACTGGGTCTTATTTTCTGCTTCCTTTCCGTGTTAGTTCCTCTTCCCAGGCAGCCTAGTGGCTTATTGGATTCTGGTTGAGTCTCCCAAGTGGCTTATGGGTTTCTGTGAGGTTTGTCCTGGTGCTGGATCTCTCAGGTGGCTGGTGTGGCTAAAGTACTATTCAGGGAGGATGAGAGTACAGTCCCAGAGTGTCTGGCTAGTGATGCGAGAGAGTTGATCCAGTAACCGAGCTGGTGGCGGCGAGGCCGTTTCAAATCTTTATTCATCTGAGCGCCCCAGAGTTGGTTGGTAGCACAGCGGGCTAAGCGCACATGGCACAAAGTGCAAGGGCCGGCGTAAAAATCCCGGCCTGAGCAAACGTGCGCTCCTGGCTCCTTGAGGTCAGAAAACAGAAGTCACAAGTCAGAACCGGGAATGGCTGGACAATACCATCCATGGTCAGGAAAGGGGCAGAGAAACCTAAAAGGCAGCTGGGAAAGGTAGGAACTTCCTTAGCAACTGTTGTGAGAGGCTTCACTGGTAGGATTAATAATGCCCTGCAGGCAGGGGGGGACCTAAGGGTAGGAATAGAATATATCAAATGAGCAGAATGGGTGGGGAAATCGCGAGGAGACCTTAAGTCATTTGTTTGACAAAGCAGAACATTGATATGTATGTAGCTAGTAAGAGAGAGAGTGGGCCATTGTATCAACTAATGTAGGACTGGCTTAATGTTTTAAGGAATGCTGAGCCCCTGGCGGCAGAAAAATGCAGGGTTTCTGAAGACAGAGAATAGCTGACAGGGAAGCAAACAACTGAGGCCTGTACCTCTCCTCAGCTCAACCTTAGCAAGAGAGAGAGTGTGACAGATTCCTTTCCTCAGTTCCCCAGTTTTCAATGGGAAAAGCCTTACCACGCTCAACCTGCTTCTCACAGTATTCCCAGCACCAGAGCACTCTTCACTGCCTGGGCCAGGCCAACTACACCCAAGCCACTGGCACAGACCTTTGCTGAACATAGGAAGCAGCAGGCTTTGGAGTCTCTGTCTCCAGAATGTGTCCAGGCACCAATCATGTTGCTTTATTCCCCATTAGCAGACTGGTATTTCGCCCTTTCATGGATATCCTTTGATCATCAGCCCAACTTGACGTGCAAACACACACAAGCACACACACACACACACACACACACACACACACACACACACAAATCACACATACACACACTTGAAAAAGACAGGAATTGGGACAGTTTATTCAATTCTGCAGAACTGTGTAACAGCCCAACTTGGGTCCACCATGGTGGCGTGAGCCAGCCAGAGACCACAACCCGATTTACTCCGTACTGCTGGTTCACAACTTCCGTGTTCTATACTGTTTGGATACACAGATTTAGTCTTCTCATGATTAGCTTAGATAGGAGGGGGAGGGAAATACATGTGTGTGTGTGGAGACTCTTCTTGGTTGGGGCCTGCTTTGGCAGTTGTGACGCACATCATATAGTTGTACGGGATTCTTTAGCATATGGGGGTCTAAGATAAGCAGTTCAGTTATTTCTACAGTGACTGTCAGTAGATCCTTGGGCAGGGACTCTTTTTTCTGGAAGGCACCTGGGGGTGAGTGCAACACTAAAAAAACCCATTTCCATGTGTGTCTCTGTATTTATATATGTGTATGTGTAAGTGTATGTGTATGTGTATGCATGCTTTTGATTGAATCTATCTTGACTTCTTACACTAGGGTGGATAAAGTGGGCCCAGTCATGTTGGAGTCTGGAAAAATGAGGTGAGTTGGCAGTAGGCACACCTGGAAGTAGGTGGTAGCCCATAGCTACTGCTCTGTCCCTTCCCTCTGGTCCCAAACATACGTAACCCCCTCTCCCTCTGGTTATTTCTTTGTAGGGATTCAATACATGCATCCAGAATGGGGTTATGAGTTTCTGCAGGGGCAGGAACCTGCCAGCCCACAGCCTGAGCTCGGGCGTGCTGCCCCAGACTGGAGGTGTTGAGGAGAAAACCAGGTTGTGAGGAGTCTCAGCTGAGGCCCAAGAGACAGGACTAGAGGAATCAGGGAGATTGGCATGAAAAGGCATAGGGATTTGGGTGGTATGCTGGTGGTGGGGGAGGGCAGGAGCAAGGAGTCATGTCCACCACCTTCAGTTCTATGACAAGTTCAGTGAGGTCATCATCAGTCTCCATGGAGTTCTGAGGACAACAGTAGCGGTGAGCTCAGATCTGAGCCTCAGGCTGAGTGCTTCAACCGCGTGGAGGAACGTTCTCAGGAAAAATGATGGAGGAGGTACTTGTATTGGAGAAGACTGACAAACCTTTTGTCTTTCGATATCGGACGGTTCTTCGTGAGCCCCCCAAGAGAAAGAGGATTTCTACTGGTGGCTTATTCCTGCGAATGTGCAAAGTTGAACATCAGGAGACAAAACCTGGTGCCGGCATGAACCTAACGGCATTTTCTAAGAAAGGCTCTAAGAGATGGAGAATGCTGTCGGAGGAAGAGAAGAATGCATTCAGAGACCTGGCGAGGGCTGAGCGCGAGCGCAATGACCCACAAACACGGGGTCATGGACCAGCAGGAAGAAGGGAGAGAGATGCCAATGCTCCCAAGAGAGCGCTGTCAGCATTTTTCCTGTTCTATTCCGATTTCCGCCCCAAGGTTAAAGCTGCATATCCTGACATCACCTCGGGCAACCTGTCAAAGAAGCTGGGCGAGATGTGGAGCCACCTCAGTAACATGGAGAAAAGGCTGTATGAAGACAAGGCAGCACAGCTGAGGATGCAGCATAACATGGCTGTTGCGGAATACAAGGCCATGGATCTGGATGGTTGGTAGAGTCCCCTGAACATTACACAGAAGAAGCTGGAAGCAGATCAAGAGTCAGAAGATTCAGAGGGGGAGGATTCCTCTGACAATGGGGACAGTTCAGATTCGGAGGAGGAGGGAGGAGGTGTAAGACGGTTGTAAGGAGAAGATGAATAAAGAAAGCCCAGCAGAATACAAATCTGTCTGCTTGTAATAATTTTCAAGAGCGCCATAGCCCTGTGTATGTGACCTGAAAAGTGTCTGTTGCCCTCATAGGTCTAATAACACAATTTTAAAAAATTGAACACAGGAAACTGGCCTAGTTGGGCCTCTGCTATGTTCCTTTAAAAGGTTGAGCACCTGGGAGTCGGGCGGTAGGTAGCTCAGAGGGTTAAGCCTCCGTGGCGCAAAACACAAGGTCTGGTGTAAAGATGCCTGTCAAGTGCCCTGCTGCCCACCTGTAGGAGAGTAGTTTCACAGGCAGTGAAGCGGGTCTGCAGGTGGCTATTTTTCTCTCCCCCTCTCGGTCCTCCTATTCTCCCTGCATTTCTCTCTGTCCTATCCAACAATGGCGATATCAATAAGAACAAGCGTAATAAGTACAACAATGAAAAACAACAAGGACAACAAAAGGAAACTATAAATAAATAGAAATATTTAAAACATTAAAAAAAAATCATGAGCACCCAAATGAAGACTCAAGATGAAGGGAAGAGTTGGTTGTAGGGAGGGGGCAAGGTTGGCTTTGCTGAAGAAATATCTTTATCATTTCTCTTTGGGGAGATCTTGAATCGACTGGAACTCAAAACTTCCTTTAAGTAGCACTTGCCATACTGGGTCTTATTTTCTGCTTCCTTTCCGTGTTAGTTCCTCTTCCCAGGCAGCCTAGTGGCTTATTGGATTCTGGTTGAGTCTCCCAAGTGGCTTATGGGTTTCTGTGAGGTTTGTCCTGGTGCTGGATCTCTCAGGTGGCTGGTGTGGCTAAAGTACTATTCAGGGAGGATGAGAGTACAGTCCCAGAGTGTCTGGCTAGTGATGCGAGAGAGTTGATCCAGTAACCGAGCTGGTGGCGGCGAGGCCGTTTCAAATCTTTATTCATCTGAGCGCCCCAGAGTTGGTTGGTAGCACAGCGGGCTAAGCGCACATGGCACAAAGTGCAAGGGCCGGCGTAAAAATCCCGGCCTGAGCAAACGTGCGCTCCTGGCTCCTTGAGGTCAGAAAACAGAAGTCACAAGTCAGAACCGGGAATGGCTGGACAATACCATCCATGGTCAGGAAAGGGGCAGAGAAACCTAAGAGGCAGCTGGGAAAGGTAGGAACTTCCTTAGCAACTGTTGTGAGAGGCTTCACTGGTAGGATTAATAATGCCCTGCAGGCAGGGGGGGACCTAAGGGTAGGAATAGAATATATCAAATGAGCAGAATGGGTGGGGAAATCGCGAGGAGACCTTAAGTCATTTGTTTGACAAAGCAGAACATTGATATGTATGTAGCTAGTAAGAGAGAGAGTGGGCCATTGTATCAACTAATGTAGGACTGGCTTAATGTTTTAAGGAATGCTGAGCCCCTGGCGGCAGAAAAATGCAGGGTTTCTGAAGACAGAGAATAGCTGACAGGGAAGCAAACAACTGAGGCCTGTACCTCTCCTCAGCTCAACCTTAGCAAGAGAGAGAGTGTGACAGATTCCTTTCCTCAGTTCCCCAGTTTTCAATGGGAAAAGCCTTACCACGCTCAACCTGCTTCTCACAGTATTCCCAGCACCAGAGCACTCTTCACTGCCTGGGCCAGGCCAACTACACCCAAGCCACTGGCACAGACCTTTGCTGAACATAGGAAGCAGCAGGCTTTGGAGTCTCTGTCTCCAGAATGTGTCCAGGCACCAATCATGTTGCTTTATTCCCCATTAGCAGACTGGTATTTCGCCCTTTCATGGATATCCTTTGATCATCAGCCCAACTTGACGTGCAAACACACACAAGCACACACACACACACACACACACACACACACACACACAAATCACACATACACACACTTGAAAAAGACAGGAATTGGGACAGTTTATTCAATTCTGCAGAACTGTGTAACAGCCCAACTTGGGTCCACCATGGTGGCGTGAGCCAGCCAGAGACCACAACCCGATTTACTCCGTACTGCTGGTTCACAACTTCCGTGTTCTATACTGTTTGGATACACAGATTTAGTCTTCTCATGATTAGCTTAGATAGGAGGGGGAGGGAAATACATGTGTGTGTGTGGAGACTCTTCTTGGTTGGGGCCTGCTTTGGCAGTTGTGACGCACATCATATAGTTGTACGGGATTCTTTAGCATATGGGGGTCTAAGATAAGCAGTTCAGTTATTTCTACAGTGACTGTCAGTAGATCCTTGGGCAGGGACTCTTTTTTCTGGAAGGCACCTGGGGGTGAGTGCAACACTAAAAAAACCCATTTCCATGTGTGTCTCTGTATTTATATATGTGTATGTGTAAGTGTATGTGTATGTGTATGCATGCTTTTGATTGAATCTATCTTGACTTCTTACACTAGGGTGGATAAAGTGGGCCCAGTCATGTTGGAGTCTGGAAAAATGAGGTGAGTTGGCAGTAGGCACACCTGGAAGTAGGTGGTAGCCCATAGCTACTGCTCTGTCCCTTCCCTCTGGTCCCAAACATACGTAACCCCCTCTCCCTCTGGTTATTTCTTTGTAGGGATTCAATACATGCATCCAGAATGGGGTTATGAGTTTCTGCAGGGGCAGGAACCTGCCAGCCCACAGCCTGAGCTCGGGCGTGCTGCCCCAGACTGGAGGTGTTGAGGAGAAAACCAGGTTGTGAGGAGTCTCAGCTGAGGCCCAAGAGACAGGACTAGAGGAATCAGGGAGATTGGCATGAAAAGGCATAGGGATTTGGGTGGTATGCTGGTGGTGGGGGAGGGCAGGAGCAAGGAGTCATGTCCACCACCTTCAGTTCTATGACAAGTTCAGTGAGGTCATCATCAGTCTCCATGGAGTTCTGAGGACAACAGTAGCGGTGAGCTCAGATCTGAGCCTCAGGCTGAGTGCTTCAACCGCGTGGAGGAACGTTCTCAGGAAAAATGATGGAGGAGGTACTTGTATTGGAGAAGACTGACAAACCTTTTGTCTTTCGATATCGGACGGTTCTTCGTGAGCCCCCCAAGAGAAAGAGGATTTCTACTGGTGGCTTATTCCTGCGAATGTGCAAAGTTGAACATCAGGAGACAAAACCTGGTGCCGGCATGAACCTAACGGCATTTTCTAAGAAAGGCTCTAAGAGATGGAGAATGCTGTCGGAGGAAGAGAAGAATGCATTCAGAGACCTGGCGAGGGCTGAGCGCGAGCGCAATGACCCACAAACACGGGGTCATGGACCAGCAGGAAGAAGGGAGAGAGATGCCAATGCTCCCAAGAGAGCGCTGTCAGCATTTTTCCTGTTCTATTCCGATTTCCGCCCCAAGGTTAAAGCTGCATATCCTGACATCACCTCGGGCAACCTGTCAAAGAAGCTGGGCGAGATGTGGAGCCACCTCAGTAACATGGAGAAAAGGCTGTATGAAGACAAGGCAGCACAGCTGAGGATGCAGCATAACATGGCTGTTGCGGAATACAAGGCCATGGATCTGGATGGTTGGTAGAGTCCCCTGAACATTACACAGAAGAAGCTGGAAGCAGATCAAGAGTCAGAAGATTCAGAGGGGGAGGATTCCTCTGACAATGGGGACAGTTCAGATTCGGAGGAGGAGGGAGGAGGTGTAAGACGGTTGTAAGGAGAAGATGAATAAAGAAAGCCCAGCAGAATACAAATCTGTCTGCTTGTAATAATTTTCAAGAGCGCCATAGCCCTGTGTATGTGACCTGAAAAGTGTCTGTTGCCCTCATAGGTCTAATAACACAATTTTAAAAAATTGAACACAGGAAACTGGCCTAGTTGGGCCTCTGCTATGTTCCTTTAAAAGGTTGAGCACCTGGGAGTCGGGCGGTAGGTAGCTCAGAGGGTTAAGCCTCCGTGGCGCAAAACACAAGGTCTGGTGTAAAGATGCCTGTCAAGTGCCCTGCTGCCCACCTGTAGGAGAGTAGTTTCACAGGCAGTGAAGCGGGTCTGCAGGTGGCTATTTTTCTCTCCCCCTCTCGGTCCTCCTATTCTCCCTGCATTTCTCTCTGTCCTATCCAACAATGGCGATATCAATAAGAACAAGCGTAATAAGTACAACAATGAAAAACAACAAGGACAACAAAAGGAAACTATAAATAAATAGAAATATTTAAAACATTAAAAAAAAATCATGAGCACCCAAATGAAGACTCAAGATGAAGGGAAGAGTTGGTTGTAGGGAGGGGGCAAGGTTGGCTTTGCTGAAGAAATATCTTTATCATTTCTCTTTGGGGAGATCTTGAATCGACTGGAACTCAAAACTTCCTTTAAGTAGCACTTGCCATACTGGGTCTTATTTTCTGCTTCCTTTCCGTGTTAGTTCCTCTTCCCAGGCAGCCTAGTGGCTTATTGGATTCTGGTTGAGTCTCCCAAGTGGCTTATGGGTTTCTGTGAGGTTTGTCCTGGTGCTGGATCTCTCAGGTGGCTGGTGTGGCTAAAGTACTATTCAGGGAGGATGAGAGTACAGTCCCAGAGTGTCTGGCTAGTGATGCGAGAGAGTTGATCCAGTAACCGAGCTGGTGGCGGCGAGGCCGTTTCAAATCTTTATTCATCTGAGCGCCCCAGAGTTGGTTGGTAGCACAGCGGGCTAAGCGCACATGGCACAAAGTGCAAGGGCCGGCGTAAAAATCCCGGCCTGAGCAAACGTGCGCTCCTGGCTCCTTGAGGTCAGAAAACAGAAGTCACAAGTCAGAACCGGGAATGGCTGGACAATACCATCCATGGTCAGGAAAGGGGCAGAGAAACCTAAGAGGCAGCTGGGAAAGGTAGCAACTTCCTTAGCAACTGTTGTGAGAGGCTTCACTGGTAGGATTAATAATGCCCTGCAGGCAGGGGGGACCTAAGGGTAGGAATAGAATATATCAAATGAGCAGAATGGGTGGGGAAATCGCGAGGAGACCTTAAGTCATTTGTTTGACAAAGCAGAACATTGATATGTATGTAGCTAGTAAGAGAGAGAGTGGGCCATTGTATCAACTAATGTAGGACTGGCTTAATGTTTTAAGGAATGCTGAGCCCCTGGCGGCAGAAAAATGCAGGGTTTCTGAAGACAGAGAATAGCTGACAGGGAAGCAAACAACTGAGGCCTGTACCTCTCCTCAGCTCAACCTTAGCAAGAGAGAGAGTGTGACAGATTCCTTTCCTCAGTTCCCCAGTTTTCAATGGGAAAAGCCTTACCACGCTCAACCTGCTTCTCACAGTATTCCCAGCACCAGAGCACTCTTCACTGCCTGGGCCAGGCCAACTACACCCAAGCCACTGGCACAGACCTTTGCTGAACATAGGAAGCAGCAGGCTTTGGAGTCTCTGTCTCCAGAATGTGTCCAGGCACCAATCATGTTGCTTTATTCCCCATTAGCAGACTGGTTTTTCGCCCTTTCATGGATATCCTTTGATCATCAGCTCAACTTGACGTGCAAACACACACAAGCACACACACACACACACACACACACACACACACACAAATCACACATACACACACTTGAAAAAGACAGGAATTGGGACAGTTTATTCAATTCTGCAGAACTGTGTAACAGCCCAACTTGGGTCCACCATGGTGGCGTGAGCCAGCCAGAGACCACAACCCGATTTACTCCGTACTGCTGGTTCACAACTTCCGTGTTCTATACTGTTTGGATACACAGATTTAGTCTTCTCATGATTAGCTTAGATAGGAGGGGGAGGGAAATACATGTGTGTGTGTGGAGACTCTTCTTGGTTGGGGCCTGCTTTGGCAGTTGTGACGCACATCATATAGTTGTACGGGATTCTTTAGCATATGGGGGTCTAAGATAAGCAGTTCAGTTATTTCTACAGTGACTGTCAGTAGATCCTTGGGCAGGGACTCTTTTTTCTGGAAGGCACCTGGGGGTGAGTGCAACACTAAAAAAACCCATTTCCATGTGTGTCTCTGTATTTATATATGTGTATGTGTATGTGTATGTGTATGCATGCTTTTGATTGAATCTATCTTGACTTCTTACACTAGGGTGGATAAAGTGGGCCCAGTCATGTTGGAGTCTGGAAAAATGAGGTGAGTTGGCAGTAGGCACACCTGGAAGTAGGTGGTAGCCCATAGCTACTGCTCTGTCCCTTCCCTCTGGTCCCAAACATACGTAACCCCCTCTCCCTCTGGTTATTTCTTTGTAGGGATTCAATACATGCATCCAGAATGGGGTTATGAGTTTCTGCAGGGGCAGGAACCTGCCAGCCCACAGCCTGAGCTCGGGCGTGCTGCCCCAGACTGGAGGTGTTGAGGAGAAAACCAGGTTGTGAGGAGTCTCAGCTGAGGCCCAAGAGACAGGACTAGAGGAATCAGGGAGATTGGCATGAAAAGGCATAGGGATTTGGGTGGTATGCTGGTGGTGGGGGAGGGCAGGAGCAAGGAGTCATGTCCACCACCTTCAGTTCTATGACAAGTTCAGTGAGGTCATCATCAGTCTCCATGGAGTTCTGAGGACAACAGTAGCGGTGAGCTCAGATCTGAGCCTCAGGCTGAGTGCTTCAACCGCGTGGAGGAACGTTCTCAGGAAAAATGATGGAGGAGGTACTTGTATTGGAGAAGACTGACAAACCTTTTGTCTTTCGATATCGGACGGTTCTTCGTGAGCCCCCCAAGAGAAAGAGGATTTCTACTGGTGGCTTATTCCTGCGAATGTGCAAAGTTGAACATCAGGAGACAAAACCTGGTGCCGGCATGAACCTAACGGCATTTTCTAAGAAAGGCTCTAAGAGATGGAGAATGCTGTCGGAGGAAGAGAAGAATGCATTCAGAGACCTGGCGAGGGCTGAGCGCGAGCGCAATGACCCACAAACACGGGGTCATGGACCAGCAGGAAGAAGGGAGAGAGATGCCAATGCTCCCAAGAGAGCGCTGTCAGCATTTTTCCTGTTCTATTCCGATTTCCGCCCCAAGGTTAAAGCTGCATATCCTGACATCACCTCGGGCAACCTGTCAAAGAAGCTGGGCGAGATGTGGAGCCACCTCAGTAACATGGAGAAAAGGCTGTATGAAGACAAGGCAGCACAGCTGAGGATGCAGCATAACATGGCTGTTGCGGAATACAAGGCCATGGATCTGGATGGTTGGTAGAGTCCCCTGAACATTACACAGAAGAAGCTGGAAGCAGATCAAGAGTCAGAAGATTCAGAGGGGAGGATTCCTCTGACAATGGGGACAGTTCAGATTCGGAGGAGGAGGGAGGAGGTGTAAGACGGTTGTAAGGAGAAGATGAATAAAGAAAGCCCAGCAGAATACAAATCTGTCTGCTTGTAATAATTTTCAAGAGCGCCATAGCCCTGTGTATGTGACCTGAAAAGTGTCTGTTGCCCTCATAGGTCTAATAACACAATTTTAAAAAATTGAACACAGGAAAGTGGCCTAGTTGGGCCTCTGCTATGTTCCTTTAAAAGGTTGAGCACCTGGGAGTCGGGCGGTAGGTAGCTCAGAGGGTTAAGCCTCCGTGGCGCAAAACACAAGGTCTGGTGTAAAGATGCCTGTCAAGTGCCCTGCTGCCCACCTGTAGGAGAGTAGTTTCACAGGCAGTGAAGCGGGTCTGCAGGTGGCTATTTTTCTCTCCCCCTCTCGGTCCTCCTATTCTCCCTGCATTTCTCTCTGTCCTATCCAACAATGGCGATATCAATAAGAACAAGCGTAATAAGTACAACAATGAAAAACAACAAGGACAACAAAAGGAAACTATAAATAAATAGAAATATTTAAAACATTAAAAAAAAATCATGAGCACCCAAATGAAGACTCAAGATGAAGGGAAGAGTTGGTTGTAGGGAGGGGGCAAGGTTGGCTTTGCTGAAGAAATATCTTTATCATTTCTCTTTGGGGAGATCTTGAATCGACTGGAACTCAAAACTTCCTTTAAGTAGCACTTGCCATACTGGGTCTTATTTTCTGCTTCCTTTCCGTGTTAGTTCCTCTTCCCAGGCAGCCTAGTGGCTTATTGGATTCTGGTTGAGTCTCCCAAGTGGCTTATGGGTTTCTGTGAGGTTTGTCCTGGTGCTGGATCTCTCAGGTGGCTGGTGTGGCTAAAGTACTATTCAGGGAGGATGAGAGTACAGTCCCAGAGTGTCTGGCTAGTGATGCGAGAGAGTTGATCCAGTAACCGAGCTGGTGGCGGCGAGGCCGTTTCAAATCTTTATTCATCTGAGCGCCCCAGAGTTGGTTGGTAGCACAGCGGGCTAAGCGCACATGGCACAAAGTGCAAGGGCCGGCGTAAAAATCCCGGCCTGAGCAAACGTGCGCTCCTGGCTCCTTGAGGTCAGAAAACAGAAGTCACAAGTCAGAACCGGGAATGGCTGGACAATACCATCCATGGTCAGGAAAGGGGCAGAGAAACCTAAAAGGCAGCTGGGAAAGGTAGGAACTTCCTTAGCAACTGTTGTGAGAGGCTTCACTGGTAGGATTAATAATGCCCTGCAGGCAGGGGGGGACCTAAGGGTAGGAATAGAATATATCAAATGAGCAGAATGGGTGGGGAAATCGCGAGGAGACCTTAAGTCATTTGTTTGACAAAGCAGAACATTGATATGTATGTAGCTAGTAAGAGAGAGAGTGGGCCATTATATCAACTAATGTAGGACTGGCTTAATGTTTTAAGGAATGCTGAGCCCCTGGCGGCAGAAAAATGCAGGGTTTCTGAAGACAGAGAATAGCTGACAGGGAAGCAAACAACTGAGGCCTGTACCTCTCCTCAGCTCAACCTTAGCAAGAGAGAGAGTGTGACAGATTCCTTTCCTCAGTTCCCCAGTTTTCAATGGGAAAAGCCTTACCACGCTCAACCTGCTTCTCACAGTATTCCCAGCACCAGAGCACTCTTCACTGCCTGGGCCAGGCCAACTACACCCAAGCCACTGGCACAGACCTTTGCTGAACATAGGAAGCAGCAGGCTTTGGAGTCTCTGTCTCCAGAATGTGTCCAGGCACCAATCATGTTGCTTTATTCCCCATTAGCAGACTGGTATTTCGCCCTTTCATGGATATCCTTTGATCATCAGCCCAACTTGACGTGCAAACACACACAAGCACACACACACACACACACACACACACACACACACACACAAATCACACATACACACACTTGAAAAAGACAGGAATTGGGACAGTTTATTCAATTCTGCAGAACTGTGTAACAGCCCAACTTGGGTCCACCATGGTGGCGTGAGCCAGCCAGAGACCACAACCCGATTTACTCCGTACTGCTGGTTCACAACTTCCGTGTTCTATACTGTTTGGATACACAGATTTAGTCTTCTCATGATTAGCTTAGATAGGAGGGGGAGGGAAATACATGTGTGTGTGTGGAGACTCTTCTTGGTTGGGGCCTGCTTTGGCAGTTGTGACGCACATCATATAGTTGTACGGGATTCTTTAGCATATGGGGGTCTAAGATAAGCAGTTCAGTTATTTCTACAGTGACTGTCAGTAGATCCTTGGGCAGGGACTCTTTTTTCTGGAAGGCACCTGGGGGTGAGTGCAACACTAAAAAAACCCATTTCCATGTGTGTCTCTGTATTTATATATGTGTATGTGTAAGTGTATGTGTATGTGTATGCATGCTTTTGATTGAATCTATCTTGACTTCTTACACTAGGGTGGATAAAGTGGGCCCAGTCATGTTGGAGTCTGGAAAAATGAGGTGAGTTGGCAGTAGGCACACCTGGAAGTAGGTGGTAGCCCATAGCTACTGCTCTGTCCCTTCCCTCTGGTCCCAAACATACGTAACCCCCTCTCCCTCTGGTTATTTCTTTGTAGGGATTCAATACATGCATCCAGAATGGGGTTATGAGTTTCTGCAGGGGCAGGAACCTGCCAGCCCACAGCCTGAGCTCGGGCGTGCTGCCCCAGACTGGAGGTGTTGAGGAGAAAACCAGGTTGTGAGGAGTCTCAGCTGAGGCCCAAGAGACAGGACTAGAGGAATCAGGGAGATTGGCATGAAAAGGCATAGGGATTTGGGTGGTATGCTGGTGGTGGGGGAGGGCAGGAGCAAGGAGTCATGTCCACCACCTTCAGTTCTATGACAAGTTCAGTGAGGTCATCATCAGTCTCCATGGAGTTCTGAGGACAACAGTAGCGGTGAGCTCAGATCTGAGCCTCAGGCTGAGTGCTTCAACCGCGTGGAGGAACGTTCTCAGGAAAAATGATGGAGGAGGTACTTGTATTGGAGAAGACTGACAAACCTTTTGTCTTTCGATATCGGACGGTTCTTCGTGAGCCCCCCAAGAGAAAGAGGATTTCTACTGGTGGCTTATTCCTGCGAATGTGCAAAGTTGAACATCAGGAGACAAAACCTGGTGCCGGCATGAACCTAACGGCATTTTCTAAGAAAGGCTCTAAGAGATGGAGAATGCTGTCGGAGGAAGAGAAGAATGCATTCAGAGACCTGGCGAGGGCTGAGCGCGAGCGCAATGACCCACAAACACGGGGTCATGGACCAGCAGGAAGAAGGGAGAGAGATGCCAATGCTCCCAAGAGAGCGCTGTCAGCATTTTTCCTGTTCTATTCCGATTTCCGCCCCAAGGTTAAAGCTGCATATCCTGACATCACCTCGGGCAACCTGTCAAAGAAGCTGGGCGAGATGTGGAGCCACCTCAGTAACATGGAGAAAAGGCTGTATGAAGACAAGGCAGCACAGCTGAGGATGCAGCATAACATGGCTGTTGCGGAATACAAGGCCATGGATCTGGATGGTTGGTAGAGTCCCCTGAACATTACACAGAAGAAGCTGGAAGCAGATCAAGAGTCAGAAGATTCAGAGGGGGAGGATTCCTCTGACAATGGGGACAGTTCAGATTCGGAGGAGGAGGGAGGAGGTGTAAGACGGTTGTAAGGAGAAGATGAATAAAGAAAGCCCAGCAGAATACAAATCTGTCTGCTTGTAATAATTTTCAAGAGCGCCATAGCCCTGTGTATGTGACCTGAAAAGTGTCTGTTGCCCTCATAGGTCTAATAACACAATTTTAAAAAATTGAACACAGGAAACTGGCCTAGTTGGGCCTCTGCTATGTTCCTTTAAAAGGTTGAGCACCTGGGAGTCGGGCGGTAGGTAGCTCAGAGGGTTAAGCCTCCGTGGCGCAAAACACAAGGTCTGGTGTAAAGATGCCTGTCAAGTGCCCTGCTGCCCACCTGTAGGAGAGTAGTTTCACAGGCAGTGAAGCGGGTCTGCAGGTGGCTATTTTTCTCTCCCCCTCTCGGTCCTCCTAATCTCCCTGCATTTCTCTCTGTCCTATCCAACAATGGCGATATCAATAAGAACAAGCGTAATAAGTACAACAATGAAAAACAACAAGGACAACAAAAGGAAACTATAAATAAAT
This sequence comes from Erinaceus europaeus, assembly GCF_950295315.1. Lineage (NCBI taxonomy): Eukaryota > Metazoa > Chordata > Mammalia > Eulipotyphla > Erinaceidae > Erinaceus > Erinaceus europaeus. The sequence continues at coordinate 113,646,061 of NC_080185.1, forward strand.
AGAAATATTTAAAACATTAAAAAAAAATCATGAGCACCCAAATGAAGACTCAAGATGAAGGGAAGAGTTGGTTGTAGGGAGGGGGCAAGGTTGGCTTTGCTGAAGAAATATCTTTATCATTTCTCTTTGGGGAGATCTTGAATCGACTGGAACTCAAAACTTCCTTTAAGTAGCACTTGCCATACTGGGTCTTATTTTCTGCTTCCTTTCCGTGTTAGTTCCTCTTCCCAGGCAGCCTAGTGGCTTATTGGATTCTGGTTGAGTCTCCCAAGTGGCTTATGGGTTTCTGTGAGGTTTGTCCTGGTGCTGGATCTCTCAGGTGGCTGGTGTGGCTAAAGTACTATTCAGGGAGGATGAGAGTACAGTCCCAGAGTGTCTGGCTAGTGATGCGAGAGAGTTGATCCAGTAACCGAGCTGGTGGCGGCGAGGCCGTTTCAAATCTTTATTCATCTGAGCGCCCCAGAGTTGGTTGGTAGCACAGCGGGCTAAGCGCACATGGCACAAAGTGCAAGGGCCTGCGTAAAAATCCCGGCCTGAGCAAACGTGCGCTCCTGGCTCCTTGAGGTCAGAAAACAGAAGTCACAAGTCAGAACCGGGAATGGCTGGACAATACCATCCATGGTCAGGAAAGGGGCAGAGAAACCTAAAAGGCAGCTGGGAAAGGTAGGAACTTCCTTAGCAACTGTTGTGAGAGGCTTCACTGGTAGGATTAATAATGCCCTGCAGGCAGGGGGGGACCTAAGGGTAGGAATAGAATATATCAAATGAGCAGAATGGGTGGGGAAATCGCGAGGAGACCTTAAGTCATTTGTTTGACAAAGCAGAACATTGATATGTATGTAGCTAGTAAGAGAGAGAGTGGGCCATTGTATCAACTAATGTAGGACTGGCTTAATGTTTTAAGGAATGCTGAGCCCCTGGCGGCAGAAAAATGCAGGGTTTCTGAAGACAGAGAATAGCTGACAGGGAAGCAAACAACTGAGGCCTGTACCTCTCCTCAGCTCAACCTTAGCAAGAGAGAGAGTGTGACAGATTCCTTTCCTCAGTTCCCCAGTTTTCAATGGGAAAAGCCTTACCACGCTCAACCTGCTTCTCACAGTATTCCCAGCACCAGAGCACTCTTCACTGCCTGGGCCAGGCCAACTACACCCAAGCCACTGGCACAGACCTTTGCTGAACATAGGAAGCAGCAGGCTTTGGAGTCTCTGTCTCCAGAATGTGTCCAGGCACCAATCATGTTGCTTTATTCCCCATTAGCAGACTGGTTTTTCGCCCTTTCATGGATATCCTTTGATCATCAGCCCAACTTGACGTGCAAACACACACAAGCACACACACACACACACACACACACACACACACACACAAATCACACATACACACACTTGAAAAAGACAGGAATTGGGACAGTTTATTCAATTCTGCAGAACTGTGTAACAGCCCAACTTGGGTCCACCATGGTGGCGTGAGCCAGCCAGAGACCACAACCCGATTTACTCCGTACTGCTGGTTCACAACTTCCGTGTTCTATACTGTTTGGATACACAGATTTAGTCTTCTCATGATTAGCTTAGATAGGAGGGGGAGGGAAATACATGTGTGTGTGTGGAGACTCTTCTTGGTTGGGGCCTGCTTTGGCAGTTGTGACGCACATCATATAGTTGTACGGGATTCTTTAGCATATGGGGGTCTAAGATAAGCAGTTCAGTTATTTCTACAGTGACTGTCAGTAGATCCTTGGGCAGGGACTCTTTTTTCTGGAAGGCACCTGGGGGTGAGTGCAACACTAAAAAAACCCATTTCCATGTGTGTCTCTGTATTTATATATGTGTATGTGTAAGTGTATGTGTATGTGTATGCATGCTTTTGATTGAATCTATCTTGACTTCTTACACTAGGGTGGATAAAGTGGGCCCAGTCATGTTGGAGTCTGGAAAAATGAGGTGAGTTGGCAGTAGGCACACCTGGAAGTAGGTGGTAGCCCATAGCTACTGCTCTGTCCCTTCCCTCTGGTCCCAAACATACGTAACCCCCTCTCCCTCTGGTTAGTTCTTTGTAGGGATTCAATACATGCATCCAGAATGGGGTTATGAGTTTCTGCAGGGGCAGGAACCTGCCAGCCCACAGCCTGAGCTCGGGCGTGCTGCCCCAGACTGGAGGTGTTGAGGAGAAAACCAGGTTGTGAGGAGTCTCAGCTGAGGCCCAAGAGACAGGACTAGAGGAATCAGGGAGATTGGCATGAAAAGGCATAGGGATTTGGGTGGTATGCTGGTGGTGGGGGAGGGCAGGAGCAAGGAGTCATGTCCACCACCTTCAGTTCTATGACAAGTTCAGTGAGGTCATCATCAGTCTCCATGGAGTTCTGAGGACAACAGTAGCGGTGAGCTCAGATCTGAGCCTCAGGCTGAGTGCTTCAACCGCGTGGAGGAACGTTCTCAGGAAAAATGATGGAGGAGGTACTTGTATTGGAGAAGACTGACAAACCTTTTGTCTTTCGATATCGGACGGTTCTTCGTGAGCCCCCCAAGAGAAAGAGGATTTCTACTGGTGGCTTATTCCTGCGAATGTGCAAAGTTGAACATCAGGAGACAAAACCTGGTGCCGGCATGAACCTAACGGCATTTTCTAAGAAAGGCTCTAAGAGATGGAGAATGCTGTCGGAGGAAGAGAAGAATGCATTCAGAGACCTGGCGAGGGCTGAGCGCGAGCGCAATGACCCACAAACACGGGGTCATGGACCAGCAGGAAGAAGGGAGAGAGATGCCAATGCTCCCAAGAGAGCGCTGTCAGCATTTTTCCTGTTCTATTCCGATTTCCGCCCCAAGGTTAAAGCTGCATATCCTGACATCACCTCGGGCAACCTGTCAAAGAAGCTGGGCGAGATGTGGAGCCACCTCAGTAACATGGAGAAAAGGCTGTATGAAGACAAGGCAGCACAGCTGAGGATGCAGCATAACATGGCTGTTGCGGAATACAAGGCCATGGATCTGGATGGTTGGTAGAGTCCCCTGAACATTACACAGAAGAAGCTGGAAGCAGATCAAGAGTCAGAAGATTCAGAGGGGGAGGATTCCTCTGACAATGGGGACAGTTCAGATTCGGAGGAGGAGGGAGGAGGTGTAAGACGGTTGTAAGGAGAAGATGAATAAAGAAAGCCCAGCAGAATACAAATCTGTCTGCTTGTAATAATTTTCAAGAGCGCCATAGCCCTGTGTATGTGACCTGAAAAGTGTCTGTTGCCCTCATAGGTCTAATAACACAATTTTAAAAAATTGAACACAGGAAACTGGCCTAGTTGGGCCTCTGCTATGTTCCTTTAAAAGGTTGAGCACCTGGGAGTCGGGCGGTAGGTAGCTCAGAGGGTTAAGCCTCCGTGGCGCAAAACACAAGGTCTGGTGTAAAGATGCCTGTCAAGTGCCCTGCTGCCCACCTGTAGGAGAGTAGTTTCACAGGCAGTGAAGCGGGTCTGCAGGTGGCTATTTTTCTCTCCCCCTCTCGGTCCTCCTATTCTCCCTGCATCTCTCTGTCCTATCCAACAATGGCGATATCAATAAGAACAAGCGTAATAAGTACAACAATGAAAAACAACAAGGACAACAAAAGGAAACTATAAATAAATAGAAATATTTAAAACATTAAAAAAAAATCATGAGCACCCAAATGAAGACTCAAGATGAAGGGAAGAGTTGGTTGTAGGGAGGGGGCAAGGTTGGCTTTGCTGAAGAAATATCTTTATCATTTCTCTTTGGGGAGATCTTGAATCGACTGGAACTCAAAACTTCCTTTAAGTAGCACTTGCCATACTGGGTCTTATTTTCTGCTTCCTTTCCGTGTTAGTTCCTCTTCCCAGGCAGCCTAGTGGCTTATTGGATTCTGGTTGAGTCTCCCAAGTGGCTTATGGGTTTCTGTGAGGTTTGTCCTGGTGCTGGATCTCTCAGGTGGCTGGTGTGGCTAAAGTACTATTCAGGGAGGATGAGAGTACAGTCCCAGAGTGTCTGGCTAGTGATGCGAGAGAGTTGATCCAGTAACCGAGCTGGTGGCGGCGAGGCCGTTTCAAATCTTTATTCATCTGAGCGCCCCAGAGTTGGTTGGTAGCACAGCGGGCTAAGCGCACATGGCACAAAGTGCAAGGGCCGGCGTAAAAATCCCGGCCTGAGCAAACGTGCGCTCCTGGCTCCTTGAGGTCAGAAAACAGAAGTCACAAGTCAGAACCGGGAATGGCTGGACAATACCATCCATGGTCAGGAAAGGGGCAGAGAAACCTAAGAGGCAGCTGGGAAAGGTAGCAACTTCCTTAGCAACTGTTGTGAGAGGCTTCACTGGTAGGATTAATAATGCCCTGCAGGCAGGGGGGACCTAAGGGTAGGAATAGAATATATCAAATGAGCAGAATGGGTGGGGAAATCGCGAGGAGACCTTAAGTCATTTGTTTGACAAAGCAGAACATTGATATGTATGTAGCTAGTAAGAGAGAGAGTGGGCCATTGTATCAACTAATGTAGGACTGGCTTAATGTTTTAAGGAATGCTGAGCCCCTGGCGGCAGAAAAATGCAGGGTTTCTGAAGACAGAGAATAGCTGACAGGGAAGCAAACAACTGAGGCCTGTACCTCTCCTCAGCTCAACCTTAGCAAGAGAGAGAGTGTGACAGATTCCTTTCCTCAGTTCCCCAGTTTTCAATGGGAAAAGCCTTACCACGCTCAACCTGCTTCTCACAGTATTCCCAGCACCAGAGCACTCTTCACTGCCTGGGCCAGGCCAACTACACCCAAGCCACTGGCACAGACCTTTGCTGAACATAGGAAGCAGCAGGCTTTGGAGTCTCTGTCTCCAGAATGTGTCCAGGCACCAATCATGTTGCTTTATTCCCCATTAGCAGACTGGTTTTTCGCCCTTTCATGGATATCCTTTGATCATCAGCTCAACTTGACGTGCAAACACACACAAGCACACACACACACACACACACACACACACACACACACACACACAAATCACACATACACACACTTGAAAAAGACAGGAATTGGGACAGTTTATTCAATTCTGCAGAACTGTGTAACAGCCCAACTTGGGTCCACCATGGTGGCGTGAGCCAGCCAGAGACCACAACCCGATTTACTCCGTACTGCTGGTTCACAACTTCCGTGTTCTATACTGTTTGGATACACAGATTTAGTCTTCTCATGATTAGCTTAGATAGGAGGGGGAGGGAAATACATGTGTGTGTGTGGAGACTCTTCTTGGTTGGGGCCTGCTTTGGCAGTTGTGACGCACATCATATAGTTGTACGGGATTCTTTAGCATATGGGGGTCTAAGATAAGCAGTTCAGTTATTTCTACAGTGACTGTCAGTAGATCCTTGGGCAGGGACTCTTTTTTCTGGAAGGCACCTGGGGGTGAGTGCAACACTAAAAAAACCCATTTCCATGTGTGTCTCTGTATTTATATATGTGTATGTGTATGTGTATGTGTATGTATGCTTTTGATTGAATCTATCTTGACTTCTTACACTAGGGTGGATAAAGTGGGCCCAGTCATGTTGGAGTCTGGAAAAATGAGGTGAGTTGGCAGTAGGCACACCTGGAAGTAGGTGGTAGCCCATAGCTACTGCTCTGTCCCTTCCCTCTGGTCCCAAACATACGTAACCCCCTCTCCCTCTGGTTATTTCTTTGTAGGGATTCAATACATGCATCCAGAATGGGGTTATGAGTTTCTGCAGGGGCAGGAACCTGCCAGCCCACAGCCTGAGCTCGGGCGTGCTGCCCCAGACTGGAGGTGTTGAGGAGAAAACCAGGTTGTGAGGAGTCTCAGCTGAGGCCCAAGAGACAGGACTAGAGGAATCAGGGAGATTGGCATGAAAAGGCATAGGGATTTGGGTGGTATGCTGGTGGTGGGGGAGGGCAGGAGCAAGGAGTCATGTCCACCACCTTCAGTTCTATGACAAGTTCAGTGAGGTCATCATCAGTCTCCATGGAGTTCTGAGGACAACAGTAGCGGTGAGCTCAGATCTGAGCCTCAGGCTGAGTGCTTCAACCGCGTGGAGGAACGTTCTCAGGAAAAATGATGGAGGAGGTACTTGTATTGGAGAAGACTGACAAACCTTTTGTCTTTCGATATCGGACGGTTCTTCGTGAGCCCCCCAAGAGAAAGAGGATTTCTACTGGTGGCTTATTCCTGCGAATGTGCAAAGTTGAACATCAGGAGACAAAACCTGGTGCCGGCATGAACCTAACGGCATTTTCTAAGAAAGGCTCTAAGAGATGGAGAATGCTGTCGGAGGAAGAGAAGAATGCATTCAGAGACCTGGCGAGGGCTGAGCGCGAGCGCAATGACCCACAAACACGGGGTCATGGACCAGCAGGAAGAAGGGAGAGAGATGCCAATGCTCCCAAGAGAGCGCTGTCAGCATTTTTCCTGTTCTATTCCGATTTCCGCCCCAAGGTTAAAGCTGCATATCCTGACATCACCTCGGGCAACCTGTCAAAGAAGCTGGGCGAGATGTGGAGCCACCTCAGTAACATGGAGAAAAGGCTGTATGAAGACAAGGCAGCACAGCTGAGGATGCAGCATAACATGGCTGTTGCGGAATACAAGGCCATGGATCTGGATGGTTGGTAGAGTCCCCTGAACATTACACAGAAGAAGCTGGAAGCAGATCAAGAGTCAGAAGATTCAGAGGGGGAGGATTCCTCTGACAATGGGGACAGTTCAGATTCGGAGGAGGAGGGAGGAGGTGTAAGACGGTTGTAAGGAGAAGATGAATAAAGAAAGCCCAGCAGAATACAAATCTGTCTGCTTGTAATAATTTTCAAGAGCGCCATAGCCCTGTGTATGTGACCTGAAAAGTGTCTGTTGCCCTCATAGGTCTAATAACACAATTTTAAAAAATTGAACACAGGAAACTGGCCTAGTTGGGCCTCTGCTATGTTCCTTTAAAAGGTTGAGCACCTGGGAGTCGGGCGGTAGGTAGCTCAGAGGGTTAAGCCTCCGTGGCGCAAAACACAAGGTCTGGTGTAAAGATGCCTGTCAAGTGCCCTGCTGCCCACCTGTAGGAGAGTAGTTTCACAGGCAGTGAAGCGGGTCTGCAGGTGGCTATTTTTCTCTCCCCCTCTCGGTCCTCCTATTCTCCCTGCATTTCTCTCTGTCCTATCCAACAATGGCGATATCAATAAGAACAAGCGTAATAAGTACAACAATGAAAAACAACAAGGACAACAAAAGGAAACTATAAATAAATAGAAATATTTAAAACATTAAAAAAAAATCATGAGCACCCAAATGAAGACTCAAGATGAAGGGAAGAGTTGGTTGTAGGGAGGGGGCAAGGTTGGCTTTGCTGAAGAAATATCTTTATCATTTCTCTTTGGGGAGATCTTGAATCGACTGGAACTCAAAACTTCCTTTAAGTAGCACTTGCCATACTGGGTCTTATTTTCTGCTTCCTTTCCGTGTTAGTTCCTCTTCCCAGGCAGCCTAGTGGCTTATTGGATTCTGGTTGAGTCTCCCAAGTGGCTTATGGGTTTCTGTGAGGTTTGTCCTGGTGCTGGATCTCTCAGGTGGCTGGTGTGGCTAAAGTACTATTCAGGGAGGATGAGAGTACAGTCCCAGAGTGTCTGGCTAGTGATGCGAGAGAGTTGATCCAGTAACCGAGCTGGTGGCGGCGAGGCCGTTTCAAATCTTTATTCATCTGAGCGCCCCAGAGTTGGTTGGTAGCACAGCGGGCTAAGCGCACATGGCACAAAGTGCAAGGGCCGGCGTAAAAATCCCGGCCTGAGCAAACGTGCGCTCCTGGCTCCTTGAGGTCAGAAAACAGAAGTCACAAGTCAGAACCGGGAATGGCTGGACAATACCATCCATGGTCAGGAAAGGGGCAGAGAAACCTAAAAGGCAGCTGGGAAAGGTAGGAACTTCCTTAGCAACTGTTGTGAGAGGCTTCACTGGTAGGATTAATAATGCCCTGCAGGCAGGGGGGACCTAAGGGTAGGAATAGAATATATCAAATGAGCAGAATGGGTGGGGAAATCGCGAGGAGACCTTAAGTCATTTGTTTGACAAAGCAGAACATTGATATGTATGTAGCTAGTAAGAGAGAGAGTGGGCCATTGTATCAACTAATGTAGGACTGGCTTAATGTTTTAAGGAATGCTGAGCCCCTGGCGGCAGAAAAATGCAGGGTTTCTGAAGACAGAGAATAGCTGACAGGGAAGCAAACAACTGAGGCCTGTACCTCTCCTCAGCTCAACCTTAGCAAGAGAGAGAGTGTGACAGATTCCTTTCCTCAGTTCCCCAGTTTTCAATGGGAAAAGCCTTACCACGCTCAACCTGCTTCTCACAGTATTCCCAGCACCAGAGCACTCTTCACTGCCTGGGCCAGGCCAACTACACCCAAGCCACTGGCACAGACCTTTGCTGAACATAGGAAGCAGCAGGCTTTGGAGTCTCTGTCTCCAGAATGTGTCCAGGCACCAATCATGTTGCTTTATTCCCCATTAGCAGACTGGTTTTTCGCCCTTTCATGGATATCCTTTGATCATCAGCCCAACTTGACGTGCAAACACACACACAAGCAGACACACACACACACACACACACACACACACACAAATCACACATACACACACTTGAAAAAGACAGGAATTGGGACAGTTTATTCAATTCTGCAGAACTGTGTAACAGCCCAACTTGGGTCCACCATGGTGGCGTGAGCCAGCCAGAGACCACAACCCGATTTACTCCGTACTGCTGGTTCACAACTTCCGTGTTCTATACTGTTTGGATACACAGATTTAGTCTTCTCATGATTAGCTTAGATAGGAGGGGGAGGGAAATACATGTGTGTGTGTGGAGACTCTTCTTGGTTGGGGCCTGCTTTGGCAGTTGTGACGCACATCATATAGTTGTACGGGATTCTTTAGCATATGGGGGTCTAAGATAAGCAGTTCAGTTATTTCTACAGTGACTGTCAGTAGATCCTTGGGCAGGGACTCTTTTTTCTGGAAGGCACCTGGGGGTGAGTGCAACACTAAAAAAACCCATTTCCATGTGTGTCTCTGTATTTATATATGTGTATGTGTATGTGTATGTGTATGTGTATGCATGCTTTTGATTGAATCTATCTTGACTTCTTACACTAGGGTGGATAAAGTGGGCCCAGTCATGTTGGAGTCTGGAAAAATGAGGTGAGTTGGCAGTAGGCACACCTGGAAGTAGGTGGTAGCCCATAGCTACTGCTCTGTCCCTTCCCTCTGGTCCCAAACATACGTAACCCCCTCTCCCTCTGGTTATTTCTTTGTAGGGATTCAATACATGCATCCAGAATGGGGTTATGAGTTTCTGCAGGGGCAGGAACCTGCCAGCCCACAGCCTGAGCTCGGGCGTGCTGCCCCAGACTGGAGGTGTTGAGGAGAAAACCAGGTTGTGAGGAGTCTCAGCTGAGGCCCAAGAGACAGGACTAGAGGAATCAGGGAGATTGGCATGAAAAGGCATAGGGATTTGGGTGGTATGCTGGTGGTGGGGGAGGGCAGGAGCAAGGAGTCATGTCCACCACCTTCAGTTCTATGACAAGTTCAGTGAGGTCATCATCAGTCTCCATGGAGTTCTGAGGACAACAGTAGCGGTGAGCTCAGATCTGAGCCTCAGGCTGAGTGCTTCAACCGCGTGGAGGAACGTTCTCAGGAAAAATGATGGAGGAGGTACTTGTATTGGAGAAGACTGACAAACCTTTTGTCTTTCGATATCGGACGGTTCTTCGTGAGCCCCCCAAGAGAAAGAGGATTTCTACTGGTGGCTTATTCCTGCGAATGTGCAAAGTTGAACATCAGGAGACAAAACCTGGTGCCGGCATGAACCTAACGGCATTTTCTAAGAAAGGCTCTAAGAGATGGAGAATGCTGTCGGAGGAAGAGAAGAATGCATTCAGAGACCTGGCGAGGGCTGAGCGCGAGCGCAATGACCCACAAACACGGGGTCATGGACCAGCAGGAAGAAGGGAGAGAGATGCCAATGCTCCCAAGAGAGCGCTGTCAGCATTTTTCCTGTTCTATTCCGATTTCCGCCCCAAGGTTAAAGCTGCATATCCTGACATCACCTCGGGCAACCTGTCAAAGAAGCTGGGCGAGATGTGGAGCCACCTCAGTAACATGGAGAAAAGGCTGTATGAAGACAAGGCAGCACAGCTGAGGATGCAGCATAACATGGCTGTTGCGGAATACAAGGCCATGGATCTGGATGGTTGGTAGAGTCCCCTGAACATTACACAGAAGAAGCTGGAAGCAGATCAAGAGTCAGAAGATTCAGAGGGGGAGGATTCCTCTGACAATGGGGACAGTTCAGATTCGGAGGAGGAGGGAGGAGGTGTAAGACGGTTGTAAGGAGAAGATGAATAAAGAAAGCCCAGCAGAATACAAATCTGTCTGCTTGTAATAATTTTCAAGAGCGCCATAGCCCTGTGTATGTGACCTGAAAAGTGTCTGTTGCCCTCATAGGTCTAATAACACAATTTTAAAAAATTGAACACAGGAAACTGGCCTAGTTGGGCCTCTGCTATGTTCCTTTAAAAGGTTGAGCACCTGGGAGTCGGGCGGTAGGTAGCTCAGAGGGTTAAGCCTCCGTGGCGCAAAACACAAGGTCTGGTGTAAAGATGCCTGTCAAGTGCCCTGCTGCCCACCTGTAGGAGAGTAGTTTCACAGGCAGTGAAGCGGGTCTGCAGGTGGCTATTTTTCTCTCCCCCTCTCGGTCCTCCTATTCTCCCTGCATTTCTCTCTGTCCTATCCAACAATGGCGATATCAATAAGAACAAGCGTAATAAGTACAACAATGAAAAACAACAAGGACAACAAAAGGAAACTATAAATAAATAGAAATATTTAAAACATTAAAAAAAAATCATGAGCACCCAAATGAAGACTCAAGATGAAGGGAAGAGTTGGTTGTAGGGAGGGGGCAAGGTTGGCTTTGCTGAAGAAATATCTTTATCATTTCTCTTTGGGGAGATCTTGAATCGACTGGAACTCAAAACTTCCTTTAAGTAGCACTTGCCATACTGGGTCTTATTTTCTGCTTCCTTTCCGTGTTAGTTCCTCTTCCCAGGCAGCCTAGTGGCTTATTGGATTCTGGTTGAGTCTCCCAAGTGGCTTATGGGTTTCTGTGAGGTTTGTCCTGGTGCTGGATCTCTCAGGTGGCTGGTGTGGCTAAAGTACTATTCAGGGAGGATGAGAGTACAGTCCCAGAGTGTCTGGCTAGTGATGCGAGAGAGTTGATCCAGTAACCGAGCTGGTGGCGGCGAGGCCGTTTCAAATCTTTATTCATCTGAGCGCCCCAGAGTTGGTTGGTAGCACAGCGGGCTAAGCGCACATGGCACAAAGTGCAAGGGCCGGCGTAAAAATCCCGGCCTGAGCAAACGTGCGCTCCTGGCTCCTTGAGGTCAGAAAACAGAAGTCACAAGTCAGAACCGGGAATGGCTGGACAATACCATCCATGGTCAGGAAAGGGGCAGAGAAACCTAAGAGGCAGCTGGGAAAGGTAGCAACTTCCTTAGCAACTGTTGTGAGAGGCTTCACTGGTAGGATTAATAATGCCCTGCAGGCAGGGGGGACCTAAGGGTAGGAATAGAATATATCAAATGAGCAGAATGGGTGGGGAAATCGCGAGGAGACCTTAAGTCATTTGTTTGACAAAGCAGAACATTGATATGTATGTAGCTAGTAAGAGAGAGAGTGGGCCATTGTATCAACTAATGTAGGACTGGCTTAATGTTTTAAGGAATGCTGAGCCCCTGGCGGCAGAAAAATGCAGGGTTTCTGAAGACAGAGAATAGCTGACAGGGAAGCAAACAACTGAGGCCTGTACCTCTCCTCAGCTCAACCTTAGCAAGAGAGAGAGTGTGACAGATTCCTTTCCTCAGTTCCCCAGTTTTCAATGGGAAAAGCCTTACCACGCTCAACCTGCTTCTCACAGTATTCCCAGCACCAGAGCACTCTTCACTGCCTGGGCCAGGCCAACTACACCCAAGCCACTGGCACAGACCTTTGCTGAACATAGGAAGCAGCAGGCTTTGGAGTCTCTGTCTCCAGAATGTGTCCAGGCACCAATCATGTTGCTTTATTCCCCATTAGCAGACTGGTTTTTCGCCCTTTCATGGATATCCTTTGATCATCAGCTCAACTTGACGTGCAAACACACACAAGCACACACACACACACACACACACACACACACACACACACACAAATCACACATACACACACTTGAAAAAGACAGGAATTGGGACAGTTTATTCAATTCTGCAGAACTGTGTAACAGCCCAACTTGGGTCCACCATGGTGGCGTGAGCCAGCCAGAGACCACAACCCGATTTACTCCGTACTGCTGGTTCACAACTTCCGTGTTCTATACTGTTTGGATACACAGATTTAGTCTTCTCATGATTAGCTTAGATAGGAGGGGGAGGGAAATACATGTGTGTGTGTGGAGACTCTTCTTGGTTGGGGCCTGCTTTGGCAGTTGTGACGCACATCATATAGTTGTACGGGATTCTTTAGCATATGGGGGTCTAAGATAAGCAGTTCAGTTATTTCTACAGTGACTGTCAGTAGATCCTTGGGCAGGGACTCTTTTTTCTGGAAGGCACCTGGGGGTGAGTGCAACACTAAAAAAACCCATTTCCATGTGTGTCTCTGTATTTATATATGTGTATGTGTATGTGTATGTGTATGTATGCTTTTGATTGAATCTATCTTGACTTCTTACACTAGGGTGGATAAAGTGGGCCCAGTCATGTTGGAGTCTGGAAAAATGAGGTGAGTTGGCAGTAGGCACACCTGGAAGTAGGTGGTAGCCCATAGCTACTGCTCTGTCCCTTCCCTCTGGTCCCAAACATACGTAACCCCCTCTCCCTCTGGTTATTTCTTTGTAGGGATTCAATACATGCATCCAGAATGGGGTTATGAGTTTCTGCAGGGGCAGGAACCTGCCAGCCCACAGCCTGAGCTCGGGCGTGCTGCCCCAGACTGGAGGTGTTGAGGAGAAAACCAGGTTGTGAGGAGTCTCAGCTGAGGCCCAAGAGACAGGACTAGAGGAATCAGGGAGATTGGCATGAAAAGGCATAGGGATTTGGGTGGTATGCTGGTGGTGGGGGAGGGCAGGAGCAAGGAGTCATGTCCACCACCTTCAGTTCTATGACAAGTTCAGTGAGGTCATCATCAGTCTCCATGGAGTTCTGAGGACAACAGTAGCGGTGAGCTCAGATCTGAGCCTCAGGCTGAGTGCTTCAACCGCGTGGAGGAACGTTCTCAGGAAAAATGATGGAGGAGGTACTTGTATTGGAGAAGACTGACAAACCTTTTGTCTTTCGATATCGGACGGTTCTTCGTGAGCCCCCCAAGAGAAAGAGGATTTCTACTGGTGGCTTATTCCTGCGAATGTGCAAAGTTGAACATCAGGAGACAAAACCTGGTGCCGGCATGAACCTAACGGCATTTTCTAAGAAAGGCTCTAAGAGATGGAGAATGCTGTCGGAGGAAGAGAAGAATGCATTCAGAGACCTGGCGAGGGCTGAGCGCGAGCGCAATGACCCACAAACACGGGGTCATGGACCAGCAGGAAGAAGGGAGAGAGATGCCAATGCTCCCAAGAGAGCGCTGTCAGCATTTTTCCTGTTCTATTCCGATTTCCGCCCCAAGGTTAAAGCTGCATATCCTGACATCACCTCGGGCAACCTGTCAAAGAAGCTGGGCGAGATGTGGAGCCACCTCAGTAACATGGAGAAAAGGCTGTATGAAGACAAGGCAGCACAGCTGAGGATGCAGCATAACATGGCTGTTGCGGAATACAAGGCCATGGATCTGGATGGTTGGTAGAGTCCCCTGAACATTACACAGAAGAAGCTGGAAGCAGATCAAGAGTCAGAAGATTCAGAGGGGGAGGATTCCTCTGACAATGGGGACAGTTCAGATTCGGAGGAGGAGGGAGGAGGTGTAAGACGGTTGTAAGGAGAAGATGAATAAAGAAAGCCCAGCAGAATACAAATCTGTCTGCTTGTAATAATTTTCAAGAGCGCCATAGCCCTGTGTATGTGACCTGAAAAGTGTCTGTTGCCCTCATAGGTCTAATAACACAATTTTAAAAAATTGAACACAGGAAACTGGCCTAGTTGGGCCTCTGCTATGTTCCTTTAAAAGGTTGAGCACCTGGGAGTCGGGCGGTAGGTAGCTCAGAGGGTTAAGCCTCCGTGGCGCAAAACACAAGGTCTGGTGTAAAGATGCCTGTCAAGTGCCCTGCTGCCCACCTGTAGGAGAGTAGTTTCACAGGCAGTGAAGCGGGTCTGCAGGTGGCTATTTTTCTCTCCCCCTCTCGGTCCTCCTATTCTCCCTGCATTTCTCTCTGTCCTATCCAACAATGGCGATATCAATAAGAACAAGCGTAATAAGTACAACAATGAAAAACAACAAGGACAACAAAAGGAAACTATAAATAAATAGAAATATTTAAAACATTAAAAAAAAATCATGAGCACCCAAATGAAGACTCAAGATGAAGGGAAGAGTTGGTTGTAGGGAGGGGGCAAGGTTGGCTTTGCTGAAGAAATATCTTTATCATTTCTCTTTGGGGAGATCTTGAATCGACTGGAACTCAAAACTTCCTTTAAGTAGCACTTGCCATACTGGGTCTTATTTTCTGCTTCCTTTCCGTGTTAGTTCCTCTTCCCAGGCAGCCTAGTGGCTTATTGGATTCTGGTTGAGTCTCCCAAGTGGCTTATGGGTTTCTGTGAGGTTTGTCCTGGTGCTGGATCTCTCAGGTGGCTGGTGTGGCTAAAGTACTATTCAGGGAGGATGAGAGTACAGTCCCAGAGTGTCTGGCTAGTGATGCGAGAGAGTTGATCCAGTAACCGAGCTGGTGGCGGCGAGGCCGTTTCAAATCTTTATTCATCTGAGCGCCCCAGAGTTGGTTGGTAGCACAGCGGGCTAAGCGCACATGGCACAAAGTGCAAGGGCCGGCGTAAAAATCCCGGCCTGAGCAAACGTGCGCTCCTGGCTCCTTGAGGTCAGAAAACAGAAGTCACAAGTCAGAACCGGGAATGGCTGGACAATACCATCCATGGTCAGGAAAGGGGCAGAGAAACCTAAGAGGCAGCTGGGAAAGGTAGGAACTTCCTTAGCAACTGTTGTGAGAGGCTTCACTGGTAGGATTAATAATGCCCTGCACGCAGGGGGGACCTAAGGGTAGGAATAGAATATATCAAATGAGCAGAATGGGTGGGGAAATCGCGAGGAGACCTTAAGTCATTTGTTTGACAAAGCAGAACATTGATATGTATGTAGCTAGTAAGAGAGAGAGTGGGCCATTGTATCAACTAATGTAGGACTGGCTTAATGTTTTAAGGAATGCTGAGCCCCTGGCGGCAGAAAAATGCAGGGTTTCTGAAGACAGAGAATAGCTGACAGGGAAGCAAACAACTGAGGCCTGTACCTCTCCTCAGCTCAACCTTAGCAAGAGAGAGAGTGTGACAGATTCCTTTCCTCAGTTCCCCAGTTTTCAATGGGAAAAGCCTTACCACGCTCAACCTGCTTCTCACAGTATTCCCAGCACCAGAGCACTCTTCACTGCCTGGGCAAGGCCAACTACACCCAAGCCACTGGCACAGACCTTTGCTGAACATAGGAAGCAGCAGGCTTTGGAGTCTCTGTCTCCAGAATGTGTCCAGGCACCAATCATGTTGCTTTATTCCCCATTAGCAGACTGGTTTTTCGCCCTTTCATGGATATCCTTTGATCATCAGCCCAACTTGACGTGCAAACACACACAAGCACACACACACACACACACACACACACACACACACACACACACACACACACACAAATCACACATACACACACTTGAAAAAGACAGGAATTGGGACAGTTTATTCAATTCTGCAGAACTGTGTAACAGCCCAACTTGGGTCCACCATGGTGGCGTGAGCCAGCCAGAGACCACAACCCGATTTACTCCGTACTGCTGGTTCACAACTTCCGTGTTCTATACTGTTTGGATACACAGATTTAGTCTTCTCATGATTAGCTTAGATAGGAGGGGGAGGGAAATACATGTGTGTGTGTGGAGACTCTTCTTGGTTGGGGCCTGCTTTGGCAGTTGTGACGCACATCATATAGTTGTACGGGATTCTTTAGCATATGGGGGTCTAAGATAAGCAGTTCAGTTATTTCTACAGTGACTGTCAGTAGATCCTTGGGCAGGGACTCTTTTTTCTGGAAGGCACCTGGGGGTGAGTGCAACACTAAAAAAACCCATTTCCATGTGTGTCTCTGTATTTATATATGTGTATGTGTATGTGTATGTGTATGCATGCTTTTGATTGAATCTATCTTGACTTCTTACACTAGGGTGGATAAAGTGGGCCCAGTCATGTTGGAGTCTGGAAAAATGAGGTGAGTTGGCAGTAGGCACACCTGGAAGTAGGTGGTAGCCCATAGCTACTGCTCTGTCCCTTCCCTCTGGTCCCAAACATACGTAACCCCCTCTCCCTCTGGTTATTTCTTTGTAGGGATTCAATACATGCATCCAGAATGGGGTTATGAGTTTCTGCAGGGGCAGGAACCTGCCAGCCCACAGCCTGAGCTCGGGCGTGCTGCCCCAGACTGGAGGTGTTGAGGAGAAAACCAGGTTGTGAGGAGTCTCAGCTGAGGCCCAAGAGACAGGACTAGAGGAATCAGGGAGATTGGCATGAAAAGGCATAGGGATTTGGGTGGTATGCTGGTGGTGGGGGAGGGCAGGAGCAAGGAGTCATGTCCACCACCTTCAGTTCTATGACAAGTTCAGTGAGGTCATCATCAGTCTCCATGGAGTTCTGAGGACAACAGTAGCGGTGAGCTCAGATCTGAGCCTCAGGCTGAGTGCTTCAACCGCGTGGAGGAACGTTCTCAGGAAAAATGATGGAGGAGGTACTTGTATTGGAGAAGACTGACAAACCTTTTGTCTTTCGATATCGGACGGTTCTTCGTGAGCCCCCCAAGAGAAAGAGGATTTCTACTGGTGGCTTATTCCTGCGAATGTGCAAAGTTGAACATCAGGAGACAAAACCTGGTGCCGGCATGAACCTAACGGCATTTTCTAAGAAAGGCTCTAAGAGATGGAGAATGCTGTCGGAGGAAGAGAAGAATGCATTCAGAGACCTGGCGAGGGCTGAGCGCGAGCGCAGTGACCCACAAACACGGGGTCATGGACCAGCAGGAAGAAGGGAGAGAGATGCCAATGCTCCCAAGAGAGCGCTGTCAGCATTTTTCCTGTTCTATTCCGATTTCCGCCCCAAGGTTAAAGCTGCATATCCTGACATCACCTCGGGCAACCTGTCAAAGAAGCTGGGCGAGATGTGGAGCCACCTCAGTAACATGGAGAAAAGGCTGTATGAAGACAAGGCAGCACAGCTGAGGATGCAGCATAACATGGCTGTTGCGGAATACAAGGCCATGGATCTGGATGGTTGGTAGAGTCCCCTGAACATTACACAGAAGAAGCTGGAAGCAGATCAAGAGTCAGAAGATTCAGAGGGGGAGGATTCCTCTGACAATGGGGACAGTTCAGATTCGGAGGAGGAGGGAGGAGGTGTAAGACGGTTGTAAGGAGAAGATGAATAAAGAAAGCCCAGCAGAATACAAATCTGTCTGCTTGTTATAATTTTCAAGAGCGCCATAGCCCTGTGTATGTGACCTGAAAAGTGTCTGTTGCCCTCATAGGTCTAATAACACAATTTTAAAAAATTGAACACAGGAAACTGGCCTAGTTGGGCCTCTGCTTTGTTCCTTTAAAAGGTTGAGCACCTGGGAGTCGGGCGGTAGGTAGCTCAGAGGGTTAAGCCTCCGTGGCGCAAAACACAAGGTCTGGTGTAAAGATGCCTGTCAAGTGCCCTGCTGCCCACCTGTAGGAGAGTAGTTTCACAGGCAGTGAAGCGGGTCTGCAGGTGGCTATTTTTCTCTCCCCCTCTCGGTCCTCCTATTCTCCCTGCATTTCTCTCTGTCCTATCCAACAATGGCGATATCAATAAGAACAAGCGTAATAAGTACAACAATGAAAAACAACAAGGACAACAAAAGGAAACTATAAATAAATAGAAATATTTAAAACATTAAAAAAAAATCATGAGCACCCAAATGAAGACTCAAGATGAAGGGAAGAGTTGGTTGTAGGGAGGGGGCAAGGTTGGCTTTGCTGAAGAAATATCTTTATCATTTCTCTTTGGGGAGATCTTGAATCGACTGGAACTCAAAACTTCCTTTAAGTAGCACTTGCCATACTGGGTCTTATTTTCTGCTTCCTTTCCGTGTTAGTTCCTCTTCCCAGGCAGCCTAGTGGCTTATTGGATTCTGGTTGAGTCTCCCAAGTGGCTTATGGGTTTCTGTGAGGTTTGTCCTGGTGCTGGATCTCTCAGGTGGCTGGTGTGGCTAAAGTACTATTCAGGGAGGATGAGAGTACAGTCCCAGAGTGTCTGGCTAGTGATGCGAGAGAGTTGATCCAGTAACCGAGCTGGTGGCGGCGAGGCCGTTTCAAATCTTTATTCATCTGAGCGCCCCAGAGTTGGTTGGTAGCACAGCGGGCTAAGCGCACATGGCACAAAGTGCAAGGGCCGGCGTAAAAATCCCGGCCTGAGCAAACGTGCGCTCCTGGCTCCTTGAGGTCAGAAAACAGAAGTCACAAGTCAGAACCGGGAATGGCTGGACAATACCATCCATGGTCAGGAAAGGGGCAGAGAAACCTAAGAGGCAGCTGGGAAAGGTAGCAACTTCCTTAGCAACTGTTGTGAGAGGCTTCACTGGTAGGATTAATAATGCCCTGCACGCAGGGGGGACCTAAGGGTAGGAATAGAATATATCAAATGAGCAGAATGGGTGGGGAAATCGCGAGGAGACCTTAAGTCATTTGTTTGACAAAGCAGAACATTGATATGTATGTAGCTAGTAAGAGAGAGAGTGGGCCATTGTATCAACTAATGTAGGACTGGCTTAATGTTTTAAGGAATGCTGAGCCCCTGGCGGCAGAAAAATGCAGGGTTTCTGAAGACAGAGAATAGCTGACAGGGAAGCAAACAACTGAGGCCTGTACCTCTCCTCAGCTCAACCTTAGCAAGAGAGAGAGTGTGACAGATTCCTTTCCTCAGTTCCCCAGTTTTCAATGGGAAAAGCCTTACCACGCTCAACCTGCTTCTCACAGTATTCCCAGCACCAGAGCACTCTTCACTGCCTGGGCAAGGCCAACTACACCCAAGCCACTGGCACAGACCTTTGCTGAACATAGGAAGCAGCAGGCTTTGGAGTCTCTGTCTCCAGAATGTGTCCAGGCACCAATCATGTTGCTTTATTCCCCATTAGCAGACTGGTTTTTCGCCCTTTCATGGATATCCTTTGATCATCAGCCCAACTTGACGTGCAAACACACACACAAGCACACACACACACACAGACACACACACACACACACACAAATCACACATACACACACTTGAAAAAGACAGGAATTGGGACAGTTTATTCAATTCTGCAGAACTGTGTAACAGCCCAACTTGGGTCCACCATGGTGGCGTGAGCCAGCCAGAGACCACAACCCGATTTACTCCGTACTGCTGGTTCACAACTTCCGTGTTCTATACTGTTTGGATACACAGATTTAGTCTTCTCATGATTAGCTTAGATAGGAGGGGGAGGGAAATACATGTGTGTGTGTGGAGACTCTTCTTGGTTGGGGCCTGCTTTGGCAGTTGTGACGCACATCATATAGTTGTACGGGATTCTTTAGCATATGGGGGTCTAAGATAAGCAGTTCAGTTATTTCTACAGTGACTGTCAGTAGATCCTTGGGCAGGGACTCTTTTTTCTGGAAGGCACCTGGGGGTGAGTGCAACACTAAAAAAACCCATTTCCATGTGTGTCTCTGTATTTATATATGTGTATGTGTATGTGTATGTGTATGCATGCTTTTGATTGAATCTATCTTGACTTCTTACACTAGGGTGGATAAAGTGGGCCCAGTCATGTTGGAGTCTGGAAAAATGAGGTGAGTTGGCAGTAGGCACACCTGGAAGTAGGTGGTAGCCCATAGCTACTGCTCTGTCCCTTCCCTCTGGTCCCAAACATACGTAACCCCCTCTCCCTCTGGTTATTTCTTTGTAGGGATTCAATACATGCATCCAGAATGGGGTTATGAGTTTCTGCAGGGGCAGGAACCTGCCAGCCCACAGCCTGAGCTCGGGCGTGCTGCCCCAGACTGGAGGTGTTGAGGAGAAAACCAGGTTGTGAGGAGTCTCAGCTGAGGCCCAAGAGACAGGACTAGAGGAATCAGGGAGATTGGCATGAAAAGGCATAGGGATTTGGGTGGTATGCTGGTGGTGGGGGAGGGCAGGAGCAAGGAGTCATGTCCACCACCTTCAGTTCTATGACAAGTTCAGTGAGGTCATCATCAGTCTCCATGGAGTTCTGAGGACAACAGTAGCGGTGAGCTCAGATCTGAGCCTCAGGCTGAGTGCTTCAACCGCGTGGAGGAACGTTCTCAGGAAAAATGATGGAGGAGGTACTTGTATTGGAGAAGACTGACAAACCTTTTGTCTTTCGATATCGGACGGTTCTTCGTGAGCCCCCCAAGAGAAAGAGGATTTCTACTGGTGGCTTATTCCTGCGAATGTGCAAAGTTGAACATCAGGAGACAAAACCTGGTGCCGGCATGAACCTAACGGCATTTTCTAAGAAAGGCTCTAAGAGATGGAGAATGCTGTCGGAGGAAGAGAAGAATGCATTCAGAGACCTGGCGAGGGCTGAGCGCGAGCGCAGTGACCCACAAACACGGGGTCATGGACCAGCAGGAAGAAGGGAGAGAGATGCCAATGCTCCCAAGAGAGCGCTGTCAGCATTTTTCCTGTTCTATTCCGATTTCCGCCCCAAGGTTAAAGCTGCATATCCTGACATCACCTCGGGCAACCTGTCAAAGAAGCTGGGCGAGATGTGGAGCCACCTCAGTAACATGGAGAAAAGGCTGTATGAAGACAAGGCAGCACAGCTGAGGATGCAGCATAACATGGCTGTTGCGGAATACAAGGCCATGGATCTGGATGGTTGGTAGAGTCCCCTGAACATTACACAGAAGAAGCTGGAAGCAGATCAAGAGTCAGAAGATTCAGAGGGGGAGGATTCCTCTGACAATGGGGACAGTTCAGATTCGGAGGAGGAGGGAGGAGGTGTAAGACGGTTGTAAGGAGAAGATGAATAAAGAAAGCCCAGCAGAATACAAATCTGTCTGCTTGTTATAATTTTCAAGAGCGCCATAGCCCTGTGTATGTGACCTGAAAAGTGTCTGTTGCCCTCATAGGTCTAATAACACAATTTTAAAAAATTGAACACAGGAAACTGGCCTAGTTGGGCCTCTGCTTTGTTCCTTTAAAAGGTTGAGCACCTGGGAGTCGGGCGGTAGGTAGCTCAGAGGGTTAAGCCTCCGTGGCGCAAAACACAAGGTCTGGTGTAAAGATGCCTGTCAAGTGCCCTGCTGCCCACCTGTAGGAGAGTAGTTTCACAGGCAGTGAAGCGGGTCTGCAGGTGGCTATTTTTCTCTCCCCCTCTCGGTCCTCCTATTCTCCCTGCATTTCTCTCTGTCCTATCCAACAATGGCGATATCAATAAGAACAAGCGTAATAAGTACAACAATGAAAAACAACAAGGACAACAAAAGGAAACTATAAATAAATAGAAATATTTAAAACATTAAAAAAAAATCATGAGCACCCAAATGAAGACTCAAGATGAAGGGAAGAGTTGGTTGTAGGGAGGGGGCAAGGTTGGCTTTGCTGAAGAAATATCTTTATCATTTCTCTTTGGGGAGATCTTGAATCGACTGGAACTCAAAACTTCCTTTAAGTAGCACTTGCCATACTGGGTCTTATTTTCTGCTTCCTTTCCGTGTTAGTTCCTCTTCCCAGGCAGCCTAGTGGCTTATTGGATTCTGGTTGAGTCTCCCAAGTGGCTTATGGGTTTCTGTGAGGTTTGTCCTGGTGCTGGATCTCTCAGGTGGCTGGTGTGGCTAAAGTACTATTCAGGGAGGATGAGAGTACAGTCCCAGAGTGTCTGGCTAGTGATGCGAGAGAGTTGATCCAGTAACCGAGCTGGTGGCGGCGAGGCCGTTTCAAATCTTTATTCATCTGAGCGCCCCAGAGTTGGTTGGTAGCACAGCTGGCTAAGCGCACATGGCACAAAGTGCAAGGGCCGGCGTAAAAATCCCGGCCTGAGCAAACGTGCGCTCCTGGCTCCTTGAGGTCAGAAAACAGAAGTCACAAGTCAGAACCGGGAATGGCTGGACAATACCATCCATGGTCAGGAAAGGGGCAGAGAAACCTAAGAGGCAGCTGGGAAAGGTAGCAACTTCCTTAGCAACTGTTGTGAGAGGCTTCACTGGTAGGATTAATAATGCCCTGCACGCAGGGGGGACCTAAGGGTAGGAATAGAATATATCAAATGAGCAGAATGGGTGGGGAAATCGCGAGGAGACCTTAAGTCATTTGTTTGACAAAGCAGAACATTGATATGTATGTAGCTAGTAAGAGAGAGAGTGGGCCATTGTATCAACTAATGTAGGACTGGCTTAATGTTTTAAGGAATGCTGAGCCCCTGGCGGCAGAAAAATGCAGGGTTTCTGAAGACAGAGAATAGCTGACAGGGAAGCAAACAACTGAGGCCTGTACCTCTCCTCAGCTCAACCTTAGCAAGAGAGAGAGTGTGACAGATTCCTTTCCTCAGTTCCCCAGTTTTCAATGGGAAAAGCCTTACCACGCTCAACCTGCTTCTCACAGTATTCCCAGCACCAGAGCACTCTTCACTGCCTGGGCCAGGCCAACTACACCCAAGCCACTGGCACAGACCTTTGCTGAACATAGGAAGCAGCAGGCTTTGGAGTCTCTGTCTCCAGAATGTGTCCAGGCACCAATCATGTTGCTTTATTCCCCATTAGCAGACTGGTTTTTCGCCCTTTCATGGATATCCTTTGATCATCAGCCCAACTTGACGTGCAAACACACACAAGCACACACACACACACACACACACACACACACACACACACACACACACACACAAATCACACATACACACACTTGAAAAAGACAGGAATTGGGACAGTTTATTCAATTCTGCAGAACTGTGTAACAGCCCAACTTGGGTCCACCATGGTGGCGTGAGCCAGCCAGAGACCACAACCCGATTTACTCCGTACTGCTGGTTCACAACTTCCGTGTTCTATACTGTTTGGATACACAGATTTAGTCTTCTCATGATTAGCTTAGATAGGAGGGGGAGGGAAATACATGTGTGTGTGTGGAGACTCTTCTTGGTTGGGGCCTGCTTTGGCAGTTGTGACGCACATCATATAGTTGTACGGGATTCTTTAGCATATGGGGGTCTAAGATAAGCAGTTCAGTTATTTCTACAGTGACTGTCAGTAGATCCTTGGGCAGGGACTCTTTTTTCTGGAAGGCACCTGGGGGTGAGTGCAACACTAAAAAAACCCATTTCCATGTGTGTCTCTGTATTTATATATGTGTATGTGTATGTGTATGTGTATGCATGCTTTTGATTGAATCTATCTTGACTTCTTACACTAGGGTGGATAAAGTGGGCCCAGTCATGTTGGAGTCTGGAAAAATGAGGTGAGTTGGCAGTAGGCACACCTGGAAGTAGGTGGTAGCCCATAGCTACTGCTCTGTCCCTTCCCTCTGGTCCCAAACATACGTAACCCCCTCTCCCTCTGGTTATTTCTTTGTAGGGATTCAATACATGCATCCAGAATGGGGTTATGAGTTTCTGCAGGGGCAGGAACCTGCCAGCCCACAGCCTGAGCTCGGGCGTGCTGCCCCAGACTGGAGGTGTTGAGGAGAAAACCAGGTTGTGAGGAGTCTCAGCTGAGGCCCAAGAGACAGGACTAGAGGAATCAGGGAGATTGGCATGAAAAGGCATAGGGATTTGGGTGGTATGCTGGTGGTGGGGGAGGGCAGGAGCAAGGAGTCATGTCCACCACCTTCAGTTCTATGACAAGTTCAGTGAGGTCATCATCAGTCTCCATGGAGTTCTGAGGACAACAGTAGCGGTGAGCTCAGATCTGAGCCTCAGGCTGAGTGCTTCAACCGCGTGGAGGAACGTTCTCAGGAAAAATGATGGAGGAGGTACTTGTATTGGAGAAGACTGACAAACCTTTTGTCTTTCGATATCGGACGGTTCTTCGTGAGCCCCCCAAGAGAAAGAGGATTTCTACTGGTGGCTTATTCCTGCGAATGTGCAAAGTTGAACATCAGGAGACAAAACCTGGTGCCGGCATGAACCTAACGGCATTTTCTAAGAAAGGCTCTAAGAGATGGAGAATGCTGTCGGAGGAAGAGAAGAATGCATTCAGAGACCTGGCGAGGGCTGAGCGCGAGCGCAGTGACCCACAAACACGGGGTCATGGACCAGCAGGAAGAAGGGAGAGAGATGCCAATGCTCCCAAGAGAGCGCTGTCAGCATTTTTCCTGTTCTATTCCGATTTCCGCCCCAAGGTTAAAGCTGCATATCCTGACATCACCTCGGGCAACCTGTCAAAGAAGCTGGGCGAGATGTGGAGCCACCTCAGTAACATGGAGAAAAGGCTGTATGAAGACAAGGCAGCACAGCTGAGGATGCAGCATAACATGGCTGTTGCGGAATACAAGGCCATGGATCTGGATGGTTGGTAGAGTCCCCTGAACATTACACAGAAGAAGCTGGAAGCAGATCAAGAGTCAGAAGATTCAGAGGGGGAGGATTCCTCTGACAATGGGGACAGTTCAGATTCGGAGGAGGAGGGAGGAGGTGTAAGACGGTTGTAAGGAGAAGATGAATAAAGAAAGCCCAGCAGAATACAAATCTGTCTGCTTGTTATAATTTTCAAGAGCGCCATAGCCCTGTGTATGTGACCTGAAAAGTGTCTGTTGCCCTCATAGGTCTAATAACACAATTTTAAAAAATTGAACACAGGAAACTGGCCTAGTTGGGCCTCTGCTTTGTTCCTTTAAAAGGTTGAGCACCTGGGAGTCGGGCGGTAGGTAGCTCAGAGGGTTAAGCCTCCGTGGCGCAAAACACAAGGTCTGGTGTAAAGATGCCTGTCAAGTGCCCTGCTGCCCACCTGTAGGAGAGTAGTTTCACAGGCAGTGAAGCGGGTCTGCAGGTGGCTATTTTTCTCTCCCCCTCTCGGTCCTCCTATTCTCCCTGCATTTCTCTCTGTCCTATCCAACAATGGCGATATCAATAAGAACAAGCGTAATAAGTACAACAATGAAAAACAACAAGGACAACAAAAGGAAACTATAAATAAATAGAAATATTTAAAACATTAAAAAAAAATCATGAGCACCCAAATGAAGACTCAAGATGAAGGGAAGAGTTGGTTGTAGGGAGGGGGCAAGGTTGGCTTTGCTGAAGAAATATCTTTATCATTTCTCTTTGGGGAGATCTTGAATCGACTGGAACTCAAAACTTCCTTTAAGTAGCACTTGCCATACTGGGTCTTATTTTCTGCTTCCTTTCCGTGTTAGTTCCTCTTCCCAGGCAGCCTAGTGGCTTATTGGATTCTGGTTGAGTCTCCCAAGTGGCTTATGGGTTTCTGTGAGGTTTGTCCTGGTGCTGGATCTCTCAGGTGGCTGGTGTGGCTAAAGTACTATTCAGGGAGGATGAGAGTACAGTCCCAGAGTGTCTGGCTAGTGATGCGAGAGAGTTGATCCAGTAACCGAGCTGGTGGCGGCGAGGCCGTTTCAAATCTTTATTCATCTGAGCGCCCCAGAGTTGGTTGGTAGCACAGCGGGCTAAGCGCACATGGCACAAAGTGCAAGGGCCGGCGTAAAAATCCCGGCCTGAGCAAACGTGCGCTCCTGGCTCCTTGAGGTCAGAAAACAGAAGTCACAAGTCAGAACCGGGAATGGCTGGACAATACCATCCATGGTCAGGAAAGGGGCAGAGAAACCTAAGAGGCAGCTGGGAAAGGTAGCAACTTCCTTAGCAACTGTTGTGAGAGGCTTCACTGGTAGGATTAATAATGCCCTGCACGCAGGGGGGACCTAAGGGTAGGAATAGAATATATCAAATGAGCAGAATGGGTGGGGAAATCGCGAGGAGACCTTAAGTCATTTGTTTGACAAAGCAGAACATTGATATGTATGTAGCTAGTAAGAGAGAGAGTGGGCCATTGTATCAACTAATGTAGGACTGGCTTAATGTTTTAAGGAATGCTGAGCCCCTGGCGGCAGAAAAATGCAGGGTTTCTGAAGACAGAGAATAGCTGACAGGGAAGCAAACAACTGAGGCCTGTACCTCTCCTCAGCTCAACCTTAGCAAGAGAGAGAGTGTGACAGATTCCTTTCCTCAGTTCCCCAGTTTTCAATGGGAAAAGCCTTACCACGCTCAACCTGCTTCTCACAGTATTCCCAGCACCAGAGCACTCTTCACTGCCTGGGCCAGGCCAACTACACCCAAGCCACTGGCACAGACCTTTGCTGAACATAGGAAGCAGCAGGCTTTGGAGTCTCTGTCTCCAGAATGTGTCCAGGCACCAATCATGTTGCTTTATTCCCCATTAGCAGACTGGTTTTTCGCCCTTTCATGGATATCCTTTGATCATCAGCCCAACTTGACGTGCAAACACACACACAAGCACACACACACACACAGACACACACACACACACACACAAATCACACATACACACACTTGAAAAAGACAGGAATTGGGACAGTTTATTCAATTCTGCAGAACTGTGTAACAGCCCAACTTGGGTCCACCATGGTGGCGTGAGCCAGCCAGAGACCACAACCCGATTTACTCCGTACTGCTGGTTCACAACTTCCGTGTTCTATACTGTTTGGATACACAGATTTAGTCTTCTCATGATTAGCTTAGATAGGAGGGGGAGGGAAATACATGTGTGTGTGTGGAGACTCTTCTTGGTTGGGGCCTGCTTTGGCAGTTGTGACGCACATCATATAGTTGTACGGGATTCTTTAGCATATGGGGGTCTAAGATAAGCAGTTCAGTTATTTCTACAGTGACTGTCAGTAGATCCTTGGGCAGGGACTCTTTTTTCTGGAAGGCACCTGGGGGTGAGTGCAACACTAAAAAAACCCATTTCCATGTGTGTCTCTGTATTTATATATGTGTATGTGTATGTGTATGTGTATGCATGCTTTTGATTGAATCTATCTTGACTTCTTACACTAGGGTGGATAAAGTGGGCCCAGTCATGTTGGAGTCTGGAAAAATGAGGTGAGTTGGCAGTAGGCACACCTGGAAGTAGGTGGTAGCCCATAGCTACTGCTCTGTCCCTTCCCTCTGGTCCCAAACATACGTAACCCCCTCTCCCTCTGGTTATTTCTTTGTAGGGATTCAATACATGCATCCAGAATGGGGTTATGAGTTTCTGCAGGGGCAGGAACCTGCCAGCCCACAGCCTGAGCTCGGGCGTGCTGCCCCAGACTGGAGGTGTTGAGGAGAAAACCAGGTTGTGAGGAGTCTCAGCTGAGGCCCAAGAGACAGGACTAGAGGAATCAGGGAGATTGGCATGAAAAGGCATAGGGATTTGGGTGGTATGCTGGTGGTGGGGGAGGGCAGGAGCAAGGAGTCATGTCCACCACCTTCAGTTCTATGACAAGTTCAGTGAGGTCATCATCAGTCTCCATGGAGTTCTGAGGACAACAGTAGCGGTGAGCTCAGATCTGAGCCTCAGGCTGAGTGCTTCAACCGCGTGGAGGAACGTTCTCAGGAAAAATGATGGAGGAGGTACTTGTATTGGAGAAGACTGACAAACCTTTTGTCTTTCGATATCGGACGGTTCTTCGTGAGCCCCCCAAGAGAAAGAGGATTTCTACTGGTGGCTTATTCCTGCGAATGTGCAAAGTTGAACATCAGGAGACAAAACCTGGTGCCGGCATGAACCTAACGGCATTTTCTAAGAAAGGCTCTAAGAGATGGAGAATGCTGTCGGAGGAAGAGAAGAATGCATTCAGAGACCTGGCGAGGGCTGAGCGCGAGCGCAGTGACCCACAAACACGGGGTCATGGACCAGCAGGAAGAAGGGAGAGAGATGCCAATGCTCCCAAGAGAGCGCTGTCAGCATTTTTCCTGTTCTATTCCGATTTCCGCCCCAAGGTTAAAGCTGCATATCCTGACATCACCTCGGGCAACCTGTCAAAGAAGCTGGGCGAGATGTGGAGCCACCTCAGTAACATGGAGAAAAGGCTGTATGAAGACAAGGCAGCACAGCTGAGGATGCAGCATAACATGGCTGTTGCGGAATACAAGGCCATGGATCTGGATGGTTGGTAGAGTCCCCTGAACATTACACAGAAGAAGCTGGAAGCAGATCAAGAGTCAGAAGATTCAGAGGGGGAGGATTCCTCTGACAATGGGGACAGTTCAGATTCGGAGGAGGAGGGAGGAGGTGTAAGACGGTTGTAAGGAGAAGATGAATAAAGAAAGCCCAGCAGAATACAAATCTGTCTGCTTGTAATAATTTTCAAGAGCGCCATAGCCCTGTGTATGTGACCTGAAAAGTGTCTGTTGCCCTCATAGGGCTAATAACACAATTTTAAAAAATTGAACACAGGAAACTGGCCTAGTTGGGCCTCTGCTTTGTTCCTTTAAAAGGTTGAGCACCTGGGAGTCGGGCGGTAGGTAGCTCAGAGGGTTAAGCCTCCGTGGCGCAAAACACAAGGTCTGGTGTAAAGATGCCTGTCAAGTGCCCTGCTGCCCACCTGTAGGAGAGTAGTTTCACAGGCAGTGAAGCGGGTCTGCAGGTGGCTATTTTTCTCTCCCCCTCTCGGTCCTCCTATTCTCCCTGCATTTCTCTCTGTCCTATCCAACAATGGCGATATCAATAAGAACAAGCGTAATAAGTACAACAATGAAAAACAACAAGGACAACAAAAGGAAACTATAAATAAATAGAAATATTTAAAACATTAAAAAAAAATCATGAGCACCCAAATGAAGACTCAAGATGAAGGGAAGAGTTGGTTGTAGGGAGGGGGCAAGGTTGGCTTTGCTGAAGAAATATCTTTATCATTTCTCTTTGGGGAGATCTTGAATCGACTGGAACTCAAAACTTCCTTTAAGTAGCACTTGCCATACTGGGTCTTATTTTCTGCTTCCTTTCCGTGTTAGTTCCTCTTCCCAGGCAGCCTAGTGGCTTATTGGATTCTGGTTGAGTCTCCCAAGTGGCTTATGGGTTTCTGTGAGGTTTGTCCTGGTGCTGGATCTCTCAGGTGGCTGGTGTGGCTAAAGTACTATTCAGGGAGGATGAGAGTACAGTCCCAGAGTGTCTGGCTAGTGATGCGAGAGAGTTGATCCAGTAACCGAGCTGGTGGCGGCGAGGCCGTTTCAAATCTTTATTCATCTGAGCGCCCCAGAGTTGGTTGGTAGCACAGCGGGCTAAGCGCACATGGCACAAAGTGCAAGGGCCGGCGTAAAAATCCCGGCCTGAGCAAACGTGCGCTCCTGGCTCCTTGAGGTCAGAAAACAGAAGTCACAAGTCAGAACCGGGAATGGCTGGACAATACCATCCATGGTCAGGAAAGGGGCAGAGAAACCTAAGAGGCAGCTGGGAAAGGTAGGAACTTCCTTAGCAACTGTTGTGAGAGGCTTCACTGGTAGGATTAATAATGCCCTGCACGCAGGGGGGACCTAAGGGTAGGAATAGAATATATCAAATGAGCAGAATGGGTGGGGAAATCGCGAGGAGACCTTAAGTCATTTGTTTGACAAAGCAGAACATTGATATGTATGTAGCTAGTAAGAGAGAGAGTGGGCCATTGTATCAACTAATGTAGGACTGGCTTAATGTTTTAAGGAATGCTGAGCCCCTGGCGGCAGAAAAATGCAGGGTTTCTGAAGACAGAGAATAGCTGACAGGGAAGCAAACAACTGAGGCCTGTACCTCTCCTCAGCTCAACCTTAGCAAGAGAGAGAGTGTGACAGATTCCTTTCCTCAGTTCCCCAGTTTTCAATGGGAAAAGCCTTACCACGCTCAACCTGCTTCTCACAGTATTCCCAGCACCAGAGCACTCTTCACTGCCTGGGCAAGGCCAACTACACCCAAGCCACTGGCACAGACCTTTGCTGAACATAGGAAGCAGCAGGCTTTGGAGTCTCTGTCTCCAGAATGTGTCCAGGCACCAATCATGTTGCTTTATTCCCCATTAGCAGACTGGTTTTTCGCCCTTTCATGGATATCCTTTGATCATCAGCCCAACTTGACGTGCAAACACACACACAAGCACACACACACACACACACACACACACACACACACACACACACAAATCACACATACACACACTTGAAAAAGACAGGAATTGGGACAGTTTATTCAATTCTGCAGAACTGTGTAACAGCCCAACTTGGGTCCACCATGGTGGCGTGAGCCAGCCAGAGACCACAACCCGATTTACTCCATACTGCTGGTTCACAACTTCCGTGTTCTATACTGTTTGGATACACAGATTTAGTCTTCTCATGATTAGCTTAGATAGGAGGGGGAGGGAAATACATGTGTGTGTGTGGAGACTCTTCTTGGTTGGGGCCTGCTTTGGCAGTTGTGACGCACATCATATAGTTGTACGGGATTCTTTAGCATATGGGGGTCTAAGATAAGCAGTTCAGTTATTTCTACAGTGACTGTCAGTAGATCCTTGGGCAGGGACTCTTTTTTCTGGAAGGCACCTGGGGGTGAGTGCAACACTAAAAAAACCCATTTCCATGTGTGTCTCTGTATTTATATATGTGTATGTGTATGTGTATGCATGCTTTTGATTGAATCTATCTTGACTTCTTACACTAGGGTGGATAAAGTGGGCCCAGTCATGTTGGAGTCTGGAAAAATGAGGTGAGTTGGCAGTAGGCACACCTGGAAGTAGGTGGTAGCCCATAGCTACTGCTCTGTCCCTTCCCTCTGGTCCCAAACATACGTAACCCCCTCTCCCTCTGGTTATTTCTTTGTAGGGATTCAATACATGCATCCAGAATGGGGTTATGAGTTTCTGCAGGGGCAGGAACCTGCCAGCCCACAGCCTGAGCTCGGGCGTGCTGCCCCAGACTGGAGGTGTTGAGGAGAAAACCAGGTTGTGAGGAGTCTCAGCTGAGGCCCAAGAGACAGGACTAGAGGAATCAGGGAGATTGGCATGAAAAGGCATAGGGATTTGGGTGGTATGCTGGTGGTGGGGGAGGGCAGGAGCAAGGAGTCATGTCCACCACCTTCAGTTCTATGACAAGTTCAGTGAGGTCATCATCAGTCTCCATGGAGTTCTGAGGACAACAGTAGCGGTGAGCTCAGATCTGAGCCTCAGGCTGAGTGCTTCAACCGCGTGGAGGAACGTTCTCAGGAAAAATGATGGAGGAGGTACTTGTATTGGAGAAGACTGACAAACCTTTTGTCTTTCGATATCGGACGGTTCTTCGTGAGCCCCCCAAGAGAAAGAGGATTACTACTGGTGGCTTATTCCTGCGAATGTGCAAAGTTGAACATCAGGAGACAAAACCTGGTGCCGGCATGAACCTAACGGCATTTTCTAAGAAAGGCTCTAAGAGATGGAGAATGCTGTCGGAGGAAGAGAAGAATGCATTCAGAGACCTGGCGAGGGCTGAGCGCGAGCGCAATGACCCACAAACACGGGGTCATGGACCAGCAGGAAGAAGGGAGAGAGATGCCAATGCTCCCAAGAGAGCGCTGTCAGCATTTTTCCTGTTCTATTCCGATTTCCGCCCCAAGGTTAAAGCTGCATATCCTGACATCACCTCGGGCAACCTGTCAAAGAAGCTGGGCGAGATGTGGAGCCACCTCAGTAACATGGAGAAAAGGCTGTATGAAGACAAGGCAGCACAGCTGAGGATGCAGCATAACATGGCTGTTGCGGAATACAAGGCCATGGATCTGGATGGTTGGTAGAGTCCCCTGAACATTACACAGAAGAAGCTGGAAGCAGATCAAGAGTCAGAAGATTCAGAGGGGGAGGATTCCTCTGACAATGGGGACAGTTCAGATTCGGAGGAGGAGGGAGGAGGTGTAAGACGGTTGTAAGGAGAAGATGAATAAAGAAAGCCCAGCAGAATACAAATCTGTCTGCTTGTAATAATTTTCAAGAGCGCCATAGCCCTGTGTATGTGACCTGAAAAGTGTCTGTTGCCCTCATAGGTCTAATAACACAATTTTAAAAAATTGAACACAGGAAAGTGGCCTAGTTGGGCCTCTGCTATGTTCCTTTAAAAGGTTGAGCACCTGGGAGTCGGGCGGTAGGTAGCTCAGAGGGTTAAGCCTCCGTGGCGCAAAACACAAGGTCTGGTGTAAAGATGCCTGTCAAGTGCCCTGCTGCCCACCTGTAGGAGAGTAGTTTCACAGGCAGTGAAGCGGGTCTGCAGGTGGCTATTTTTCTCTCCCCCTCTCGGTCCTCCTATTCTCCCTGCATTTCTCTCTGTCCTATCCAACAATGGCGATATCAATAAGAACAAGCGTAATAAGTACAACAATGAAAAACAACAAGGACAACAAAAGGAAACTATAAATAAATAGAAATATTTAAAACATTAAAAAAAAATCATGAGCACCCAAATGAAGACTCAAGATGAAGGGAAGAGTTGGTTGTAGGGAGGGGGCAAGGTTGGCTTTGCTGAAGAAATATCTTTATCATTTCTCTTTGGGGAGATCTTGAATCGACTGGAACTCAAAACTTCCTTTAAGTAGCACTTGCCATACTGGGTCTTATTTTCTGCTTCCTTTCCGTGTTAGTTCCTCTTCCCAGGCAGCCTAGTGGCTTATTGGATTCTGGTTGAGTCTCCCAAGTGGCTTATGGGTTTCTGTGAGGTTTGTCCTGGTGCTGGATCTCTCAGGTGGCTGGTGTGGCTAAAGTACTATTCAGGGAGGATGAGAGTACAGTCCCAGAGTGTCTGGCTAGTGATGCGAGAGAGTTGATCCAGTAACCGAGCTGGTGGCGGCGAGGCCGTTTCAAATCTTTATTCATCTGAGCGCCCCAGAGTTGGTTGGTAGCACAGCGGGCTAAGCGCACATGGCACAAAGTGCAAGGGCCGGCGTAAAAATCCCGGCCTGAGCAAACGTGCGCTCCTGGCTCCTTGAGGTCAGAAAACAGAAGTCACAAGTCAGAACCGGGAATGGCTGGACAATACCATCCATGGTCAGGAAAGGGGCAGAGAAACCTAAGAGGCAGCTGGGAAAGGTAGGAACTTCCTTAGCAACTGTTGTGAGAGGCTTCACTGGTAGGATTAATAATGCCCTGCACGCAGGGGGGACCTAAGGGTAGGAATAGAATATATCAAATGAGCAGAATGGGTGGGGAAATCGCGAGGAGACCTTAAGTCATTTGTTTGACAAAGCAGAACATTGATATGTATGTAGCTAGTAAGAGAGAGAGTGGGCCATTGTATCAACTAATGTAGGACTGGCTTAATGTTTTAAGGAATGCTGAGCCCCTGGCGGCAGAAAAATGCAGGGTTTCTGAAGACAGAGAATAGCTGACAGGGAAGCAAACAACTGAGGCCTGTACCTCTCCTCAGCTCAACCTTAGCAAGAGAGAGAGTGTGACAGATTCCTTTCCTCAGTTCCCCAGTTTTCAATGGGAAAAGCCTTACCACGCTCAACCTGCTTCTCACAGTATTCCCAGCACCAGAGCACTCTTCACTGCCTGGGCCAGGCCAACTACACCCAAGCCACTGGCACAGACCTTTGCTGAACATAGGAAGCAGCAGGCTTTGGAGTCTCTGTCTCCAGAATGTGTCCAGGCACCAATCATGTTGCTTTATTCCCCATTAGCAGACTGGTTTTTCGCCCTTTCATGGATATCCTTTGATCATCAGCCCAACTTGACGTGCAAACACACACACAAGCACACACACACACACACACACACACACACACACACACACACACAAATCACACATACACACACTTGAAAAAGACAGGAATTGGGACAGTTTATTCAATTCTGCAGAACTGTGTAACAGCCCAACTTGGGTCCACCATGGTGGCGTGAGCCAGCCAGAGACCACAACCCGATTTACTCCATACTGCTGGTTCACAACTTCCGTGTTCTATACTGTTTGGATACACAGATTTAGTCTTCTCATGATTAGCTTAGATAGGAGGGGGAGGGAAATACATGTGTGTGTGTGGAGACTCTTCTTGGTTGGGGCCTGCTTTGGCAGTTGTGACGCACATCATATAGTTGTACGGGATTCTTTAGCATATGGGGGTCTAAGATAAGCAGTTCAGTTATTTCTACAGTGACTGTCAGTAGATCCTTGGGCAGCGACTCTTTTTTCTGGAAGGCACCTGGGGGTGAGTGCAACACTAAAAAAACCCATTTCCATGTGTGTCTCTGTATTTATATATGTGTATGTGTATGTGTATGCATGCTTTTGATTGAATCTATCTTGACTTCTTACACTAGGGTGGATAAAGTGGGCCCAGTCATGTTGGAGTCTGGAAAAATGAGGTGAGTTGGCAGTAGGCACACCTGGAAGTAGGTGGTAGCCCATAGCTACTGCTCTGTCCCTTCCCTCTGGTCCCAAACATACGTAACCCCCTCTCCCTCTGGTTATTTCTTTGTAGGGATTCAATACATGCATCCAGAATGGGGTTATGAGTTTCTGCAGGGGCAGGAACCTGCCAGCCCACAGCCTGAGCTCGGGCGTGCTGCCCCAGACTGGAGGTGTTGAGGAGAAAACCAGGTTGTGAGGAGTCTCAGCTGAGGCCCAAGAGACAGGACTAGAGGAATCAGGGAGATTGGCATGAAAAGGCATAGGGATTTGGGTGGTATGCTGGTGGTGGGGGAGGGCAGGAGCAAGGAGTCATGTCCACCACCTTCAGTTCTATGACAAGTTCAGTGAGGTCATCATCAGTCTCCATGGAGTTCTGAGGACAACAGTAGCGGTGAGCTCAGATCTGAGCCTCAGGCTGAGTGCTTCAACCGCGTGGAGGAACGTTCTCAGGAAAAATGATGGAGGAGGTACTTGTATTGGAGAAGACTGACAAACCTTTTGTCTTTCGATATCGGACGGTTCTTCGTGAGCCCCCCAAGAGAAAGAGGATTTCTACTGGTGGCTTATTCCTGCGAATGTGCAAAGTTGAACATCAGGAGACAAAACCTGGTGCCGGCATGAACCTAACGGCATTTTCTAAGAAAGGCTCTAAGAGATGGAGAATGCTGTCGGAGGAAGAGAAGAATGCATTCAGAGACCTGGCGAGGGCTGAGCGCGAGCGCAGTGACCCACAAACACGGGGTCATGGACCAGCAGGAAGAAGGGAGAGAGATGCCAATGCTCCCAAGAGAGCGCTGTCAGCATTTTTCCTGTTCTATTCCGATTTCCGCCCCAAGGTTAAAGCTGCATATCCTGACATCACCTCGGGCAACCTGTCAAAGAAGCTGGGCGAGATGTGGAGCCACCTCAGTAACATGGAGAAAAGGCTGTATGAAGACAAGGCAGCACAGCTGAGGATGCAGCATAACATGGCTGTTGCGGAATACAAGGCCATGGATCTGGATGGTTGGTAGAGTCCCCTGAACATTACACAGAAGAAGCTGGAAGCAGATCAAGAGTCAGAAGATTCAGAGGGGGAGGATTCCTCTGACAATGGGGACAGTTCAGATTCGGAGGAGGAGGGAGGAGGTGTAAGACGGTTGTAAGGAGAAGAAGAATAAAGAAAGCCCAGCAGAATACAAATCTGTCTGCTTGTAATAATTTTCAAGAGCGCCATAGCCCTGTGTATGTGACCTGAAAAGTGTCTGTTGCCCTCATAGGTCTAATAACACAATTTTAAAAAATTGAACACAGGAAACTGGCCTAGTTGGGCCTCTGCTATGTTCCTTTAAAAGGTTGAGCACCTGGGAGTCGGGCGGTAGGTAGCTCAGAGGGTTAAGCCTCCGTGGCGCAAAACACAAGGTCTGGTGTAAAGATGCCTGTCAAGTGCCCTGCTGCCCACCTGTAGGAGAGTAGTTTCACAGGCAGTGAAGCGGGTCTGCAGGTGGCTATTTTTCTCTCCCCCTCTCGGTCCTCCTATTCTCCCTGCATTTCTCTCTGTCCTATCCAACAATGGCGATATCAATAAGAACAAGCGTAATAAGTACAACAATGAAAAACAACAAGGACAACAAAAGGAAACTATAAATAAATAGAAATATTTAAAACATTAAAAAAAAATCATGAGCACCCAAATGAAGACTCAAGATGAAGGGAAGAGTTGGTTGTAGGGAGGGGGCAAGGTTGGCTTTGCTGAAGAAATATCTTTATCATTTCTCTTTGGGGAGATCTTGAATCGACTGGAACTCAAAACTTCCTTTAAGTAGCACTTGCCATACTGGGTCTTATTTTCTGCTTCCTTTCCGTGTTAGTTCCTCTTCCCAGGCAGCCTAGTGGCTTATTGGATTCTGGTTGAGTCTCCCAAGTGGCTTATGGGTTTCTGTGAGGTTTGTCCTGGTGCTGGATCTCTCAGGTGGCTGGTGTGGCTAAAGTACTATTCAGGGAGGATGAGAGTACAGTCCCAGAGTGTCTGGCTAGTGATGCGAGAGAGTTGATCCAGTAACCGAGCTGGTGGCGGCGAGGCCGTTTCAAATCTTTATTCATCTGAGCGCCCCAGAGTTGGTTGGTAGCACAGCGGGCTAAGCGCACATGGCACAAAGTGCAAGGGCCGGCGTAAAAATCCCGGCCTGAGCAAACGTGCGCTCCTGGCTCCTTGAGGTCAGAAAACAGAAGTCACAAGTCAGAACCGGGAATGGCTGGACAATACCATCCATGGTCAGGAAAGGGGCAGAGAAACCTAAAAGGCAGCTGGGAAAGGTAGGAACTTCCTTAGCAACTGTTGTGAGAGGCTTCACTGGTAGGATTAATAATGCCCTGCAGGCAGGGGGGGACCTAAGGGTAGGAATAGAATATATCAAATGAGCAGAATGGGTGGGGAAATCGCGAGGAGACCTTAAGTCATTTGTTTGACAAAGCAGAACATTGATATGTATGTAGCTAGTAAGAGAGAGAGTGGGCCATTGTATCAACTAATGTAGGACTGGCTTAATGTTTTAAGGAATGCTGAGCCCCTGGCGGCAGAAAAATGCAGGGTTTCTGAAGACAGAGAATAGCTGACAGGGAAGCAAACAACTGAGGCCTGTACCTCTCCTCAGCTCAACCTTAGCAAGAGAGAGAGTGTGACAGATTCCTTTCCTCAGTTCCCCAGTTTTCAATGGGAAAAGCCTTACCACGCTCAACCTGCTTCTCACAGTATTCCCAGCACCAGAGCACTCTTCACTGCCTGGGCAAGGCCAACTACACCCAAGCCACTGGCACAGACCTTTGCTGAACATAGGAAGCAGCAGGCTTTGGAGTCTCTGTCTCCAGAATGTGTCCAGGCACCAATCATGTTGCTTTATTCCCCATTAGCAGACTGGTTTTTCGCCCTTTCATGGATATCCTTTGATCATCAGCCCAACTTGACGTGCAAACACACACACAAGCACACACACACACACACACACACACAGACACACACACACACACACACACAAATCACACATACACACACTTGAAAAAGACAGGAATTGGGACAGTTTATTCAATTCTGCAGAACTGTGTAACAGCCCAACTTGGGTCCACCATGGTGGCGTGAGCCAGCCAGAGACCACAACCCGATTTACTCCGTACTGCTGGTTCACAACTTCCGTGTTCTATACTGTTTGGATACACAGATTTAGTCTTCTCATGATTAGCTTAGATAGGAGGGGGAGGGAAATACATGTGTGTGTGTGGAGACTCTTCTTGGTTGGGGCCTGCTTTGGCAGTTGTGACGCACATCATATAGTTGTACGGGATTCTTTAGCATATGGGGGTCTAAGATAAGCAGTTCAGTTATTTCTACAGTGACTGTCAGTAGATCCTTGGGCAGGGACTCTTTTTTCTGGAAGGCACCTGGGGGTGAGTGCAACACTAAAAAAACCCATTTCCATGTGTGTCTCTGTATTTATATATGTGTATGTGTATGTGTATGTGTATGCATGCTTTTGATTGAATCTATCTTGACTTCTTACACTAGGGTGGATAAAGTGGGCCCAGTCATGTTGGAGTCTGGAAAAATGAGGTGAGTTGGCAGTAGGCACACCTGGAAGTAGGTGGTAGCCCATAGCTACTGCTCTGTCCCTTCCCTCTGGTCCCAAACATACGTAACCCCCTCTCCCTCTGGTTATTTCTTTGTAGGGATTCAATACATGCATCCAGAATGGGGTTATGAGTTTCTGCAGGGGCAGGAACCTGCCAGCCCACAGCCTGAGCTCGGGCGTGCTGCCCCAGACTGGAGGTGTTGAGGAGAAAACCAGGTTGTGAGGAGTCTCAGCTGAGGCCCAAGAGACAGGACTAGAGGAATCAGGGAGATTGGCATGAAAAGGCATAGGGATTTGGGTGGTATGCTGGTGGTGGGGGAGGGCAGGAGCAAGGAGTCATGTCCACCACCTTCAGTTCTATGACAAGTTCAGTGAGGTCATCATCAGTCTCCATGGAGTTCTGAGGACAACAGTAGCGGTGAGCTCAGATCTGAGCCTCAGGCTGAGTGCTTCAACCGCGTGGAGGAACGTTCTCAGGAAAAATGATGGAGGAGGTACTTGTATTGGAGAAGACTGACAAACCTTTTGTCTTTCGATATCGGACGGTTCTTCGTGAGCCCCCCAAGAGAAAGAGGATTTCTACTGGTGGCTTATTCCTGCGAATGTGCAAAGTTGAACATCAGGAGACAAAACCTGGTGCCGGCATGAACCTAACGGCATTTTCTAAGAAAGGCTCTAAGAGATGGAGAATGCTGTCGGAGGAAGAGAAGAATGCATTCAGAGACCTGGCGAGGGCTGAGCGCGAGCGCAGTGACCCACAAACACGGGGTCATGGACCAGCAGGAAGAAGGGAGAGAGATGCCAATGCTCCCAAGAGAGCGCTGTCAGCAT
Organism: Erinaceus europaeus; assembly: GCF_950295315.1. Lineage (NCBI taxonomy): Eukaryota > Metazoa > Chordata > Mammalia > Eulipotyphla > Erinaceidae > Erinaceus > Erinaceus europaeus. Next base: position 113,685,061 of record NC_080185.1, read on the forward strand.
TTTTCCTGTTCTATTCCGATTTCCGCCCCAAGGTTAAAGCTGCATATCCTGACATCACCTCGGGCAACCTGTCAAAGAAGCTGGGCGAGATGTGGAGCCACCTCAGTAACATGGAGAAAAGGCTGTATGAAGACAAGGCAGCACAGCTGAGGATGCAGCATAACATGGCTGTTGCGGAATACAAGGCCATGGATCTGGATGGTTGGTAGAGTCCCCTGAACATTACACAGAAGAAGCTGGAAGCAGATCAAGAGTCAGAAGATTCAGAGGGGGAGGATTCCTCTGACAATGGGGACAGTTCAGATTCGGAGGAGGAGGGAGGAGGTGTAAGACGGTTGTAAGGAGAAGATGAATAAAGAAAGCCCAGCAGAATACAAATCTGTCTGCTTGTAATAATTTTCAAGAGCGCCATAGCCCTGTGTATGTGACCTGAAAAGTGTCTGTTGCCCTCATAGGGCTAATAACACAATTTTAAAAAATTGAACACAGGAAACTGGCCTAGTTGGGCCTCTGCTTTGTTCCTTTAAAAGGTTGAGCACCTGGGAGTCGGGCGGTAGGTAGCTCAGAGGGTTAAGCCTCCGTGGCGCAAAACACAAGGTCTGGTGTAAAGATGCCTGTCAAGTGCCCTGCTGCCCACCTGTAGGAGAGTAGTTTCACAGGCAGTGAAGCGGGTCTGCAGGTGGCTATTTTTCTCTCCCCCTCTCGGTCCTCCTATTCTCCCTGCATTTCTCTCTGTCCTATCCAACAATGGCGATATCAATAAGAACAAGCGTAATAAGTACAACAATGAAAAACAACAAGGACAACAAAAGGAAACTATAAATAAATAGAAATATTTAAAACATTAAAAAAAAATCATGAGCACCCAAATGAAGACTCAAGATGAAGGGAAGAGTTGGTTGTAGGGAGGGGGCAAGGTTGGCTTTGCTGAAGAAATATCTTTATCATTTCTCTTTGGGGAGATCTTGAATCGACTGGAACTCAAAACTTCCTTTAAGTAGCACTTGCCATACTGGGTCTTATTTTCTGCTTCCTTTCCGTGTTAGTTCCTCTTCCCAGGCAGCCTAGTGGCTTATTGGATTCTGGTTGAGTCTCCCAAGTGGCTTATGGGTTTCTGTGAGGTTTGTCCTGGTGCTGGATCTCTCAGGTGGCTGGTGTGGCTAAAGTACTATTCAGGGAGGATGAGAGTACAGTCCCAGAGTGTCTGGCTAGTGATGCGAGAGAGTTGATCCAGTAACCGAGCTGGTGGCGGCGAGGCCGTTTCAAATCTTTATTCATCTGAGCGCCCCAGAGTTGGTTGGTAGCACAGCGGGCTAAGCGCACATGGCACAAAGTGCAAGGGCCGGCGTAAAAATCCCGGCCTGAGCAAACGTGCGCTCCTGGCTCCTTGAGGTCAGAAAACAGAAGTCACAAGTCAGAACCGGGAATGGCTGGACAATACCATCCATGGTCAGGAAAGGGGCAGAGAAACCTAAAAGGCAGCTGGGAAAGGTAGGAACTTCCTTAGCAACTGTTGTGAGAGGCTTCACTGGTAGGATTAATAATGCCCTGCAGGCAGGGGGGGACCTAAGGGTAGGAATAGAATATATCAAATGAGCAGAATGGGTGGGGAAATCGCGAGGAGACCTTAAGTCATTTGTTTGACAAAGCAGAACATTGATATGTATGTAGCTAGTAAGAGAGAGAGTGGGCCATTGTATCAACTAATGTAGGACTGGCTTAATGTTTTAAGGAATGCTGAGCCCCTGGCGGCAGAAAAATGCAGGGTTTCTGAAGACAGAGAATAGCTGACAGGGAAGCAAACAACTGAGGCCTGTACCTCTCCTCAGCTCAACCTTAGCAAGAGAGAGAGTGTGACAGATTCCTTTCCTCAGTTCCCCAGTTTTCAATGGGAAAAGCCTTACCACGCTCAACCTGCTTCTCACAGTATTCCCAGCACCAGAGCACTCTTCACTGCCTGGGCCAGGCCAACTACACCCAAGCCACTGGCACAGACCTTTGCTGAACATAGGAAGCAGCAGGCTTTGGAGTCTCTGTCTCCAGAATGTGTCCAGGCACCAATCATGTTGCTTTATTCCCCATTAGCAGACTGGTTTTTCGCCCTTTCATGGATATCCTTTGATCATCAGCCCAACTTGACGTGCAAACACACACACAAGCACACACACACACACACACACACACACACACACACACAAATCACACATACACACACTTGAAAAAGACAGGAATTGGGACAGTTTATTCAATTCTGCAGAACTGTGTAACAGCCCAACTTGGGTCCACCATGGTGGCATGAGCCAGCCAGAGACCACAACCCAATTTACTCCGTACTGCTGGTTCACAACTTCCGTGTTCTATACTGTTTGGATACACAGATTTAGTCTTCTCATGATTAGCTTAGATAGGAGGGGGAGGGAAATACATGTGTGTGTGTGGAGACTCTTCTTGGTTGGGGCCTGCTTTGGCAGTTGTGACGCACATCATATAGTTGTACGGGATTCTTTAGCATACGGGGGTCTAAGATAAGCAGTTCAGTTATTTCTACAGTGACTGTCAGTAGATCCTTGGGCAGGGACTCTTTTTTCTGGAAGGCACCTGGGGGTGAGTGCAACACTAAAAAAACCCATTTCCATGTGTGTCTCTGTATTTATATATGTGTATGTGTATGTGTATGTGTATGTATGCTTTTGATTGAATCTATCTTGACTTCTTACACTAGGGTGGATAAAGTGGGCCCAGTCATGTTGGAGTCTGGAAAAATGAGGTGAGTTGGCAGTAGGCACACCTGGAAGTAGGTGGTAGCCCATAGCTACTGCTCTGTCCCTTCCCTCTGGTCCCAAACATACGTAACCCCCTCTCCCTCTGGTTATTTCTTTGTAGGGATTCAATACATGCATCCAGAATGGGGTTATGAGTTTCTGCAGGGGCAGGAACCTGCCAGCCCACAGCCTGAGCTCGGGCGTGCTGCCCCAGACTGGAGGTGTTGAGGAGAAAACCAGGTTGTGAGGAGTCTCAGCTGAGGCCCAAGAGACAGGACTAGAGGAATCAGGGAGATTGGCATGAAAAGGCATAGGGATTTGGGTGGTATGCTGGTGGTGGGGGAGGGCAGGAGCAAGGAGTCATGTCCACCACCTTCAGTTCTATGACAAGTTCAGTGAGGTCATCATCAGTCTCCATGGAGTTCTGAGGACAACAGTAGCGGTGAGCTCAGATCTGAGCCTCAGGCTGAGTGCTTCAACCGCGTGGAGGAACGTTCTCAGGAAAAATGATGGAGGAGGTACTTGTATTGGAGAAGACTGACAAACCTTTTGTCTTTCGATATCGGACGGTTCTTCGTGAGCCCCCCAAGAGAAAGAGGATTTCTACTGGTGGCTTATTCCTGCGAATGTGCAAAGTTGAACATCAGGAGACAAAACCTGGTGCCGGCATGAACCTAACGGCATTTTCTAAGAAAGGCTCTAAGAGATGGAGAATGCTGTCGGAGGAAGAGAAGAATGCATTCAGAGACCTGGCGAGGGCTGAGCGCGAGCGCAATGACCCACAAACACGGGGTCATGGACCAGCAGGAAGAAGGGAGAGAGATGCCAATGCTCCCAAGAGAGCGCTGTCAGCATTTTTCCTGTTCTATTCCGATTTCCGCCCCAAGGTTAAAGCTGCATATCCTGACATCACCTCGGGCAACCTGTCAAAGAAGCTGGGCGAGATGTGGAGCCACCTCAGTAACATGGAGAAAAGGCTGTATGAAGACAAGGCAGCACAGCTGAGGATGCAGCATAACATGGCTGTTGCGGAATACAAGGCCATGGATCTGGATGGTTGGTAGAGTCCCCTGAACATTACACAGAAGAAGCTGGAAGCAGATCAAGAGTCAGAAGATTCAGAGGGGGAGGATTCCTCTGACAATGGGGACAGTTCAGATTCGGAGGAGGAGGGAGGAGGTGTAAGACGGTTGTAAGGAGAAGATGAATAAAGAAAGCCCAGCAGAATACAAATCTGTCTGCTTGTAATAATTTTCAAGAGCGCCATAGCCCTGTGTATGTGACCTGAAAAGTGTCTGTTGCCCTCATAGGTCTAATAACACAATTTTAAAAAATTGAACACAGGAAACTGGCCTAGTTGGGCCTCTGCTATGTTCCTTTAAAAGGTTGAGCACCTGGGAGTCGGGCGGTAGGTAGCTCAGAGGGTTAAGCCTCCGTGGCGCAAAACACAAGGTCTGGTGTAAAGATGCCTGTCAAGTGCCCTGCTGCCCACCTGTAGGAGAGTAGTTTCACAGGCAGTGAAGCGGGTCTGCAGGTGGCTATTTTTCTCTCCCCCTCTCGGTCCTCCTATTCTCCCTGCATTTCTCTCTGTCCTATCCAACAATGGCGATATCAATAAGAACAAGCGTAATAAGTACAACAATGAAAAACAATAAGGACAACAAAAGGAAACTATAAATAAATAGAAATATTTAAAACATTAAAAAAAAATCATGAGCACCCAAATGAAGACTCAAGATGAAGGGAAGAGTTGGTTGTAGGGAGGGGGCAAGGTTGGCTTTGCTGAAGAAATATCTTTATCATTTCTCTTTGGGGAGATCTTGAATCGACTGGAACTCAAAACTTCCTTTAAGTAGCACTTGCCATACTGGGTCTTATTTTCTGCTTCCTTTCCGTGTTAGTTCCTCTTCCCAGGCAGCCTAGTGGCTTATTGGATTCTGGTTGAGTCTCCCAAGTGGCTTATGGGTTTCTGTGAGGTTTGTCCTGGTGCTGGATCTCTCAGGTGGCTGGTGTGGCTAAAGTACTATTCAGGGAGGATGAGAGTACAGTCCCAGAGTGTCTGGCTAGTGATGCGAGAGAGTTGATCCAGTAACCGAGCTGGTGGTGGCGAGGCCGTTTCAAATCTTTATTCATCTGAGCGCCCCAGAGTTGGTTGGTAGCACAGCGGGCTAAGCGCACATGGCACAAAGTGCAAGGGCCGGCGTAAAAATCCCGGCCTGAGCAAACGTGCGCTCCTGGCTCCTTGAGGTCAGAAAACAGAAGTCACAAGTCAGAACCGGGAATGGCTGGACAATACCATCCATGGTCAGGAAAGGGGCAGAGAAACCTAAAAGGCAGCTGGGAAAGGTAGGAACTTCCTTAGCAACTGTTGTGAGAGGCTTCACTGGTAGGATTAATAATGCCCTGCAGGCAGGGGGGGACCTAAGGGTAGGAATAGAATATATCAAATGAGCAGAATGGGTGGGGAAATCGCGAGGAGACCTTAAGTCATTTGTTTGACAAAGCAGAACATTGATATGTATGTAGCTAGTAAGAGAGAGAGTGGGCCATTGTATCAACTAATGTAGGACTGGCTTAATGTTTTAAGGAATGCTGAGCCCCTGGCGGCAGAAAAATGCAGGGTTTCTGAAGACAGAGAATAGCTGACAGGGAAGCAAACAACTGAGGCCTGTACCTCTCCTCAGCTCAACCTTAGCAAGAGAGAGAGTGTGACAGATTCCTTTCCTCAGTTCCCCAGTTTTCAATGGGAAAAGCCTTACCACGCTCAACCTGCTTCTCACAGTATTCCCAGCACCAGAGCACTCTTCACTGCCTGGGCCAGGCCAACTACACCCAAGCCACTGGCACAGACCTTTGCTGAACATAGGAAGCAGCAGGCTTTGGAGTCTCTGTCTCCAGAATGTGTCCAGGCACCAATCATGTTGCTTTATTCCCCATTAGCAGACTGGTTTTTCGCCCTTTCATGGATATCCTTTGATCATCAGCCCAACTTGACGTGCAAACACACACAAGCACACACACACACACACACACACACACACACACACACACAAATCACACATACACACACTTGAAAAAGACAGGAATTGGGACAGTTTATTCAATTCTGCAGAACTGTGTAACAGCCCAACTTGGGTCCACCATGGTGGCGTGAGCCAGCCAGAGACCACAACCCGATTTACTCCGTACTGCTGGTTCACAACTTCCGTGTTCTATACTGTTTGGATACACAGATTTAGTCTTCTCATGATTAGCTTAGATAGGAGGGGGAGGGAAATACATGTGTGTGTGTGGAGACTCTTCTTGGTTGGGGCCTGCTTTGGCAGTTGTGACGCACATCATATAGTTGTACGGGATTCTTTAGCATATGGGGGTCTAAGATAAGCAGTTCAGTTATTTCTACAGTGACTGTCAGTAGATCCTTGGGCAGGGACTCTTTTTTCTGGAAGGCACCTGGGGGTGAGTGCAACACTAAAAAAACCCATTTCCATGTGTGTCTCTGTATTTATATATGTGTATGTGTAAGTGTATGTGTATGTGTATGCATGCTTTTGATTGAATCTATCTTGACTTCTTACACTAGGGTGGATAAAGTGGGCCCAGTCATGTTGGAGTCTGGAAAAATGAGGTGAGTTGGCAGAAGGCACACCTGGAAGTAGGTGGTAGCCCATAGCTACTGCTCTGTCCCTTCCCTCTGGTCCCAAACATACGTAACCCCCTCTCCCTCTGGTTATTTCTTTGTAGGGATTCAATACATGCATCCAGAATGGGGTTATGAGTTTCTGCAGGGGCAGGAACCTGCCAGCCCACAGCCTGAGCTCGGGCGTGCTGCCCCAGACTGGAGGTGTTGAGGAGAAAACCAGGTTGTGAGGAGTCTCAGCTGAGGCCCAAGAGACAGGACTAGAGGAATCAGGGAGATTGGCATGAAAAGGCATAGGGATTTGGGTGGTATGCTGGTGGTGGGGGAGGGCAGGAGCAAGGAGTCATGTCCACCACCTTCAGTTCTATGACAAGTTCAGTGAGGTCATCATCAGTCTCCATGGAGTTCTGAGGACAACAGTAGCGGTGAGCTCAGATCTGAGCCTCAGGCTGAGTGCTTCAACCGCGTGGAGGAACGTTCTCAGGAAAAATGATGGAGGAGGTACTTGTATTGGAGAAGACTGACAAACCTTTTGTCTTTCGATATCGGACGGTTCTTCGTGAGCCCCCCAAGAGAAAGAGGATTTCTACTGGTGGCTTATTCCTGCGAATGTGCAAAGTTGAACATCAGGAGACAAAACCTGGTGCCGGCATGAACCTAACGGCATTTTCTAAGAAAGGCTCTAAGAGATGGAGAATGCTGTCGGAGGAAGAGAAGAATGCATTCAGAGACCTGGCGAGGGCTGAGCGCGAGCGCAATGACCCACAAACACGGGGTCATGGACCAGCAGGAAGAAGGGAGAGAGATGCCAATGCTCCCAAGAGAGCGCTGTCAGCATTTTTCCTGTTCTATTCCGATTTCCGCCCCAAGGTTAAAGCTGCATATCCTGACATCACCTCGGGCAACCTGTCAAAGAAGCTGGGCGAGATGTGGAGCCACCTCAGTAACATGGAGAAAAGGCTGTATGAAGACAAGGCAGCACAGCTGAGGATGCAGCATAACATGGCTGTTGCGGAATACAAGGCCATGGATCTGGATGGTTGGTAGAGTCCCCTGAACATTACACAGAAGAAGCTGGAAGCAGATCAAGAGTCAGAAGATTCAGAGGGGGAGGATTCCTCTGACAATGGGGACAGTTCAGATTCGGAGGAGGAGGGAGGAGGTGTAAGACGGTTGTAAGGAGAAGATGAATAAAGAAAGCCCAGCAGAATACAAATCTGTCTGCTTGTAATAATTTTCAAGAGCGCCATAGCCCTGTGTATGTGACCTGAAAAGTGTCTGTTGCCCTCATAGGGCTAATAACACAATTTTAAAAAATTGAACACAGGAAACTGGCCTAGTTGGGCCTCTGCTATGTTCCTTTAAAAGGTTGAGCACCTGGGAGTCGGGCGGTAGGTAGCTCAGAGGGTTAAGCCTCCGTGGCGCAAAACACAAGGTCTGGTGTAAAGATGCCTGTCAAGTGCCCTGCTGCCCACCTGTAGGAGAGTAGTTTCACAGGCAGTGAAGCGGGTCTGCAGGTGGCTATTTTTCTCTCCCCCTCTCGGTCCTCCTATTCTCCCTGCATTTCTCTCTGTCCTATCCAACAATGGCGATATCAATAAGAACAAGCGTAATAAGTACAACAATGAAAAACAACAAGGACAACAAAAGGAAACTATAAATAAATAGAAATATTTAAAACATTAAAAAAAAATCATGAGCACCCAAATGAAGACTCAAGATGAAGGGAAGAGTTGGTTGTAGGGAGGGGGCAAGGTTGGCTTTGCTGAAGAAATATCTTTATCATTTCTCTTTGGGGAGATCTTGAATCGACTGGAACTCAAAACTTCCTTTAAGTAGCACTTGCCATACTGGGTCTTATTTTCTGCTTCCTTTCCGTGTTAGTTCCTCTTCCCAGGCAGCCTAGTGGCTTATTGGATTCTGGTTGAGTCTCCCAAGTGGCTTATGGGTTTCTGTGAGGTTTGTCCTGGTGCTGGATCTCTCAGGTGGCTGGTGTGGCTAAAGTACTATTCAGGGAGGATGAGAGTACAGTCCCAGAGTGTCTGGCTAGTGATGCGAGAGAGTTGATCCAGTAACCGAGCTGGTGGCGGCGAGGCCGTTTCAAATCTTTATTCATCTGAGCGCCCCAGAGTTGGTTGGTAGCACAGCTGGCTAAGCGCACATGGCACAAAGTGCAAGGGCCGGCGTAAAAATCCCGGCCTGAGCAAACGTGCGCTCCTGGCTCCTTGAGGTCAGAAAACAGAAGTCACAAGTCAGAACCGGGAATGGCTGGACAATACCATCCATGGTCAGGAAAGGGGCAGAGAAACCTAAAAGGCAGCTGGGAAAGGTAGGAACTTCCTTAGCAACTGTTGTGAGAGGCTTCACTGGTAGGATTAATAATGCCCTGCAGGCAGGGGGGGTCCTAAGGGTAGGAATAGAATATATCAAATGAGCAGAATGGGTGGGGAAATCGCGAGGAGACCTTAAGTCATTTGTTTGACAAAGCAGAACATTGATATGTATGTAGCTAGTAAGAGAGAGAGTGGGCCATTGTATCAACTAATGTAGGACTGGCTTAATGTTTTAAGGAATGCTGAGCCCCTGGCGGCAGAAAAATGCAGGGTTTCTGAAGACAGAGAATAGCTGACAGGGAAGCAAACAACTGAGGCCTGTACCTCTCCTCAGCTCAACCTTAGCAAGAGAGAGAGTGTGACAGATTCCTTTCCTCAGTTCCCCAGTTTTCAATGGGAAAAGCCTTACCACGCTCAACCTGCTTCTCACAGTATTCCCAGCACCAGAGCACTCTTCACTGCCTGGGCCAGGCCAACTACACCCAAGCCACTGGCACAGACCTTTGCTGAACATAGGAAGCAGCAGGCTTTGGAGTCTCTGTCTCCAGAATGTGTCCAGGCACCAATCATGTTGCTTTATTCCCCATTAGCAGACTGGTTTTTCGCCCTTTCATGGATATCCTTTGATCATCAGCCCAACTTGACGTGCAAACACACACACAAGCACACACACACACACACACACACAGACACACACACACACACACACACAAATCACACATACACACACTTGAAAAAGACAGGAATTGGGACAGTTTATTCAATTCTGCAGAACTGTGTAACAGCCCAACTTGGGTCCACCATGGTGGCGTGAGCCAGCCAGAGACCACAACCCGATTTACTCCGTACTGCTGGTTCACAACTTCCGTGTTCTATACTGTTTGGATACACAGATTTAGTCTTCTCATGATTAGCTTAGATAGGAGGGGGAGGGAAATACATGTGTGTGTGTGGAGACTCTTCTTGGTTGGGGCCTGCTTTGGCAGTTGTGACGCACATCATATAGTTGTACGGGATTCTTTAGCATATGGGGGTCTAAGATAAGCAGTTCAGTTATTTCTACAGTGACTGTCAGTAGATCCTTGGGCAGGGACTCTTTTTTCTGGAAGGCACCTGGGGGTGAGTGCAACACTAAAAAAACCCATTTCCATGTGTGTCTCTGTATTTATATATGTGTATGTGTATGTGTATGTGTATGCATGCTTTTGATTGAATCTATCTTGACTTCTTACACTAGGGTGGATAAAGTGGGCCCAGTCATGTTGGAGTCTGGAAAAATGAGGTGAGTTGGCAGTAGGCACACCTGGAAGTAGGTGGTAGCCCATAGCTACTGCTCTGTCCCTTCCCTCTGGTCCCAAACATACGTAACCCCCTCTCCCTCTGGTTATTTCTTTGTAGGGATTCAATACATGCATCCAGAATGGGGTTATGAGTTTCTGCAGGGGCAGGAACCTGCCAGCCCACAGCCTGAGCTCGGGCGTGCTGCCCCAGACTGGAGGTGTTGAGGAGAAAACCAGGTTGTGAGGAGTCTCAGCTGAGGCCCAAGAGACAGGACTAGAGGAATCAGGGAGATTGGCATGAAAAGGCATAGGGATTTGGGTGGTATGCTGGTGGTGGGGGAGGGCAGGAGCAAGGAGTCATGTCCACCACCTTCAGTTCTATGACAAGTTCAGTGAGGTCATCATCAGTCTCCATGGAGTTCTGAGGACAACAGTAGCGGTGAGCTCAGATCTGAGCCTCAGGCTGAGTGCTTCAACCGCGTGGAGGAACGTTCTCAGGAAAAATGATGGAGGAGGTACTTGTATTGGAGAAGACTGACAAACCTTTTGTCTTTCGATATCGGACGGTTCTTCGTGAGCCCCCCAAGAGAAAGAGGATTTCTACTGGTGGCTTATTCCTGCGAATGTGCAAAGTTGAACATCAGGAGACAAAACCTGGTGCCGGCATGAACCTAACGGCATTTTCTAAGAAAGGCTCTAAGAGATGGAGAATGCTGTCGGAGGAAGAGAAGAATGCATTCAGAGACCTGGCGAGGGCTGAGCGCGAGCGCAGTGACCCACAAACACGGGGTCATGGACCAGCAGGAAGAAGGGAGAGAGATGCCAATGCTCCCAAGAGAGCGCTGTCAGCATTTTTCCTGTTCTATTCCGATTTCCGCCCCAAGGTTAAAGCTGCATATCCTGACATCACCTCGGGCAACCTGTCAAAGAAGCTGGGCGAGATGTGGAGCCACCTCAGTAACATGGAGAAAAGGCTGTATGAAGACAAGGCAGCACAGCTGAGGATGCAGCATAACATGGCTGTTGCGGAATACAAGGCCATGGATCTGGATGGTTGGTAGAGTCCCCTGAACATTACACAGAAGAAGCTGGAAGCAGATCAAGAGTCAGAAGATTCAGAGGGGGAGGATTCCTCTGACAATGGGGACAGTTCAGATTCGGAGGAGGAGGGAGGAGGTGTAAGACGGTTGTAAGGAGAAGATGAATAAAGAAAGCCCAGCAGAATACAAATCTGTCTGCTTGTAATAATTTTCAAGAGCGCCATAGCCCTGTGTATGTGACCTGAAAAGTGTCTGTTGCCCTCATAGGTCTAATAACACAATTTTAAAAAATTGAACACAGGAAACTGGCCTAGTTGGGCCTCTGCTATGTTCCTTTAAAAGGTTGAGCACCTGGGAGTCGGGCGGTAGGTAGCTCAGAGGGTTAAGCCTCCGTGGCGCAAAACACAAGGTCTGGTGTAAAGATGCCTGTCAAGTGCCCTGCTGCCCACCTGTAGGAGAGTAGTTTCACAGGCAGTGAAGCGGGTCTGCAGGTGGCTATTTTTCTCTCCCCCTCTCGGTCCTCCTATTCTCCCTGCATTTCTCTCTGTCCTATCCAACAATGGCGATATCAATAAGAACAAGCGTAATAAGTACAACAATGAAAAACAACAAGGACAACAAAAGGAAACTATAAATAAATAGAAATATTTAAAACATTAAAAAAAAATCATGAGCACCCAAATGAAGACTCAAGATGAAGGGAAGAGTTGGTTGTAGGGAGGGGGCAAGGTTGGCTTTGCTGAAGAAATATCTTTATCATTTCTCTTTGGGGAGATCTTGAATCGACTGGAACTCAAAACTTCCTTTAAGTAGCACTTGCCATACTGGGTCTTATTTTCTGCTTCCTTTCCGTGTTAGTTCCTCTTCCCAGGCAGCCTAGTGGCTTATTGGATTCTGGTTGAGTCTCCCAAGTGGCTTATGGGTTTCTGTGAGGTTTGTCCTGGTGCTGGATCTCTCAGGTGGCTGGTGTGGCTAAAGTACTATTCAGGGAGGATGAGAGTACAGTCCCAGAGTGTCTGGCTAGTGATGCGAGAGAGTTGATCCAGTAACCGAGCTGGTGGCGGCGAGGCCGTTTCAAATCTTTATTCATCTGAGCGCCCCAGAGTTGGTTGGTAGCACAGCGGGCTAAGCGCACATGGCACAAAGTGCAAGGGCCGGCGTAAAAATCCCGGCCTGAGCAAACGTGCGCTCCTGGCTCCTTGAGGTCAGAAAACAGAAGTCACAAGTCAGAACCGGGAATGGCTGGACAATACCATCCATGGTCAGGAAAGGGGCAGAGAAACCTAAAAGGCAGCTGGGAAAGGTAGGAACTTCCTTAGCAACTGTTGTGAGAGGCTTCACTGGTAGGATTAATAATGCCCTGCAGGCAGGGGGGGACCTAAGGGTAGGAATAGAATATATCAAATGAGCAGAATGGGTGGGGAAATCGCGAGGAGACCTTAAGTCATTTGTTTGACAAAGCAGAACATTGATATGTATGTAGCTAGTAAGAGAGAGAGTGGGCCATTGTATCAACTAATGTAGGACTGGCTTAATGTTTTAAGGAATGCTGAGCCCCTGGCGGCAGAAAAATGCAGGGTTTCTGAAGACAGAGAATAGCTGACAGGGAAGCAAACAACTGAGGCCTGTACCTCTCCTCAGCTCAACCTTAGCAAGAGAGAGAGTGTGACAGATTCCTTTCCTCAGTTCCCCAGTTTTCAATGGGAAAAGCCTTACCACGCTCAACCTGCTTCTCACAGTATTCCCAGCACCAGAGCACTCTTCACTGCCTGGGCCAGGCCAACTACACCCAAGCCACTGGCACAGACCTTTGCTGAACATAGGAAGCAGCAGGCTTTGGAGTCTCTGTCTCCAGAATGTGTCCAGGCACCAATCATGTTGCTTTATTCCCCATTAGCAGACTGGTTTTTCGCCCTTTCATGGATATCCTTTGATCATCAGCCCAACTTGACGTGCAAACACACACAAGCACACACACACACACACACACACACACACACACACACACAAATCACACATACACACACTTGAAAAAGACAGGAATTGGGACAGTTTATTCAATTCTGCAGAACTGTGTAACAGCCCAACTTGGGTCCACCATGGTGGCGTGAGCCAGCCAGAGACCACAACCCGATTTACTCCGTACTGCTGGTTCACAACTTCCGTGTTCTATACTGTTTGGATACACAGATTTAGTCTTCTCATGATTAGCTTAGATAGGAGGGGGAGGGAAATACATGTGTGTGTGTGGAGACTCTTCTTGGTTGGGGCCTGCTTTGGCAGTTGTGACGCACATCATATAGTTGTACGGGATTCTTTAGCATATGGGGGTCTAAGATAAGCAGTTCAGTTATTTCTACAGTGACTGTCAGTAGATCCTTGGGCAGGGACTCTTTTTTCTGGAAGGCACCTGGGGGTGAGTGCAACACTAAAAAAACCCATTTCCATGTGTGTCTCTGTATTTATATATGTGTATGTGTAAGTGTATGTGTATGTGTATGCATGCTTTTGATTGAATCTATCTTGACTTCTTACACTAGGGTGGATAAAGTGGGCCCAGTCATGTTGGAGTCTGGAAAAATGAGGTGAGTTGGCAGAAGGCACACCTGGAAGTAGGTGGTAGCCCATAGCTACTGCTCTGTCCCTTCCCTCTGGTCCCAAACATACGTAACCCCCTCTCCCTCTGGTTATTTCTTTGTAGGGATTCAATACATGCATCCAGAATGGGGTTATGAGTTTCTGCAGGGGCAGGAACCTGCCAGCCCACAGCCTGAGCTCGGGCGTGCTGCCCCAGACTGGAGGTGTTGAGGAGAAAACCAGGTTGTGAGGAGTCTCAGCTGAGGCCCAAGAGACAGGACTAGAGGAATCAGGGAGATTGGCATGAAAAGGCATAGGGATTTGGGTGGTATGCTGGTGGTGGGGGAGGGCAGGAGCAAGGAGTCATGTCCACCACCTTCAGTTCTATGACAAGTTCAGTGAGGTCATCATCAGTCTCCATGGAGTTCTGAGGACAACAGTAGCGGTGAGCTCAGATCTGAGCCTCAGGCTGAGTGCTTCAACCGCGTGGAGGAACGTTCTCAGGAAAAATGATGGAGGAGGTACTTGTATTGGAGAAGACTGACAAACCTTTTGTCTTTCGATATCGGACGGTTCTTCGTGAGCCCCCCAAGAGAAAGAGGATTTCTACTGGTGGCTTATTCCTGCGAATGTGCAAAGTTGAACATCAGGAGACAAAACCTGGTGCCGGCATGAACCTAACGGCATTTTCTAAGAAAGGCTCTAAGAGATGGAGAATGCTGTCGGAGGAAGAGAAGAATGCATTCAGAGACCTGGCGAGGGCTGAGCGCGAGCGCAATGACCCACAAACACGGGGTCATGGACCAGCAGGAAGAAGGGAGAGAGATGCCAATGCTCCCAAGAGAGCGCTGTCAGCATTTTTCCTGTTCTATTCCGATTTCCGCCCCAAGGTTAAAGCTGCATATCCTGACATCACCTCGGGCAACCTGTCAAAGAAGCTGGGCGAGATGTGGAGCCACCTCAGTAACATGGAGAAAAGGCTGTATGAAGACAAGGCAGCACAGCTGAGGATGCAGCATAACATGGCTGTTGCGGAATACAAGGCCATGGATCTGGATGGTTGGTAGAGTCCCCTGAACATTACACAGAAGAAGCTGGAAGCAGATCAAGAGTCAGAAGATTCAGAGGGGGAGGATTCCTCTGACAATGGGGACAGTTCAGATTCGGAGGAGGAGGGAGGAGGTGTAAGACGGTTGTAAGGAGAAGATGAATAAAGAAAGCCCAGCAGAATACAAATCTGTCTGCTTGTAATAATTTTCAAGAGCGCCATAGCCCTGTGTATGTGACCTGAAAAGTGTCTGTTGCCCTCATAGGGCTAATAACACAATTTTAAAAAATTGAACACAGGAAACTGGCCTAGTTGGGCCTCTGCTATGTTCCTTTAAAAGGTTGAGCACCTGGGAGTCGGGCGGTAGGTAGCTCAGAGGGTTAAGCCTCCGTGGCGCAAAACACAAGGTCTGGTGTAAAGATGCCTGTCAAGTGCCCTGCTGCCCACCTGTAGGAGAGTAGTTTCACAGGCAGTGAAGCGGGTCTGCAGGTGGCTATTTTTCTCTCCCCCTCTCGGTCCTCCTATTCTCCCTGCATTTCTCTCTGTCCTATCCAACAATGGCGATATCAATAAGAACAAGCGTAATAAGTACAACAATGAAAAACAACAAGGACAACAAAAGGAAACTATAAATAAATAGAAATATTTAAAACATTAAAAAAAAATCATGAGCACCCAAATGAAGACTCAAGATGAAGGGAAGAGTTGGTTGTAGGGAGGGGGCAAGGTTGGCTTTGCTGAAGAAATATCTTTATCATTTCTCTTTGGGGAGATCTTGAATCGACTGGAACTCAAAACTTCCTTTAAGTAGCACTTGCCATACTGGGTCTTATTTTCTGCTTCCTTTCCGTGTTAGTTCCTCTTCCCAGGCAGCCTAGTGGCTTATTGGATTCTGGTTGAGTCTCCCAAGTGGCTTATGGGTTTCTGTGAGGTTTGTCCTGGTGCTGGATCTCTCAGGTGGCTGGTGTGGCTAAAGTACTATTCAGGGAGGATGAGAGTACAGTCCCAGAGTGTCTGGCTAGTGATGCGAGAGAGTTGATCCAGTAACCGAGCTGGTGGCGGCGAGGCCGTTTCAAATCTTTATTCATCTGAGCGCCCCAGAGTTGGTTGGTAGCACAGCGGGCTAAGCGCACATGGCACAAAGTGCAAGGGCCGGCGTAAAAATCCCGGCCTGAGCAAACGTGCGCTCCTGGCTCCTTGAGGTCAGAAAACAGAAGTCACAAGTCAGAACCGGGAATGGCTGGACAATACCATCCATGGTCAGGAAAGGGGCAGAGAAACCTAAAAGGCAGCTGGGAAAGGTAGGAACTTCCTTAGCAACTGTTGTGAGAGGCTTCACTGGTAGGATTAATAATGCCCTGCAGGCAGGGGGGGACCTAAGGGTAGGAATAGAATATATCAAATGAGCAGAATGGGTGGGGAAATCGCGAGGAGACCTTAAGTCATTTGTTTGACAAAGCAGAACATTGATATGTATGTAGCTAGTAAGAGAGAGAGTGGGCCATTGTATCAACTAATGTAGGACTGGCTTAATGTTTTAAGGAATGCTGAGCCCCTGGCGGCAGAAAAATGCAGGGTTTCTGAAGACAGAGAATAGCTGACAGGGAAGCAAACAACTGAGGCCTGTACCTCTCCTCAGCTCAACCTTAGCAAGAGAGAGAGTGTGACAGATTCCTTTCCTCAGTTCCCCAGTTTTCAATGGGAAAAGCCTTACCACGCTCAACCTGCTTCTCACAGTATTCCCAGCACCAGAGCACTCTTCACTGCCTGGGCCAGGCCAACTACACCCAAGCCACTGGCACAGACCTTTGCTGAACATAGGAAGCAGAAGGCTTTGGAGTCTCTGTCTCCAGAATGTGTCCAGGCACCAATCATGTTGCTTTATTCCCCATTAGCAGACTGGTTTTTCGCCCTTTCATGGATATCCTTTGATCATCAGCCCAACTTGACGTGCAAACACACACAAGCACACACACACACACACACACACACACACACACACACACACACACACACAAATCACACATACACACACTTGAAAAAGACAGGAATTGGGACAGTTTATTCAATTCTGCAGAACTGTGTAACAGCCCAACTTGGGTCCACCATGGTGGCGTGAGCCAGCCAGAGACCACAACCCGATTTACTCCGTACTGCTGGTTCACAACTTCCGTGTTCTATACTGTTTGGATACACAGATTTAGTCTTCTCATGATTAGCTTAGATAGGAGGGGGAGGGAAATACATGTGTGTGTGTGGAGACTCTTCTTGGTTGGGGCCTGCTTTGGCAGTTGTGACGCACATCATATAGTTGTACGGGATTCTTTAGCATATGGGGGTCTAAGATAAGCAGTTCAGTTATTTCTACAGTGACTGTCAGTAGATCCTTGGGCAGGGACTCTTTTTTCTGGAAGGCACCTGGGGGTGAGTGCAACACTAAAAAAACCCATTTCCATGTGTGTCTCTGTATTTATATATGTGTATGTGTAAGTGTATGTGTATGTGTATGCATGCTTTTGATTGAATCTATCTTGACTTCTTACACTAGGGTGGATAAAGTGGGCCCAGTCATATTGGAGTCTGGAAAAATGAGGTGAGTTGGCAGTAGGCACACCTGGAAGTAGGTGGTAGCCCATAGCTACTGCTCTGTCCCTTCCCTCTGGTCCCAAACATACGTAACCCCCTCTCCCTCTGGTTATTTCTTTGTAGGGATTCAATACATGCATCCAGAATGGGGTTATGAGTTTCTGCAGGGGCAGGAACCTGCCAGCCCACAGCCTGAGCTCGGGCGTGCTGCCCCAGACTGGAGGTGTTGAGGAGAAAACCAGGTTGTGAGGAGTCTCAGCTGAGGCCCAAGAGACAGGACTAGAGGAATCAGGGAGATTGGCATGAAAAGGCATAGGGATTTGGGTGGTATGCTGGTGGTGGGGGAGGGCAGGAGCAAGGAGTCATGTCCACCACCTTCAGTTCTATGACAAGTTCAGTGAGGTCATCATCAGTCTCCATGGAGTTCTGAGGACAACAGTAGCGGTGAGCTCAGATCTGAGCCTCAGGCTGAGTGCTTCAACCGCGTGGAGGAACGTTCTCAGGAAAAATGATGGAGGAGGTACTTGTATTGGAGAAGACTGACAAACCTTTTGTCTTTCGATATCGGACGGTTCTTCGTGAGCCCCCCAAGAGAAAGAGGATTTCTACTGGTGGCTTATTCCTGCGAATGTGCAAAGTTGAACATCAGGAGACAAAACCTGGTGCCGGCATGAACCTAACGGCATTTTCTAAGAAAGGCTCTAAGAGATGGAGAATGCTGTCGGAGGAAGAGAAGAATGCATTCAGAGACCTGGCGAGGGCTGAGCGCGAGCGCAATGACCCACAAACACGGGGTCATGGACCAGCAGGAAGAAGGGAGAGAGATGCCAATGCTCCCAAGAGAGCGCTGTCAGCATTTTTCCTGTTCTATTCCGATTTCCGCCCCAAGGTTAAAGCTGCATATCCTGACATCACCTCGGGCAACCTGTCAAAGAAGCTGGGCGAGATGTGGAGCCACCTCAGTAACATGGAGAAAAGGCTGTATGAAGACAAGGCAGCACAGCTGAGGATGCAGCATAACATGGCTGTTGCGGAATACAAGGCCATGGATCTGGATGGTTGGTAGAGTCCCCTGAACATTACACAGAAGAAGCTGGAAGCAGATCAAGAGTCAGAAGATTCAGAGGGGGAGGATTCCTCTGACAATGGGGACAGTTCAGATTCGGAGGAGGAGGGAGGAGGTGTAAGACGGTTGTAAGGAGAAGATGAATAAAGAAAGCCCAGCAGAATACAAATCTGTCTGCTTGTAATAATTTTCAAGAGCGCCATAGCCCTGTGTATGTGACCTGAAAAGTGTCTGTTGCCCTCATAGGTCTAATAACACAATTTTAAAAAATTGAACACAGGAAACTGGCCTAGTTGGGCCTCTGCTATGTTCCTTTAAAAGGTTGAGCACCTGGGAGTCGGGCGGTAGGTAGCTCAGAGGGTTAAGCCTCCGTGGCGCAAAACACAAGGTCTGGTGTAAAGATGCCTGTCAAGTGCCCTGCTGCCCACCTGTAGGAGAGTAGTTTCACAGGCAGTGAAGCGGGTCTGCAGGTGGCTATTTTTCTCTCCCCCTCTCGGTCCTCCTATTCTCCCTGCATTTCTCTCTGTCCTATCCAACAATGGCGATATCAATAAGAACAAGCGTAATAAGTACAACAATGAAAAACAACAAGGACAACAAAAGGAAACTATAAATAAATAGAAATATTTAAAACATTAAAAAAAATCATGAGCACCCAAATGAAGACTCAAGATGAAGGGAAGAGTTGGTTGTAGGGAGGGGGCAAGGTTGGCTTTGCTGAAGAAATATCTTTATCATTTCTCTTTGGGGAGATCTTGAATCGACTGGAACTCAAAACTTCCTTTAAGTAGCACTTGCCATACTGGGTCTTATTTTCTGCTTCCTTTCCGTGTTAGTTCCTCTTCCCAGGCAGCCTAGTGGCTTATTGGATTCTGGTTGAGTCTCCCAAGTGGCTTATGGGTTTCTGTGAGGTTTGTCCTGGTGCTGGATCTCTCAGGTGGCTGGTGTGGCTAAAGTACTATTCAGGGAGGATGAGAGTACAGTCCCAGAGTGTCTGGCTAGTGATGCGAGAGAGTTGATCCAGTAACCGAGCTGGTGGCGGCGAGGCCGTTTCAAATCTTTATTCATCTGAGCGCCCCAGAGTTGGTTGGTAGCACAGCGGGCTAAGCGCACATGGCACAAAGTGCAAGGGCCGGCGTAAAAATCCCGGCCTGAGCAAACGTGCGCTCCTGGCTCCTTGAGGTCAGAAAACAGAAGTCACAAGTCAGAACCGGGAATGGCTGGACAATACCATCCATGGTCAGGAAAGGGGCAGAGAAACCTAAAAGGCAGCTGGGAAAGGTAGGAACTTCCTTAGCAACTGTTGTGAGAGGCTTCACTGGTAGGATTAATAATGCCCTGCAGGCAGGGGGGGACCTAAGGGTAGGAATAGAATATATCAAATGAGCAGAATGGGTGGGGAAATCGCGAGGAGACCTTAAGTCATTTGTTTGACAAAGCAGAACATTGATATGTATGTAGCTAGTAAGAGAGAGAGTGGGCCATTGTATCAACTAATGTAGGACTGGCTTAATGTTTTAAGGAATGCTGAGCCCCTGGCGGCAGAAAAATGCAGGGTTTCTGAAGACAGAGAATAGCTGACAGGGAAGCAAACAACTGAGGCCTGTACCTCTCCTCAGCTCAACCTTAGCAAGAGAGAGAGTGTGACAGATTCCTTTCCTCAGTTCCCCAGTTTTCAATGGGAAAAGCCTTACCACGCTCAACCTGCTTCTCACAGTATTCCCAGCACCAGAGCACTCTTCACTGCCTGGGCCAGGCCAACTACACCCAAGCCACTGGCACAGACCTTTGCTGAACATAGGAAGCAGCAGGCTTTGGAGTCTCTATCTCCAGAATGTGTCCAGGCACCAATCATGTTGCTTTATTCCCCATTAGCAGACTGGTTTTTCGCCCTTTCATGGATATCCTTTGATCATCAGCCCAACTTGACGTGCAAACACACACAAGCACACACACACACACACACACACACACACACACACACACACACAAATCACACATACACACACTTGAAAAAGACAGGAATTGGGACAGTTTATTCAATTCTGCAGAACTGTGTAACAGCCCAACTTGGGTCCACCATGGTGGCGTGAGCCAGCCAGAGACCACAACCCGATTTACTCCGTACTGCTGGTTCACAACTTCCGTGTTCTATACTGTTTGGATACACAGATTTAGTCTTCTCATGATTAGCTTAGATAGGAGGGGGAGGGAAATACATGTGTGTGTGTGGAGACTCTTCTTGGTTGGGGCCTGCTTTGGCAGTTGTGACGCACATCATATAGTTGTACGGGATTCTTTAGCATATGGGGGTCTAAGATAAGCAGTTCAGTTATTTCTACAGTGACTGTCAGTAGATCCTTGGGCAGGGACTCTTTTTTCTGGAAGGCACCTGGGGGTGAGTGCAACACTAAAAAAACCCATTTCCATGTGTGTCTCTGTATTTATATATGTGTATGTGTAAGTGTATGTGTATGTGTATGCATGCTTTTGATTGAATCTATCTTGACTTCTTACACTAGGGTGGATAAAGTGGGCCCAGTCATGTTGGAGTCTGGAAAAATGAGGTGAGTTGGCAGAAGGCACACCTGGAAGTAGGTGGTAGCCCATAGCTACTGCTCTGTCCCTTCCCTCTGGTCCCAAACATACGTAACCCCCTCTCCCTCTGGTTATTTCTTTGTAGGGATTCAATACATGCATCCAGAATGGGGTTATGAGTTTCTGCAGGGGCAGGAACCTGCCAGCCCACAGCCTGAGCTCGGGCGTGCTGCCCCAGACTGGAGGTGTTGAGGAGAAAACCAGGTTGTGAGGAGTCTCAGCTGAGGCCCAAGAGACAGGACTAGAGGAATCAGGGAGATTGGCATGAAAAGGCATAGGGATTTGGGTGGTATGCTGGTGGTGGGGGAGGGCAGGAGCAAGGAGTCATGTCCACCACCTTCAGTTCTATGACAAGTTCAGTGAGGTCATCATCAGTCTCCATGGAGTTCTGAGGACAACAGTAGCGGTGAGCTCAGATCTGAGCCTCAGGCTGAGTGCTTCAACCGCGTGGAGGAACGTTCTCAGGAAAAATGATGGAGGAGGTACTTGTATTGGAGAAGACTGACAAACCTTTTGTCTTTCGATATCGGACGGTTCTTCGTGAGCCCCCCAAGAGAAAGAGGATTTCTACTGGTGGCTTATTCCTGCGAATGTGCAAAGTTGAACATCAGGAGACAAAACCTGGTGCCGGCATGAACCTAACGGCATTTTCTAAGAAAGGCTCTAAGAGATGGAGAATGCTGTCGGAGGAAGAGAAGAATGCATTCAGAGACCTGGCGAGGGCTGAGCGCGAGCGCAATGACCCACAAACACGGGGTCATGGACCAGCAGGAAGAAGGGAGAGAGATGCCAATGCTCCCAAGAGAGCGCTGTCTGCATTTTTCCTGTTCTATTCCGATTTCCGCCCCAAGGTTAAAGCTGCATATCCTGACATCACCTCGGGCAACCTGTCAAAGAAGCTGGGCGAGATGTGGAGCCACCTCAGTAACATGGAGAAAAGGCTGTATGAAGACAAGGCAGCACAGCTGAGGATGCAGCATAACATGGCTGTTGCGGAATACAAGGCCATGGATCTGGATGGTTGGTAGAGTCCCCTGAACATTACACAGAAGAAGCTGGAAGCAGATCAAGAGTCAGAAGATTCAGAGGGGGAGGATTCCTCTGACAATGGGGACAGTTCAGATTCGGAGGAGGAGGGAGGAGGTGTAAGACGGTTGTAAGGAGAAGATGAATAAAGAAAGCCCAGCAGAATACAAATCTGTCTGCTTGTAATAATTTTCAAGAGCGCCATAGCCCTGTGTATGTGACCTGAAAAGTGTCTGTTGCCCTCATAGGTCTAATAACACAATTTTAAAAAATTGAACACAGGAAACTGGCCTAGTTGGGCCTCTGCTATGTTCCTTTAAAAGGTTGAGCACCTGGG
Organism: Erinaceus europaeus; assembly: GCF_950295315.1. Taxonomy (NCBI): domain Eukaryota; kingdom Metazoa; phylum Chordata; class Mammalia; order Eulipotyphla; family Erinaceidae; genus Erinaceus; species Erinaceus europaeus. The sequence continues at coordinate 113,707,354 of NC_080185.1, forward strand.
AGTCGGGCGGTAGGTAGCTCAGAGGGTTAAGCCTCCGTGGCGCAAAACACAAGGTCTGGTGTAAAGATGCCTGTCAAGTGCCCTGCTGCCCACCTGTAGGAGAGTAGTTTCACAGGCAGTGAAGCGGGTCTGCAGGTGGCTATTTTTCTCTCCCCCTCTCGGTCCTCCTATTCTCCCTGCATTTCTCTCTGTCCTATCCAACAATGGCGATATCAATAAGAACAAGCGTAATAAGTACAACAATGAAAAACAACAAGGACAACAAAAGGAAACTATAAATAAATAGAAATATTTAAAACATTAAAAAAAAATCATGAGCACCCAAATGAAGACTCAAGATGAAGGGAAGAGTTGGTTGTAGGGAGGGGGCAAGGTTGGCTTTGCTGAAGAAATATCTTTATCATTTCTCTTTGGGGAGATCTTGAATCGACTGGAACTCAAAACTTCCTTTAAGTAGCACTTGCCATACTGGGTCTTATTTTCTGCTTCCTTTCCGTGTTAGTTCCTCTTCCCAGGCAGCCTAGTGGCTTATTGGATTCTGGTTGAGTCTCCCAAGTGGCTTATGGGTTTCTGTGAGGTTTGTCCTGGTGCTGGATCTCTCAGGTGGCTGGTGTGGCTAAAGTACTATTCAGGGAGGATGAGAGTACAGTCCCAGAGTGTCTGGCTAGTGATGCGAGAGAGTTGATCCAGTAACCGAGCTGGTGGCGGCGAGGCCGTTTCAAATCTTTATTCATCTGAGCGCCCCAGAGTTGGTTGGTAGCACAGCGGGCTAAGCGCACATGGCACAAAGTGCAAGGGCCGGCGTAAAAATCCCGGCCTGAGCAAACGTGCGCTCCTGGCTCCTTGAGGTCAGAAAACAGAAGTCACAAGTCAGAACCGGGAATGGCTGGACAATACCATCCATGGTCAGGAAAGGGGCAGAGAAACCTAAAAGGCAGCTGGGAAAGGTAGGAACTTCCTTAGCAACTGTTGTGAGAGGCTTCACTGGTAGGATTAATAATGCCCTGCAGGCAGGGGGGGACCTAAGGGTAGGAATAGAATATATCAAATGAGCAGAATGGGTGGGGAAATCGCGAGGAGACCTTAAGTCATTTGTTTGACAAAGCAGAACATTGATATGTATGTAGCTAGTAAGAGAGAGAGTGGGCCATTGTATCAACTAATGTAGGACTGGCTTAATGTTTTAAGGAATGCTGAGCCCCTGGCGGCAGAAAAATGCAGGGTTTCTGAAGACAGAGAATAGCTGACAGGGAAGCAAACAACTGAGGCCTGTACCTCTCCTCAGCTCAACCTTAGCAAGAGAGAGAGTGTGACAGATTCCTTTCCTCAGTTCCCCAGTTTTCAATGGGAAAAGCCTTACCACGCTCAACCTGCTTCTCACAGTATTCCCAGCACCAGAGCACTCTTCACTGCCTGGGCCAGGCCAACTACACCCAAGCCACTGGCACAGACCTTTGCTGAACATAGGAAGCAGCAGGCTTTGGAGTCTCTGTCTCCAGAATGTGTCCAGGCACCAATCATGTTGCTTTATTCCCCATTAGCAGACTGGTTTTTCGCCCTTTCATGGATATCCTTTGATCATCAGCCCAACTTGACGTGCAAACACACACAAGCACACACACACACACACACACACACACACACACACACACACACACACAAATCACACATACACACACTTGAAAAAGACAGGAATTGGGACAGTTTATTCAATTCTGCAGAACTGTGTAACAGCCCAACTTGGGTCCACCATGGTGGCGTGAGCCAGCCAGAGACCACAACCCGATTTACTCCGTACTGCTGGTTCACAACTTCCGTGTTCTATACTGTTTGGATACACAGATTTAGTCTTCTCATGATTAGCTTAGATAGGAGGGGGAGGGAAATACATGTGTGTGTGTGGAGACTCTTCTTGGTTGGGGCCTGCTTTGGCAGTTGTGACGCACATCATATAGTTGTACGGGATTCTTTAGCATATGGGGGTCTAAGATAAGCAGTTCAGTTATTTCTACAGTGACTGTCAGTAGATCCTTGGGCAGGGACTCTTTTTTCTGGAAGGCACCTGGGGGTGAGTGCAACACTAAAAAAACCCATTTCCATGTGTGTCTCTGTATTTATATATGTGTATGTGTAAGTGTATGTGTATGTGTATGCATGCTTTTGATTGAATCTATCTTGACTTCTTACACTAGGGTGGATAAAGTGGGCCCAGTCATGTTGGAGTCTGGAAAAATGAGGTGAGTTGGCAGAAGGCACACCTGGAAGTAGGTGGTAGCCCATAGCTACTGCTCTGTCCCTTCCCTCTGGTCCCAAACATACGTAACCCCCTCTCCCTCTGGTTATTTCTTTGTAGGGATTCAATACATGCATCCAGAATGGGGTTATGAGTTTCTGCAGGGGCAGGAACCTGCCAGCCCACAGCCTGAGCTCGGGCGTGCTGCCCCAGACTGGAGGTGTTGAGGAGAAAACCAGGTTGTGAGGAGTCTCAGCTGAGGCCCAAGAGACAGGACTAGAGGAATCAGGGAGATTGGCATGAAAAGGCATAGGGATTTGGGTGGTATGCTGGTGGTGGGGGAGGGCAGGAGCAAGGAGTCATGTCCACCACCTTCAGTTCTATGACAAGTTCAGTGAGGTCATCATCAGTCTCCATGGAGTTCTGAGGACAACAGTAGCGGTGAGCTCAGATCTGAGCCTCAGGCTGAGTGCTTCAACCGCGTGGAGGAACGTTCTCAGGAAAAATGATGGAGGAGGTACTTGTATTGGAGAAGACTGACAAACCTTTTGTCTTTCGATATCGGACGGTTCTTCGTGAGCCCCCCAAGAGAAAGAGGATTTCTACTGGTGGCTTATTCCTGCGAATGTGCAAAGTTGAACATCAGGAGACAAAACCTGGTGCCGGCATGAACCTAACGGCATTTTCTAAGAAAGGCTCTAAGAGATGGAGAATGCTGTCGGAGGAAGAGAAGAATGCATTCAGAGACCTGGCGAGGGCTGAGCGCGAGCGCAATGACCCACAAACACGGGGTCATGGACCAGCAGGAAGAAGGGAGAGAGATGCCAATGCTCCCAAGAGAGCGCTGTCAGCATTTTTCCTGTTCTATTCCGATTTCCGCCCCAAGGTTAAAGCTGCATATCCTGACATCACCTCGGGCAACCTGTCAAAGAAGCTGGGCGAGATGTGGAGCCACCTCAGTAACATGGAGAAAAGGCTGTATGAAGACAAGGCAGCACAGCTGAGGATGCAGCATAACATGGCTGTTGCGGAATACAAGGCCATGGATCTGGATGGTTGGTAGAGTCCCCTGAACATTACACAGAAGAAGCTGGAAGCAGATCAAGAGTCAGAAGATTCAGAGGGGGAGGATTCCTCTGACAATGGGGACAGTTCAGATTCGGAGGAGGAGGGAGGAGGTGTAAGACGGTTGTAAGGAGAAGATGAATAAAGAAAGCCCAGCAGAATACAAATCTGTCTGCTTGTAATAATTTTCAAGAGCGCCATAGCCCTGTGTATGTGACCTGAAAAGTGTCTGTTGCCCTCATAGGTCTAATAACACAATTTTAAAAAATTGAACACAGGAAACTGGCCTAGTTGGGCCTCTGCTATGTTCCTTTAAAAGGTTGAGCACCTGGGAGTCGGGCGGTAGGTAGCTCAGAGGGTTAAGCCTCCGTGGCGCAAAACACAAGGTCTGGTGTAAAGATGCCTGTCAAGTGCCCTGCTGCCCACCTGTAGGAGAGTAGTTTCACAGGCAGTGAAGCGGGTCTGCAGGTGGCTATTTTTCTCTCCCCCTCTCGGTCCTCCTATTCTCCCTGCATTTCTCTCTGTCCTATCCAACAATGGCGATATCAATAAGAACAAGCGTAATAAGTACAACAATGAAAAACAACAAGGACAACAAAAGGAAACTATAAATAAATAGAAATATTTAAAACATTAAAAAAAAATCATGAGCACCCAAATGAAGACTCAAGATGAAGGGAAGAGTTGGTTGTAGGAAGGGGGCAAGGTTGGCTTTGCTGAAGAAATATCTTTATCATTTCTCTTTGGGGAGATCTTGAATCGACTGGAACTCAAAACTTCCTTTAAGTAGCACTTGCCATACTGGGTCTTATTTTCTGCTTCCTTTCCGTGTTAGTTCCTCTTCCCAGGCAGCCTAGTGGCTTATTGGATTCTGGTTGAGTCTCCCAAGTGGCTTATGGGTTTCTGTGAGGTTTGTCCTGGTGCTGGATCTCTCAGGTGGCTGGTGTGGCTAAAGTACTATTCAGGGAGGATGAGAGTACAGTCCCAGAGTGTCTGGCTAGTGATGCGAGAGAGTTGATCCAGTAACCGAGCTGGTGGCGGCGAGGCCGTTTCAAATCTTTATTCATCTGAGCGCCCCAGAGTTGGTTGGTAGCACAGCGGGCTAAGCGCACATGGCACAAAGTGCAAGGGCCGGCGTAAAAATCCCGGCCTGAGCAAACGTGCGCTCCTGGCTCCTTGAGGTCAGAAAACAGAAGTCACAAGTCAGAACCGGGAATGGCTGGACAATACCATCCATGGTCAGGAAAGGGGCAGAGAAACCTAAAAGGCAGCTGGGAAAGGTAGGAACTTCCTTAGCAACTGTTGTGAGAGGCTTCACTGGTAGGATTAATAATGCCCTGCAGGCAGGGGGGGACCTAAGGGTAGGAATAGAATATATCAAATGAGCAGAATGGGTGGGGAAATCGCGAGGAGACCTTAAGTCATTTGTTTGACAAAGCAGAACATTGATATGTATGTAGCTAGTAAGAGAGAGAGTGGGCCATTGTATCAACTAATGTAGGACTGGCTTAATGTTTTAAGGAATGCTGAGCCCCTGGCGGCAGAAAAATGCAGGGTTTCTGAAGACAGAGAATAGCTGACAGGGAAGCAAACAACTGAGGCCTGTACCTCTCCTCAGCTCAACCTTAGCAAGAGAGAGAGTGTGACAGATTCCTTTCCTCAGTTCCCCAGTTTTCAATGGGAAAAGCCTTACCACGCTCAACCTGCTTCTCACAGTATTCCCAGCACCAGAGCACTCTTCACTGCCTGGGCCAGGCCAACTACACCCAAGCCACTGGCACAGACCTTTGCTGAACATAGGAAGCAGCAGGCTTTGGAGTCTCTGTCTCCAGAATGTGTCCAGGCACCAATCATGTTGCTTTATTCCCCATTAGCAGACTGGTTTTTCGCCCTTTCATGGATATCCTTTGATCATCAGCCCAACTTGACGTGCAAACACACACAAGCACACACACACACACACACACACACACACACACACACACACACACACACACACACACACACAAATCACACATACACACACTTGAAAAAGACAGGAATTGGGACAGTTTATTCAATTCTGCAGAACTGTGTAACAGCCCAACTTGGGTCCACCATGGTGGCGTGAGCCAGCCAGAGACCACAACCCGATTTACTCCGTACTGCTGGTTCACAACTTCCGTGTTCTATACTGTTTGGATACACAGATTTAGTCTTCTCATGATTAGCTTAGATAGGAGGGGGAGGGAAATACATGTGTGTGTGTGGAGACTCTTCTTGGTTGGGGCCTGCTTTGGCAGTTGTGACGCACATCATATAGTTGTACGGGATTCTTTAGCATATGGGGGTCTAAGATAAGCAGTTCAGTTATTTCTACAGTGACTGTCAGTAGATCCTTGGGCAGGGACTCTTTTTTCTGGAAGGCACCTGGGGGTGAGTGCAACACTAAAAAAACCCATTTCCATGTGTGTCTCTGTATTTATATATGTGTATGTGTAAGTGTATGTGTATGTGTATGCATGCTTTTGATTGAATCTATCTTGACTTCTTACACTAGGGTGGATAAAGTGGGCCCAGTCATGTTGGAGTCTGGAAAAATGAGGTGAGTTGGCAGAAGGCACACCTGGAAGTAGGTGGTAGCCCATAGCTACTGCTCTGTCCCTTCCCTCTGGTCCCAAACATACGTAACCCCCTCTCCCTCTGGTTATTTCTTTGTAGGGATTCAATACATGCATCCAGAATGGGGTTATGAGTTTCTGCAGGGGCAGGAACCTGCCAGCCCACAGCCTGAGCTCGGGCGTGCTGCCCCAGACTGGAGGTGTTGAGGAGAAAACCAGGTTGTGAGGAGTCTCAGCTGAGGCCCAAGAGACAGGACTAGAGGAATCAGGGAGATTGGCATGAAAAGGCATAGGGATTTGGGTGGTATGCTGGTGGTGGGGGAGGGCAGGAGCAAGGAGTCATGTCCACCACCTTCAGTTCTATGACAAGTTCAGTGAGGTCATCATCAGTCTCCATGGAGTTCTGAGGACAACAGTAGCGGTGAGCTCAGATCTGAGCCTCAGGCTGAGTGCTTCAACCGCGTGGAGGAACGTTCTCAGGAAAAATGATGGAGGAGGTACTTGTATTGGAGAAGACTGACAAACCTTTTGTCTTTCGATATCGGACGGTTCTTCGTGAGCCCCCCAAGAGAAAGAGGATTTCTACTGGTGGCTTATTCCTGCGAATGTGCAAAGTTGAACATCAGGAGACAAAACCTGGTGCCGGCATGAACCTAACGGCATTTTCTAAGAAAGGCTCTAAGAGATGGAGAATGCTGTCGGAGGAAGAGAAGAATGCATTCAGAGACCTGGCGAGGGCTGAGCGCGAGCGCAATGACCCACAAACACGGGGTCATGGACCAGCAGGAAGAAGGGAGAGAGATGCCAATGCTCCCAAGAGAGCGCTGTCAGCATTTTTCCTGTTCTATTCCGATTTCCGCCCCAAGGTTAAAGCTGCATATCCTGACATCACCTCGGGCAACCTGTCAAAGAAGCTGGGCGAGATGTGGAGCCACCTCAGTAACATGGAGAAAAGGCTGTATGAAGACAAGGCAGCACAGCTGAGGATGCAGCATAACATGGCTGTTGCGGAATACAAGGCCATGGATCTGGATGGTTGGTAGAGTCCCCTGAACATTACACAGAAGAAGCTGGAAGCAGATCAAGAGTCAGAAGATTCAGAGGGGGAGGATTCCTCTGACAATGGGGACAGTTCAGATTCGGAGGAGGAGGGAGGAGGTGTAAGACGGTTGTAAGGAGAAGATGAATAAAGAAAGCCCAGCAGAATACAAATCTGTCTGCTTGTAATAATTTTCAAGAGCGCCATAGCCCTGTGTATGTGACCTGAAAAGTGTCTGTTGCCCTCATAGGTCTAATAACACAATTTTAAAAAATTGAACACAGGAAACTGGCCTAGTTGGGCCTCTGCTATGTTCCTTTAAAAGGTTGAGCACCTGGGAGTCGGGCGGTAGGTAGCTCAGAGGGTTAAGCCTCCGTGGCGCAAAACACAAGGTCTGGTGTAAAGATGCCTGTCAAGTGCCCTGCTGCCCACCTGTAGGAGAGTAGTTTCACAGGCAGTGAAGCGGGTCTGCAGGTGGCTATTTTTCTCTCCCCCTCTCGGTCCTCCTATTCTCCCTGCATTTCTCTCTGTCCTATCCAACAATGGCGATATCAATAAGAACAAGCGTAATAAGTACAACAATGAAAAACAACAAGGACAACAAAAGGAAACTATAAATAAATAGAAATATTTAAAACATTAAAAAAAAATCATGAGCACCCAAATGAAGACTCAAGATGAAGGGAAGAGTTGGTTGTAGGGAGGGGGCAAGGTTGGCTTTGCTGAAGAAATATCTTTATCATTTCTCTTTGGGGAGATCTTGAATCGACTGGAACTCAAAACTTCCTTTAAGTAGCACTTGCCATACTGGGTCTTATTTTCTGCTTCCTTTCCGTGTTAGTTCCTCTTCCCAGGCAGCCTAGTGGCTTATTGGATTCTGGTTGAGTCTCCCAAGTGGCTTATGGGTTTCTGTGAGGTTTGTCCTGGTGCTGGATCTCTCAGGTGGCTGGTGTGGCTAAAGTACTATTCAGGGAGGATGAGAGTACAGTCCCAGAGTGTCTGGCTAGTGATGCGAGAGAGTTGATCCAGTAACCGAGCTGGTGGCGGCGAGGCCGTTTCAAATCTTTATTCATCTGAGCGCCCCAGAGTTGGTTGGTAGCACAGCGGGCTAAGCGCACATGGCACAAAGTGCAAGGGCCGGCGTAAAAATCCCGGCCTGAGCAAACGTGCGCTCCTGGCTCCTTGAGGTCAGAAAACAGAAGTCACAAGTCAGAACCGGGAATGGCTGGACAATACCATCCATGGTCAGGAAAGGGGCAGAGAAACCTAAAAGGCAGCTGGGAAAGGTAGGAACTTCCTTAGCAACTGTTGTGAGAGGCTTCACTGGTAGGATTAATAATGCCCTGCAGGCAGGGGGGGACCTAAGGGTAGGAATAGAATATATCAAATGAGCAGAATGGGTGGGGAAATCGCGAGGAGACCTTAAGTCATTTGTTTGACAAAGCAGAACATTGATATGTATGTAGCTAGTAAGAGAGAGAGTGGGCCATTGTATCAACTAATGTAGGACTGGCTTAATGTTTTAAGGAATGCTGAGCCCCTGGCGGCAGAAAAATGCAGGGTTTCTGAAGACAGAGAATAGCTGACAGGGAAGCAAACAACTGAGGCCTGTACCTCTCCTCAGCTCAACCTTAGCAAGAGAGAGAGTGTGACAGATTCCTTTCCTCAGTTCCCCAGTTTTCAATGGGAAAAGCCTTACCACGCTCAACCTGCTTCTCACAGTATTCCCAGCACCAGAGCACTCTTCACTGCCTGGGCCAGGCCAACTACACCCAAGCCACTGGCACAGACCTTTGCTGAACATAGGAAGCAGCAGGCTTTGGAGTCTCTGTCTCCAGAATGTGTCCAGGCACCAATCATGTTGCTTTATTCCCCATTAGCAGACTGGTTTTTCGCCCTTTCATGGATATCCTTTGATCATCAGCCCAACTTGACGTGCAAACACACACAAGCACACACACACACACACACACACACACACACACACACACACACACAAATCACACATACACACACTTGAAAAAGACAGGAATTGGGACAGTTTATTCAATTCTGCAGAACTGTGTAACAGCCCAACTTGGGTCCACCATGGTGGCGTGAGCCAGCCAGAGACCACAACCCGATTTACTCCGTACTGCTGGTTCACAACTTCCGTGTTCTATACTGTTTGGATACACAGATTTAGTCTTCTCATGATTAGCTTAGATAGGAGGGGGAGGGAAATACATGTGTGTGTGTGGAGACTCTTCTTGGTTGGGGCCTGCTTTGGCAGTTGTGACGCACATCATATAGTTGTACGGGATTCTTTAGCATATGGGGGTCTAAGATAAGCAGTTCAGTTATTTCTACAGTGACTGTCAGTAGATCCTTGGGCAGGGACTCTTTTTTCTGGAAGGCACCTGGGGGTGAGTGCAACACTAAAAAAACCCATTTCCATGTGTGTCTCTGTATTTATATATGTGTATGTGTAAGTGTATGTGTATGTGTATGCATGCTTTTGATTGAATCTATCTTGACTTCTTACACTAGGGTGGATAAAGTGGGCCCAGTCATGTTGGAGTCTGGAAAAATGAGGTGAGTTGGCAGAAGGCACACCTGGAAGTAGGTGGTAGCCCATAGCTACTGCTCTGTCCCTTCCCTCTGGTCCCAAACATACGTAACCCCCTCTCCCTCTGGTTATTTCTTTGTAGGGATTCAATACATGCATCCAGAATGGGGTTATGAGTTTCTGCAGGGGCAGGAACCTGCCAGCCCACAGCCTGAGCTCGGGCGTGCTGCCCCAGACTGGAGGTGTTGAGGAGAAAACCAGGTTGTGAGGAGTCTCAGCTGAGGCCCAAGAGACAGGACTAGAGGAATCAGGGAGATTGGCATGAAAAGGCATAGGGATTTGGGTGGTATGCTGGTGGTGGGGGAGGGCAGGAGCAAGGAGTCATGTCCACCACCTTCAGTTCTATGACAAGTTCAGTGAGGTCATCATCAGTCTCCATGGAGTTCTGAGGACAACAGTAGCGGTGAGCTCAGATCTGAGCCTCAGGCTGAGTGCTTCAACCGCGTGGAGGAACATTCTCAGGAAAAATGATGGAGGAGGTACTTGTATTGGAGAAGACTGACAAACCTTTTGTCTTTCGATATCGGACGGTTCTTCGTGAGCCCCCCAAGAGAAAGAGGATTTCTACTGGTGGCTTATTCCTGCGAATGTGCAAAGTTGAACATCAGGAGACAAAACCTGGTGCCGGCATGAACCTAACGGCATTTTCTAAGAAAGGCTCTAAGAGATGGAGAATGCTGTCGGAGGAAGAGAAGAATGCATTCAGAGACCTGGCGAGGGCTGAGCGCGAGCGCAATGACCCACAAACACGGGGTCATGGACCAGCAGGAAGAAGGGAGAGAGATGCCAATGCTCCCAAGAGAGCGCTGTCAGCATTTTTCCTGTTCTATTCCGATTTCCGCCCCAAGGTTAAAGCTGCATATCCTGACATCACCTCGGGCAACCTGTCAAAGAAGCTGGGCGAGATGTGGAGCCACCTCAGTAACATGGAGAAAAGGCTGTATGAAGACAAGGCAGCACAGCTGAGGATGCAGCATAACATGGCTGTTGCGGAATACAAGGCCATGGATCTGGATGGTTGGTAGAGTCCCCTGAACATTACACAGAAGAAGCTGGAAGCAGATCAAGAGTCAGAAGATTCAGAGGGGGAGGATTCCTCTGACAATGGGGACAGTTCAGATTCGGAGGAGGAGGGAGGAGGTGTAAGACGGTTGTAAGGAGAAGATGAATAAAGAAAGCCCAGCAGAATACAAATCTGTCTGCTTGTAATAATTTTCAAGAGCGCCATAGCCCTGTGTATGTGACCTGAAAAGTGTCTGTTGCCCTCATAGGTCTAATAACACAATTTTAAAAAATTGAACACAGGAAACTGGCCTAGTTGGGCCTCTGCTATGTTCCTTTAAAAGGTTGAGCACCTGGGAGTCGGGCGGTAGGTAGCTCAGAGGGTTAAGCCTCCGTGGCGCAAAACACAAGGTCTGGTGTAAAGATGCCTGTCAAGTGCCCTGCTGCCCACCTGTAGGAGAGTAGTTTCACAGGCAGTGAAGCGGGTCTGCAGGTGGCTATTTTTCTCTCCCCCTCTCGGTCCTCCTATTCTCCCTGCATTTCTCTCTGTCCTATCCAACAATGGCGATATCAATAAGAACAAGCGTAATAAGTACAACAATGAAAAACAACAAGGACAACAAAAGGAAACTATAAATAAATAGAAATATTTAAAACATTAAAAAAAAATCATGAGCACCCAAATGAAGACTCAAGATGAAGGGAAGAGTTGGTTGTAGGAAGGGGGCAAGGTTGGCTTTGCTGAAGAAATATCTTTATCATTTCTCTTTGGGGAGATCTTGAATCGACTGGAACTCAAAACTTCCTTTAAGTAGCACTTGCCATACTGGGTCTTATTTTCTGCTTCCTTTCCGTGTTAGTTCCTCTTCCCAGGCAGCCTAGTGGCTTATTGGATTCTGGTTGAGTCTCCCAAGTGGCTTATGGGTTTCTGTGAGGTTTGTCCTGGTGCTGGATCTCTCAGGTGGCTGGTGTGGCTAAAGTACTATTCAGGGAGGATGAGAGTACAGTCCCAGAGTGTCTGGCTAGTGATGCGAGAGAGTTGATCCAGTAACCGAGCTGGTGGCGGCGAGGCCGTTTCAAATCTTTATTCATCTGAGCGCCCCAGAGTTGGTTGGTAGCACAGCGGGCTAAGCGCACATGGCACAAAGTGCAAGGGCCGGCGTAAAAATCCCGGCCTGAGCAAACGTGCGCTCCTGGCTCCTTGAGGTCAGAAAACAGAAGTCACAAGTCAGAACCGGGAATGGCTGGACAATACCATCCATGGTCAGGAAAGGGGCAGAGAAACCTAAAAGGCAGCTGGGAAAGGTAGGAACTTCCTTAGCAACTGTTGTGAGAGGCTTCACTGGTAGGATTAATAATGCCCTGCAGGCAGGGGGGGACCTAAGGGTAGGAATAGAATATATCAAATGAGCAGAATGGGTGGGGAAATCGCGAGGAGACCTTAAGTCATTTGTTTGACAAAGCAGAACATTGATATGTATGTAGCTAGTAAGAGAGAGAGTGGGCCATTGTATCAACTAATGTAGGACTGGCTTAATGTTTTAAGGAATGCTGAGCCCCTGGCGGCAGAAAAATGCAGGGTTTCTGAAGACAGAGAATAGCTGACAGGGAAGCAAACAACTGAGGCCTGTACCTCTCCTCAGCTCAACCTTAGCAAGAGAGAGAGTGTGACAGATTCCTTTCCTCAGTTCCCCAGTTTTCAATGGGAAAAGCCTTACCACGCTCAACCTGCTTCTCACAGTATTCCCAGCACCAGAGCACTCTTCACTGCCTGGGCCAGGCCAACTACACCCAAGCCACTGGCACAGACCTTTGCTGAACATAGGAAGCAGCAGGCTTTGGAGTCTCTGTCTCCAGAATGTGTCCAGGCACCAATCATGTTGCTTTATTCCCCATTAGCAGACTGGTTTTTCGCCCTTTCATGGATATCCTTTGATCATCAGCCCAACTTGACGTGCAAACACACACAAGCACACACACACACACACACACACACACACACACACACACACACACACACACACACAAATCACACATACACACACTTGAAAAAGACAGGAATTGGGACAGTTTATTCAATTCTGCAGAACTGTGTAACAGCCCAACTTGGGTCCACCATGGTGGCGTGAGCCAGCCAGAGACCACAACCCGATTTACTCCGTACTGCTGGTTCACAACTTCCGTGTTCTATACTGTTTGGATACACAGATTTAGTCTTCTCATGATTAGCTTAGATAGGAGGGGGAGGGAAATACATGTGTGTGTGTGGAGACTCTTCTTGGTTGGGGCCTGCTTTGGCAGTTGTGACGCACATCATATAGTTGTACGGGATTCTTTAGCATATGGGGGTCTAAGATAAGCAGTTCAGTTATTTCTACAGTGACTGTCAGTAGATCCTTGGGCAGGGACTCTTTTTTCTGGAAGGCACCTGGGGGTGAGTGCAACACTAAAAAAACCCATTTCCATGTGTGTCTCTGTATTTATATATGTGTATGTGTAAGTGTATGTGTATGTGTATGCATGCTTTTGATTGAATCTATCTTGACTTCTTACACTAGGGTGGATAAAGTGGGCCCAGTCATGTTGGAGTCTGGAAAAATGAGGTGAGTTGGCAGAAGGCACACCTGGAAGTAGGTGGTAGCCCATAGCTACTGCTCTGTCCCTTCCCTCTGGTCCCAAACATACGTAACCCCCTCTCCCTCTGGTTATTTCTTTGTAGGGATTCAATACATGCATCCAGAATGGGGTTATGAGTTTCTGCAGGGGCAGGAACCTGCCAGCCCACAGCCTGAGCTCGGGCGTGCTGCCCCAGACTGGAGGTGTTGAGGAGAAAACCAGGTTGTGAGGAGTCTCAGCTGAGGCCCAAGAGACAGGACTAGAGGAATCAGGGAGATTGGCATGAAAAGGCATAGGGATTTGGGTGGTATGCTGGTGGTGGGGGAGGGCAGGAGCAAGGAGTCATGTCCACCACCTTCAGTTCTATGACAAGTTCAGTGAGGTCATCATCAGTCTCCATGGAGTTCTGAGGACAACAGTAGCGGTGAGCTCAGATCTGAGCCTCAGGCTGAGTGCTTCAACCGCGTGGAGGAACGTTCTCAGGAAAAATGATGGAGGAGGTACTTGTATTGGAGAAGACTGACAAACCTTTTGTCTTTCGATATCGGACGGTTCTTCGTGAGCCCCCCAAGAGAAAGAGGATTTCTACTGGTGGCTTATTCCTGCGAATGTGCAAAGTTGAACATCAGGAGACAAAACCTGGTGCCGGCATGAACCTAACGGCATTTTCTAAGAAAGGCTCTAAGAGATGGAGAATGCTGTCGGAGGAAGAGAAGAATGCATTCAGAGACCTGGCGAGGGCTGAGCGCGAGCGCAATGACCCACAAACACGGGGTCATGGACCAGCAGGAAGAAGGGAGAGAGATGCCAATGCTCCCAAGAGAGCGCTGTCAGCATTTTTCCTGTTCTATTCCGATTTCCGCCCCAAGGTTAAAGCTGCATATCCTGACATCACCTCGGGCAACCTGTCAAAGAAGCTGGGCGAGATGTGGAGCCACCTCAGTAACATGGAGAAAAGGCTGTATGAAGACAAGGCAGCACAGCTGAGGATGCAGCATAACATGGCTGTTGCGGAATACAAGGCCATGGATCTGGATGGTTGGTAGAGTCCCCTGAACATTACACAGAAGAAGCTGGAAGCAGATCAAGAGTCAGAAGATTCAGAGGGGGAGGATTCCTCTGACAATGGGGACAGTTCAGATTCGGAGGAGGAGGGAGGAGGTGTAAGACGGTTGTAAGGAGAAGATGAATAAAGAAAGCCCAGCAGAATACAAATCTGTCTGCTTGTAATAATTTTCAAGAGCGCCATAGCCCTGTGTATGTGACCTGAAAAGTGTCTGTTGCCCTCATAGGGCTAATAACACAATTTTAAAAAATTGAACACAGGAAACTGGCCTAGTTGGGCCTCTGCTATGTTCCTTTAAAAGGTTGAGCACCTGGGAGTCGGGCGGTAGGTAGCTCAGAGGGTTAAGCCTCCGTGGCGCAAAACACAAGGTCTGGTGTAAAGATGCCTGTCAAGTGCCCTGCTGCCCACCTGTAGGAGAGTAGTTTCACAGGCAGTGAAGCGGGTCTGCAGGTGGCTATTTTTCTCTCCCCCTCTCGGTCCTCCTATTCTCCCTGCATTTCTCTCTGTCCTATCCAACAATGGCGATATCAATAAGAACAAGCGTAATAAGTACAACAATGAAAAACAACAAGGACAACAAAAGGAAACTATAAATAAATAGAAATATTTAAAACATTAAAAAAAAATCATGAGCACCCAAATGAAGACTCAAGATGAAGGGAAGAGTTGGTTGTAGGAAGGGGGCAAGGTTGGCTTTGCTGAAGAAATATCTTTATCATTTCTCTTTGGGGAGATCTTGAATCGACTGGAACTCAAAACTTCCTTTAAGTAGCACTTGCCATACTGGGTCTTATTTTCTGCTTCCTTTCCGTGTTAGTTCCTCTTCCCAGGCAGCCTAGTGGCTTATTGGATTCTGGTTGAGTCTCCCAAGTGGCTTATGGGTTTCTGTGAGGTTTGTCCTGGTGCTGGATCTCTCAGGTGGCTGGTGTGGCTAAAGTACTATTCAGGGAGGATGAGAGTACAGTCCCAGAGTGTCTGGCTAGTGATGCGAGAGAGTTGATCCAGTAACCGAGCTGGTGGCGGCGAGGCCGTTTCAAATCTTTATTCATCTGAGCGCCCCAGAGTTGGTTGGTAGCACAGCGGGCTAAGCGCACATGGCACAAAGTGCAAGGGCCGGCGTAAAAATCCCGGCCTGAGCAAACGTGCGCTCCTGGCTCCTTGAGGTCAGAAAACAGAAGTCACAAGTCAGAACCGGGAATGGATGGACAATACCATCCATAGTCAGGAAAGGGGCAGAGAAACCTAAAAGGCAGCTGGGAAAGGTAGGAACTTCCTTAGCAACTGTTGTGAGAGGCTTCACTGGTAGGATTAATAATGCCCTGCACGCAGGGGGGGACCTAAGGGTAGGAATAGAATATATCAAATGAGCAGAATGGGTGGGGAAATCGCGAGGAGACCTTAAGTCATTTGTTTGACAAAGCAGAACATTGATATGTATGTAGCTAGTAAGAGAGAGAGTGGGCCATTGTATCAACTAATGTAGGACTGGCTTAATGTTTTAAGGAATGCTGAGCCCCTGGCGGCAGAAAAATGCAGGGTTTCTGAAGACAGAGAATAGCTGACAGGGAAGCAAACAACTGAGGCCTGTACCTCTCCTCAGCTCAACCTTAGCAAGAGAGAGAGTGTGACAGATTCCTTTCCTCAGTTCCCCAGTTTTCAATGGGAAAAGCCTTACCACGCTCAACCTGCTTCTCACAGTATTCCCAGCACCAGAGCACTCTTCACTGCCTGGGCCAGGCCAACTACACCCAAGCCACTGGCACAGACCTTTGCTGAACATAGGAAGCAGCAGGCTTTGGAGTCTCTGTCTCCAGAATGTGTCCAGGCACCAATCATGTTGCTTTATTCCCCATTAGCAGACTGGTTTTTCGCCCTTTCATGGATATCCTTTGATCATCAGCCCAACTTGACGTGCAAACACACACAAGCACACACACACACACACACACACACACACACACACACACACACACACACACAAATCACACATACACACACTTGAAAAAGACAGGAATTGGGACAGTTTATTCAATTCTGCAGAACTGTGTAACAGCCCAACTTGGGTCCACCATGGTGGCGTGAGCCAGCCAGAGACCACAACCCGATTTACTCCGTACTGCTGGTTCACAACTTCCGTGTTCTATACTGTTTGGATACACAGATTTAGTCTTCTCATGATTAGCTTAGATAGGAGGGGGAGGGAAATACATGTGTGTGTGTGGAGACTCTTCTTGGTTGGGGCCTGCTTTGGCAGTTGTGACGCACATCATATAGTTGTACGGGATTCTTTAGCATATGGGGGTCTAAGATAAGCAGTTCAGTTATTTCTACAGTGACTGTCAGTAGATCCTTGGGCAGGGACTCTTTTTTCTGGAAGGCACCTGGGGGTGAGTGCAACACTAAAAAAACCCATTTCCATGTGTGTCTCTGTATTTATATATGTGTATGTGTAAGTGTATGTGTATGTGTATGCATGCTTTTGATTGAATCTATCTTGACTTCTTACACTAGGGTGGATAAAGTGGGCCCAGTCATGTTGGAGTCTGGAAAAATGAGGTGAGTTGGCAGTAGGCACACCTGGAAGTAGGTGGTAGCCCATAGCTACTGCTCTGTCCCTTCCCTCTGGTCCCAAACATACGTAACCCCCTCTCCCTCTGGTTATTTCTTTGTAGGGATTCAATACATGCATCCAGAATGGGGTTATGAGTTTCTGCAGGGGCAGGAACCTGCCAGCCCACAGCCTGAGCTCGGGCGTGCTGCCCCAGACTGGAGGTGTTGAGGAGAAAACCAGGTTGTGAGGAGTCTCAGCTGAGGCCCAAGAGACAGGACTAGAGGAATCAGGGAGATTGGCATGAAAAGGCATAGGGATTTGGGTGGTATGCTGGTGGTGGGGGAGGGCAGGAGCAAGGAGTCATGTCCACCACCTTCAGTTCTATGACAAGTTCAGTGAGGTCATCATCAGTCTCCATGGAGTTCTGAGGACAACAGTAGCGGTGAGCTCAGATCTGAGCCTCAGGCTGAGTGCTTCAACCGCGTGGAGGAACGTTCTCAGGAAAAATGATGGAGGAGGTACTTGTATTGGAGAAGACTGACAAACCTTTTGTCTTTCGATATCGGACGGTTCTTCGTGAGCCCCCCAAGAGAAAGAGGATTTCTACTGGTGGCTTATTCCTGCGAATGTGCAAAGTTGAACATCAGGAGACAAAACCTGGTGCCGGCATGAACCTAACGGCATTTTCTAAGAAAGGCTCTAAGAGATGGAGAATGCTGTCGGAGGAAGAGAAGAATGCATTCAGAGACCTGGCGAGGGCTGAGCGCGAGCGCAATGACCCACAAACACGGGGTCATGGACCAGCAGGAAGAAGGGAGAGAGATGCCAATGCTCCCAAGAGAGCGCTGTCAGCATTTTTCCTGTTCTATTCCGATTTCCGCCCCAAGGTTAAAGCTGCATATCCTGACATCACCTCGGGCAACCTGTCAAAGAAGCTGGGCGAGATGTGGAGCCACCTCAGTAACATGGAGAAAAGGCTGTATGAAGACAAGGCAGCACAGCTGAGGATGCAGCATAACATGGCTGTTGCGGAATACAAGGCCATGGATCTGGATGGTTGGTAGAGTCCCCTGAACATTACACAGAAGAAGCTGGAAGCAGATCAAGAGTCAGAAGATTCAGAGGGGGAGGATTCCTCTGACAATGGGGACAGTTCAGATTCGGAGGAGGAGGGAGGAGGTGTAAGACGGTTGTAAGGAGAAGATGAATAAAGAAAGCCCAGCAGAATACAAATCTGTCTGCTTGTAATAATTTTCAAGAGCGCCATAGCCCTGTGTATGTGACCTGAAAAGTGTCTGTTCCCCTCATAGGGCTAATAACACAATTTTAAAAAATTGAACACAGGAAAGTGGCCTAGTTGGGCCTCTGCTATGTTCCTTTAAAAGGTTGAGCACCTGGGAGTCGGGCGGTAGGTAGCTCAGAGGGTTAAGCCTCCGTGGCGCAAAACACAAGGTCTGGTGTAAAGATGCCTGTCAAGTGCCCTGCTGCCCACCTGTAGGAGAGTAGTTTCACAGGCAGTGAAGCGGGTCTGCAGGTGGCTATTTTTCTCTCCCCCTCTCGGTCCTCCTATTCTCCCTGCATTTCTCTCTGTCCTATCCAACAATGGCGATATCAATAAGAACAAGCGTAATAAGTACAACAATGAAAAACAACAAGGACAACAAAAGGAAACTATAAATAAATAGAAATATTTAAAACATTAAAAAAAAATCATGAGCACCCAAATGAAGACTCAAGATGAAGGGAAGAGTTGGTTGTAGGAAGGGGGCAAGGTTGGCTTTGCTGAAGAAATATCTTTATCATTTCTCTTTGGGGAGATCTTGAATCGACTGGAACTCAAAACTTCCTTTAAGTAGCACTTGCCATACTGGGTCTTATTTTCTGCTTCCTTTCCGTGTTAGTTCCTCTTCCCAGGCAGCCTAGTGGCTTATTGGATTCTGGTTGAGTCTCCCAAGTGGCTTATGGGTTTCTGTGAGGTTTGTCCTGGTGCTGGATCTCTCAGGTGGCTGGTGTGGCTAAAGTACTATTCAGGGAGGATGAGAGTACAGTCCCAGAGTGTCTGGCTAGTGATGCGAGAGAGTTGATCCAGTAACCGAGCTGGTGGCGGCGAGGCCGTTTCAAATCTTTATTCATCTGAGCGCCCCAGAGTTGGTTGGTAGCACAGCGGGCTAAGCGCACATGGCACAAAGTGCAAGGGCCGGCGTAAAAATCCCGGCCTGAGCAAACGTGCGCTCCTGGCTCCTTGAGGTCAGAAAACAGAAGTCACAAGTCAGAACCGGGAATGGCTGGACAATACCATCCATGGTCAGGAAAGGGGCAGAGAAACCTAAAAGGCAGCTGGGAAAGGTAGGAACTTCCTTAGCAACTGTTGTGAGAGGCTTCACTGGTAGGATTAATAATGCCCTGCAGGCAGGGGGGGACCTAAGGGTAGGAATAGAATATATCAAATGAGCAGAATGGGTGGGGAAATCGCGAGGAGACCTTAAGTCATTTGTTTGACAAAGCAGAACATTGATATGTATGTAGCTAGTAAGAGAGAGAGTGGGCCATTGTATCAACTAATGTAGGACTGGCTTAATGTTTTAAGGAATGCTGAGCCCCTGGCGGCAGAAAAATGCAGGGTTTCTGAAGACAGAGAATAGCTGACAGGGAAGCAAACAACTGAGGCCTGTACCTCTCCTCAGCTCAACCTTAGCAAGAGAGAGAGTGTGACAGATTCCTTTCCTCAGTTCCCCAGTTTTCAATGGGAAAAGCCTTACCACGCTCAACCTGCTTCTCACAGTATTCCCAGCACCAGAGCACTCTTCACTGCCTGGGCCAGGCCAACTACACCCAAGCCACTGGCACAGACCTTTGCTGAACATAGGAAGCAGCAGGCTTTGGAGTCTCTGTCTCCAGAATGTGTCCAGGCACCAATCATGTTGCTTTATTCCCCATTAGCAGACTGGTTTTTCGCCCTTTCATGGATATCCTTTGATCATCAGCCCAACTTGACGTGCAAACACACACAAGCACACACACACACACACACACACACACACACACACACACACACAAATCACACATACACACACTTGAAAAAGACAGGAATTGGGACAGTTTATTCAATTCTGCAGAACTGTGTAACAGCCCAACTTGGGTCCACCATGGTGGCGTGAGCCAGCCAGAGACCACAACCCGATTTACTCCGTACTGCTGGTTCACAACTTCCGTGTTCTATACTGTTTGGATACACAGATTTAGTCTTCTCATGATTAGCTTAGATAGGAGGGGGAGGGAAATACATGTGTGTGTGTGGAGACTCTTCTTGGTTGGGGCCTGCTTTGGCAGTTGTGACGCACATCATATAGTTGTACGGGATTCTTTAGCATATGGGGGTCTAAGATAAGCAGTTCAGTTATTTCTACAGTGACTGTCAGTAGATCCTTGGGCAGGGACTCTTTTTTCTGGAAGGCACCTGGGGGTGAGTGCAACACTAAAAAAACCCATTTCCATGTGTGTCTCTGTATTTATATATGTGTATGTGTAAGTGTATGTGTATGTGTATGCATGCTTTTGATTGAATCTATCTTGACTTCTTACACTAGGGTGGATAAAGTGGGCCCAGTCATGTTGGAGTCTGGAAAAATGAGGTGAGTTGGCAGAAGGCACACCTGGAAGTAGGTGGTAGCCCATAGCTACTGCTCTGTCCCTTCCCTCTGGTCCCAAACATACGTAACCCCCTCTCCCTCTGGTTATTTCTTTGTAGGGATTCAATACATGCATCCAGAATGGGGTTATGAGTTTCTGCAGGGGCAGGAACCTGCCAGCCCACAGCCTGAGCTCGGGCGTGCTGCCCCAGACTGGAGGTGTTGAGGAGAAAACCAGGTTGTGAGGAGTCTCAGCTGAGGCCCAAGAGACAGGACTAGAGGAATCAGGGAGATTGGCATGAAAAGGCATAGGGATTTGGGTGGTATGCTGGTGGTGGGGGAGGGCAGGAGCAAGGAGTCATGTCCACCACCTTCAGTTCTATGACAAGTTCAGTGAGGTCATCATCAGTCTCCATGGAGTTCTGAGGACAACAGTAGCGGTGAGCTCAGATCTGAGCCTCAGGCTGAGTGCTTCAACCGCGTGGAGGAACGTTCTCAGGAAAAATGATGGAGGAGGTACTTGTATTGGAGAAGACTGACAAACCTTTTGTCTTTCGATATCGGACGGTTCTTCGTGAGCCCCCCAAGAGAAAGAGGATTTCTACTGGTGGCTTATTCCTGCGAATGTGCAAAGTTGAACATCAGGAGACAAAACCTGGTGCCGGCATGAACCTAACGGCATTTTCTAAGAAAGGCTCTAAGAGATGGAGAATGCTGTCGGAGGAAGAGAAGAATGCATTCAGAGACCTGGCGAGGGCTGAGCGCGAGCGCAATGACCCACAAACACGGGGTCATGGACCAGCAGGAAGAAGGGAGAGAGATGCCAATGCTCCCAAGAGAGCGCTGTCAGCATTTTTCCTGTTCTATTCCGATTTCCGCCCCAAGGTTAAAGCTGCATATCCTGACATCACCTCGGGCAACCTGTCAAAGAAGCTGGGCGAGATGTGGAGCCACCTCAGTAACATGGAGAAAAGGCTGTATGAAGACAAGGCAGCACAGCTGAGGATGCAGCATAACATGGCTGTTGCGGAATACAAGGCCATGGATCTGGATGGTTGGTAGAGTCCCCTGAACATTACACAGAAGAAGCTGGAAGCAGATCAAGAGTCAGAAGATTCAGAGGGGGAGGATTCCTCTGACAATGGGGACAGTTCAGATTCGGAGGAGGAGGGAGGAGGTGTAAGACGGTTGTAAGGAGAAGATGAATAAAGAAAGCCCAGCAGAATACAAATCTGTCTGCTTGTAATAATTTTCAAGAGCGCCATAGCCCTGTGTATGTGACCTGAAAAGTGTCTGTTGCCCTCATAGGGCTAATAACACAATTTTAAAAAATTGAACACAGGAAACTGGCCTAGTTGGGCCTCTGCTATGTTCCTTTAAAAGGTTGAGCACCTGGGAGTCGGGCGGTAGGTAGCTCAGAGGGTTAAGCCTCCGTGGCGCAAAACACAAGGTCTGGTGTAAAGATGCCTGTCAAGTGCCCTGCTGCCCACCTGTAGGAGAGTAGTTTCACAGGCAGTGAAGCGGGTCTGCAGGTGGCTATTTTTCTCTCCCCCTCTCGGTCCTCCTATTCTCCCTGCATTTCTCTCTGTCCTATCCAACAATGGCGATATCAATAAGAACAAGCGTAATAAGTACAACAATGAAAAACAACAAGGACAACAAAAGGAAACTATAAATAAATAGAAATATTTAAAACATTAAAAAAAAATCATGAGCACCCAAATGAAGACTCAAGATGAAGGGAAGAGTTGGTTGTAGGAAGGGGGCAAGGTTGGCTTTGCTGAAGAAATATCTTTATCATTTCTCTTTGGGGAGATCTTGAATCGACTGGAACTCAAAACTTCCTTTAAGTAGCAC
The DNA here is from genome assembly GCF_950295315.1 of Erinaceus europaeus. Classification (NCBI taxonomy): domain Eukaryota; kingdom Metazoa; phylum Chordata; class Mammalia; order Eulipotyphla; family Erinaceidae; genus Erinaceus; species Erinaceus europaeus. The sequence goes on from NC_080185.1 coordinate 113,729,620, forward strand.
TTGCCATACTGGGTCTTATTTTCTGCTTCCTTTCCGTGTTAGTTCCTCTTCCCAGGCAGCCTAGTGGCTTATTGGATTCTGGTTGAGTCTCCCAAGTGGCTTATGGGTTTCTGTGAGGTTTGTCCTGGTGCTGGATCTCTCAGGTGGCTGGTGTGGCTAAAGTACTATTCAGGGAGGATGAGAGTACAGTCCCAGAGTGTCTGGCTAGTGATGCGAGAGAGTTGATCCAGTAACCGAGCTGGTGGCGGCGAGGCCGTTTCAAATCTTTATTCATCTGAGCGCCCCAGAGTTGGTTGGTAGCACAGCGGGCTAAGCGCACATGGCACAAAGTGCAAGGGCCGGCGTAAAAATCCCGGCCTGAGCAAACGTGCGCTCCTGGCTCCTTGAGGTCAGAAAACAGAAGTCACAAGTCAGAACCGGGAATGGCTGGACAATACCATCCATGGTCAGGAAAGGGGCAGAGAAACCTAAAAGGCAGCTGGGAAAGGTAGGAACTTCCTTAGCAACTGTTGTGAGAGGCTTCACTGGTAGGATTAATAATGCCCTGCAGGCAGGGGGGGACCTAAGGGTAGGAATAGAATATATCAAATGAGCAGAATGGGTGGGGAAATCGCGAGGAGACCTTAAGTCATTTGTTTGACAAAGCAGAACATTGATATGTATGTAGCTAGTAAGAGAGAGAGTGGGCCATTGTATCAACTAATGTAGGACTGGCTTAATGTTTTAAGGAATGCTGAGCCCCTGGCGGCAGAAAAATGCAGGGTTTCTGAAGACAGAGAATAGCTGACAGGGAAGCAAACAACTGAGGCCTGTACCTCTCCTCAGCTCAACCTTAGCAAGAGAGAGAGTGTGACAGATTCCTTTCCTCAGTTCCCCAGTTTTCAATGGGAAAAGCCTTACCACGCTCAACCTGCTTCTCACAGTATTCCCAGCACCAGAGCACTCTTCACTGCCTGGGCCAGGCCAACTACACCCAAGCCACTGGCACAGACCTTTGCTGAACATAGGAAGCAGCAGGCTTTGGAGTCTCTGTCTCCAGAATGTGTCCAGGCACCAATCATGTTGCTTTATTCCCCATTAGCAGACTGGTTTTTCGCCCTTTCATGGATATCCTTTGATCATCAGCCCAACTTGACGTGCAAACACACACAAGCACACACACACACACACACACACACACACACACACACACACAAATCACACATACACACACTTGAAAAAGACAGGAATTGGGACAGTTTATTCAATTCTGCAGAACTGTGTAACAGCCCAACTTGGGTCCACCATGGTGGCGTGAACCAGCCAGAGACCACAACCCGATTTACTCCGTACTGCTGGTTCACAACTTCCGTGTTCTATACTGTTTGGATACACAGATTTAGTCTTCTCATGATTAGCTTAGATAGGAGGGGGAGGGAAATACATGTGTGTGTGTGGAGACTCTTCTTGGTTGGGGCCTGCTTTGGCAGTTGTGACGCACATCATATAGTTGTACGGGATTCTTTAGCATATGGGGGTCTAAGATAAGCAGTTCAGTTATTTCTACAGTGACTGTCAGTAGATCCTTGGGCAGGGACTCTTTTTTCTGGAAGGCACCTGGGGGTGAGTGCAACACTAAAAAAACCCATTTCCATGTGTGTCTCTGTATTTATATATGTGTATGTGTAAGTGTATGTGTATGTGTATGCATGCTTTTGATTGAATCTATCTTGACTTCTTACACTAGGGTGGATAAAGTGGGCCCAGTCATGTTGGAGTCTGGAAAAATGAGGTGAGTTGGCAGTAGGCACACCTGGAAGTAGGTGGTAGCCCATAGCTACTGCTCTGTCCCTTCCCTCTGGTCCCAAACATACGTAACCCCCTCTCCCTCTGGTTATTTCTTTGTAGGGATTCAATACATGCATCCAGAATGGGGTTATGAGTTTCTGCAGGGGCAGGAACCTGCCAGCCCACAGCCTGAGCTCGGGCGTGCTGCCCCAGACTGGAGGTGTTGAGGAGAAAACCAGGTTGTGAGGAGTCTCAGCTGAGGCCCAAGAGACAGGACTAGAGGAATCAGGGAGATTGGCATGAAAAGGCATAGGGATTTGGGTGGTATGCTGGTGGTGGGGGAGGGCAGGAGCAAGGAGTCATGTCCACCACCTTCAGTTCTATGACAAGTTCAGTGAGGTCATCATCAGTCTCCATGGAGTTCTGAGGACAACAGTAGCGGTGAGCTCAGATCTGAGCCTCAGGCTGAGTGCTTCAACCGCGTGGAGGAACGTTCTCAGGAAAAATGATGGAGGAGGTACTTGTATTGGAGAAGACTGACAAACCTTTTGTCTTTCGATATCGGACGGTTCTTCGTGAGCCCCCCAAGAGAAAGAGGATTTCTACTGGTGGCTTATTCCTGCGAATGTGCAAAGTTGAACATCAGGAGACAAAACCTGGTGCCGGCATGAACCTAACGGCATTTTCTAAGAAAGGCTCTAAGAGATGGAGAATGCTGTCGGAGGAAGAGAAGAATGCATTCAGAGACCTGGCGAGGGCTGAGCGCGAGCGCAATGACCCACAAACACGGGGTCATGGACCAGCAGGAAGAAGGGAGAGAGATGCCAATGCTCCCAAGAGAGCGCTGTCAGCATTTTTCCTGTTCTATTCCGATTTCCGCCCCAAGGTTAAAGCTGCATATCCTGACATCACCTCGGGCAACCTGTCAAAGAAGCTGGGCGAGATGTGGAGCCACCTCAGTAACATGGAGAAAAGGCTGTATGAAGACAAGGCAGCACAGCTGAGGATGCAGCATAACATGGCTGTTGCGGAATACAAGGCCATGGATCTGGATGGTTGGTAGAGTCCCCTGAACATTACACAGAAGAAGCTGGAAGCAGATCAAGAGTCAGAAGATTCAGAGGGGGAGGATTCCTCTGACAATGGGGACAGTTCAGATTCGGAGGAGGAGGGAGGAGGTGTAAGACGGTTGTAAGGAGAAGATGAATAAAGAAAGCCCAGCAGAATACAAATCTGTCTGCTTGTAATAATTTTCAAGAGCGCCATAGCCCTGTGTATGTGACCTGAAAAGTGTCTGTTGCCCTCATAGGTCTAATAACACAATTTTAAAAAATTGAACACAGGAAACTGGCCTAGTTGGGCCTCTGCTATGTTCCTTTAAAAGGTTGAGCACCTGGGAGTCGGGCGGTAGGTAGCTCAGAGGGTTAAGCCTCCGTGGCGCAAAACACAAGGTCTGGTGTAAAGATGCCTGTCAAGTGCCCTGCTGCCCACCTGTAGGAGAGTAGTTTCACAGGCAGTGAAGCGGGTCTGCAGGTGGCTATTTTTCTCTCCCCCTCTCGGTCCTCCTATTCTCCCTGCATTTCTCTCTGTCCTATCCAACAATGGCGATATCAATAAGAACAAGCGTAATAAGTACAACAATGAAAAACAACAAGGACAACAAAAGGAAACTATAAATAAATAGAAATATTTAAAACATTAAAAAAAAATCATGAGCACCCAAATGAAGACTCAAGATGAAGGGAAGAGTTGGTTGTAGGGAGGGGGCAAGGTTGGCTTTGCTGAAGAAATATCTTTATCATTTCTCTTTGGGGAGATCTTGAATCGACTGGAACTCAAAACTTCCTTTAAGTAGCACTTGCCATACTGGGTCTTATTTTCTGCTTCCTTTCCGTGTTAGTTCCTCTTCCCAGGCAGCCTAGTGGCTTATTGGATTCTGGTTGAGTCTCCCAAGTGGCTTATGGGTTTCTGTGAGGTTTGTCCTGGTGCTGGATCTCTCAGGTGGCTGGTGTGGCTAAAGTACTATTCAGGGAGGATGAGAGTACAGTCCCAGAGTGTCTGGCTAGTGATGCGAGAGAGTTGATCCAGTAACCGAGCTGGTGGCGGCGAGGCCGTTTCAAATCTTTATTCATCTGAGCGCCCCAGAGTTGGTTGGTAGCACAGCGGGCTAAGCGCACATGGCACAAAGTGCAAGGGCCGGCGTAAAAATCCCGGCCTGAGCAAACGTGCGCTCCTGGCTCCTTGAGGTCAGAAAACAGAAGTCACAAGTCAGAACCGGGAATGGCTGGACAATACCATCCATGGTCAGGAAAGGGGCAGAGAAACCTAAAAGGCAGCTGGGAAAGGTAGGAACTTCCTTAGCAACTGTTGTGAGAGGCTTCACTGGTAGGATTAATAATGCCCTGCAGGCAGGGGGGGACCTAAGGGTAGGAATAGAATATATCAAATGAGCAGAATGGGTGGGGAAATCGCGAGGAGACCTTAAGTCATTTGTTTGACAAAGCAGAACATTGATATGTATGTAGCTAGTAAGAGAGAGAGTGGGCCATTGTATCAACTAATGTAGGACTGGCTTAATGTTTTAAGGAATGCTGAGCCCCTGGCGGCAGAAAAATGCAGGGTTTCTGAAGACAGAGAATAGCTGACAGGGAAGCAAACAACTGAGGCCTGTACCTCTCCTCAGCTCAACCTTAGCAAGAGAGAGAGTGTGACAGATTCCTTTCCTCAGTTCCCCAGTTTTCAATGGGAAAAGCCTTACCACGCTCAACCTGCTTCTCACAGTATTCCCAGCACCAGAGCACTCTTCACTGCCTGGGCCAGGCCAACTACACCCAAGCCACTGGCACAGACCTTTGCTGAACATAGGAAGCAGCAGGCTTTGGAGTCTCTGTCTCCAGAATGTGTCCAGGCACCAATCATGTTGCTTTATTCCCCATTAGCAGACTGGTTTTTCGCCCTTTCATGGATATCCTTTGATCATCAGCCCAACTTGACGTGCAAACACACACACAAGCAGACACACACACACACACACACACACACACACACACACAAATCACACATACACACACTTGAAAAAGACAGGAATTGGGACAGTTTATTCAATTCTGCAGAACTGTGTAACAGCCCAACTTGGGTCCACCATGGTGGCATGAGCCAGCCAGAGACCACAACCCAATTTACTCCGTACTGCTGGTTCACAACTTCCGTGTTCTATACTGTTTGGATACACAGATTTAGTCTTCTCATGATTAGCTTAGATAGGAGGGGGAGGGAAATACATGTGTGTGTGTGGAGACTCTTCTTGGTTGGGGCCTGCTTTGGCAGTTGTGACGCACATCATATAGTTGTACGGGATTCTTTAGCATATGGGGGTCTAAGATAAGCAGTTCAGTTATTTCTACAGTGACTGTCAGTAGATCCTTGGGCAGGGACTCTTTTTTCTGGAAGGCACCTGGGGGTGAGTGCAACACTAAAAAAACCCATTTCCATGTGTGTCTCTGTATTTATATATGTGTATGTGTATGTGTATGTGTATGTATGCTTTTGATTGAATCTATCTTGACTTCTTACACTAGGGTGGATAAAGTGGGCCCAGTCATGTTGGAGTCTGGAAAAATGAGGTGAGTTGGCAGTAGGCACACCTGGAAGTAGGTGGTAGCCCATAGCTACTGCTCTGTCCCTTCCCTCTGGTCCCAAACATACGTAACCCCCTCTCCCTCTGGTTATTTCTTTGTAGGGATTCAATACATGCATCCAGAATGGGGTTATGAGTTTCTGCAGGGGCAGGAACCTGCCAGCCCACAGCCTGAGCTCGGGCGTGCTGCCCCAGACTGGAGGTGTTGAGGAGAAAACCAGGTTGTGAGGAGTCTCAGCTGAGGCCCAAGAGACAGGACTAGAGGAATCAGGGAGATTGGCATGAAAAGGCATAGGGATTTGGGTGGTATGCTGGTGGTGGGGGAGGGCAGGAGCAAGGAGTCATGTCCACCACCTTCAGTTCTATGACAAGTTCAGTGAGGTCATCATCAGTCTCCATGGAGTTCTGAGGACAACAGTAGCGGTGAGCTCAGATCTGAGCCTCAGGCTGAGTGCTTCAACCGCGTGGAGGAACGTTCTCAGGAAAAATGATGGAGGAGGTACTTGTATTGGAGAAGACTGACAAACCTTTTGTCTTTCGATATCGGACGGTTCTTCGTGAGCCCCCCAAGAGAAAGAGGATTTCTACTGGTGGCTTATTCCTGCGAATGTGCAAAGTTGAACATCAGGAGACAAAACCTGGTGCCGGCATGAACCTAACGGCATTTTCTAAGAAAGGCTCTAAGAGATGGAGAATGCTGTCGGAGGAAGAGAAGAATGCATTCAGAGACCTGGCGAGGGCTGAGCGCGAGCGCAATGACCCACAAACACGGGGTCATGGACCAGCAGGAAGAAGGGAGAGAGATGCCAATGCTCCCAAGAGAGCGCTGTCAGCATTTTTCCTGTTCTATTCCGATTTCCGCCCCAAGGTTAAAGCTGCATATCCTGACATCACCTCGGGCAACCTGTCAAAGAAGCTGGGCGAGATGTGGAGCCACCTCAGTAACATGGAGAAAAGGCTGTATGAAGACAAGGCAGCACAGCTGAGGATGCAGCATAACATGGCTGTTGCGGAATACAAGGCCATGGATCTGGATGGTTGGTAGAGTCCCCTGAACATTACACAGAAGAAGCTGGAAGCAGATCAAGAGTCAGAAGATTCAGAGGGGGAGGATTCCTCTGACAATGGGGACAGTTCAGATTCGGAGGAGGAGGGAGGAGGTGTAAGACGGTTGTAAGGAGAAGATGAATAAAGAAAGCCCAGCAGAATACAAATCTGTCTGCTTGTAATAATTTTCAAGAGCGCCATAGCCCTGTGTATGTGACCTGAAAAGTGTCTGTTGCCCTCATAGGGCTAATAACACAATTTTAAAAAATTGAACACAGGAAACTGGCCTAGTTGGGCCTCTGCTATGTTCCTTTAAAAGGTTGAGCACCTGGGAGTCGGGCGGTAGGTAGCTCAGAGGGTTAAGCCTCCGTGGCGCAAAACACAAGGTCTGGTGTAAAGATGCCTGTCAAGTGCCCTGCTGCCCACCTGTAGGAGAGTAGTTTCACAGGCAGTGAAGCGGGTCTGCAGGTGGCTATTTTTCTCTCCCCCTCTCGGTCCTCCTATTCTCCCTGCATTTCTCTCTGTCCTATCCAACAATGGCGATATCAATAAGAACAAGCGTAATAAGTACAACAATGAAAAACAACAAGGACAACAAAAGGAAACTATAAATAAATAGAAATATTTAAAACATTAAAAAAAAATCATGAGCACCCAAATGAAGACTCAAGATGAAGGGAAGAGTTGGTTGTAGGGAGGGGGCAAGGTTGGCTTTGCTGAAGAAATATCTTTATCATTTCTCTTTGGGGAGATCTTGAATCGACTGGAACTCAAAACTTCCTTTAAGTAGCACTTGCCATACTGGGTCTTATTTTCTGCTTCCTTTCCGTGTTAGTTCCTCTTCCCAGGCAGCCTAGTGGCTTATTGGATTCTGGTTGAGTCTCCCAAGTGGCTTATGGGTTTCTGTGAGGTTTGTCCTGGTGCTGGATCTCTCAGGTGGCTGGTGTGGCTAAAGTACTATTCAGGGAGGATGAGAGTACAGTCCCAGAGTGTCTGGCTAGTGATGCGAGAGAGTTGATCCAGTAACCGAGCTGGTGGCGGCGAGGCCGTTTCAAATCTTTATTCATCTGAGCGCCCCAGAGTTGGTTGGTAGCACAGCGGGCTAAGCGCACATGGCACAAAGTGCAAGGGCCGGCGTAAAAATCCCGGCCTGAGCAAACGTGCGCTCCTGGCTCCTTGAGGTCAGAAAACAGAAGTCACAAGTCAGAACCGGGAATGGCTGGACAATACCATCCATGGTCAGGAAAGGGGCAGAGAAACCTAAAAGGCAGCTGGGAAAGGTAGGAACTTCCTTAGCAACTGTTGTGAGAGGCTTCACTGGTAGGATTAATAATGCCCTGCAGGCAGGGGGGGTCCTAAGGGTAGGAATAGAATATATCAAATGAGCAGAATGGGTGGGGAAATCGCGAGGAGACCTTAAGTCATTTGTTTGACAAAGCAGAACATTGATATGTATGTAGCTAGTAAGAGAGAGAGTGGGCCATTGTATCAACTAATGTAGGACTGGCTTAATGTTTTAAGGAATGCTGAGCACCTGGCGGCAGAAAAATGCAGGGTTTATGAAGACAGAGAATAGCTGACAGGGAAGCAAACAACTGAGGCCTGTACCTCTCCTCAGCTCAACCTTAGCAAGAGAGAGAGTGTGACAGATTCCTTTCCTCAGTTCCCCAGTTTTCAATGGGAAAAGCCTTACCACGCTCAACCTGCTTCTCACAGTATTCCCAGCACCAGAGCACTCTTCACTGCCTGGGCCAGGCCAACTACACCCAAGCCACTGGCACAGACCTTTGCTGAACATAGGAAGCAGCAGGCTTTGGAGTCTCTGTCTCCAGAATGTGTCCAGGCACCAATCATGTTGCTTTATTCCCCATTAGCAGACTGGTTTTTCGCCCTTTCATGGATATCCTTTGATCATCAGCCCAACTTGACGTGCAAACACACACACAAGCACACACACACACACACACACACACACACACACACACACACACACAATCACACATACACACACTTGAAAAAGACAGGAATTGGGACAGTTTATTCAATTCTGCAGAACTGTGTAACAGCCCAACTTGGGTCCACCATGGTGGCATGAGCCAGCCAGAGACCACAACCCAATTTACTCCGTACTGCTGGTTCACAACTTCCGTGTTCTATACTGTTTGGATACACAGATTTAGTCTTCTCATGATTAGCTTAGATAGGAGGGGGAGGGAAATACATGTGTGTGTGTGGAGACTCTTCTTGGTTGGGGCCTGCTTTGGCAGTTGTGACGCACATCATATAGTTGTACGGGATTCTTTAGCATATGGGGGTCTAAGATAAGCAGTTCAGTTATTTCTACAGTGACTGTCAGTAGATCCTTGGGCAGGGACTCTTTTTTCTGGAAGGCACCTGGGGGTGAGTGCAACACTAAAAAAACCCATTTCCATGTGTGTCTCTGTATTTATATATGTGTATGTGTATGTGTATGTGTATGTATGCTTTTGATTGAATCTATCTTGACTTCTTACACTAGGGTGGATAAAGTGGGCCCAGTCATGTTGGAGTCTGGAAAAATGAGGTGAGTTGGCAGTAGGCACACCTGGAAGTAGGTGGTAGCCCATAGCTACTGCTCTGTCCCTTCCCTCTGGTCCCAAACATACGTAACCCCCTCTCCCTCTGGTTATTTCTTTGTAGGGATTCAATACATGCATCCAGAATGGGGTTATGAGTTTCTGCAGGGGCAGGAACCTGCCAGCCCACAGCCTGAGCTCGGGCGTGCTGCCCCAGACTGGAGGTGTTGAGGAGAAAACCAGGTTGTGAGGAGTCTCAGCTGAGGCCCAAGAGACAGGACTAGAGGAATCAGGGAGATTGGCATGAAAAGGCATAGGGATTTGGGTGGTATGCTGGTGGTGGGGGAGGGCAGGAGCAAGGAGTCATGTCCACCACCTTCAGTTCTATGACAAGTTCAGTGAGGTCATCATCAGTCTCCATGGAGTTCTGAGGACAACAGTAGCGGTGAGCTCAGATCTGAGCCTCAGGCTGAGTGCTTCAACCGCGTGGAGGAACGTTCTCAGGAAAAATGATGGAGGAGGTACTTGTATTGGAGAAGACTGACAAACCTTTTGTCTTTCGATATCGGACGGTTCTTCGTGAGCCCCCCAAGAGAAAGAGGATTTCTACTGGTGGCTTATTCCTGCGAATGTGCAAAGTTGAACATCAGGAGACAAAACCTGGTGCCGGCATGAACCTAACGGCATTTTCTAAGAAAGGCTCTAAGAGATGGAGAATGCTGTCGGAGGAAGAGAAGAATGCATTCAGAGACCTGGCGAGGGCTGAGCGCGAGCGCAATGACCCACAAACACGGGGTCATGGACCAGCAGGAAGAAGGGAGAGAGATGCCAATGCTCCCAAGAGAGCGCTGTCAGCATTTTTCCTGTTCTATTCCGATTTCCGCCCCAAGGTTAAAGCTGCATATCCTGACATCACCTCGGGCAACCTGTCAAAGAAGCTGGGCGAGATGTGGAGCCACCTCAGTAACATGGAGAAAAGGCTGTATGAAGACAAGGCAGCACAGCTGAGGATGCAGCATAACATGGCTGTTGCGGAATACAAGGCCATGGATCTGGATGGTTGGTAGAGTCCCCTGAACATTACACAGAAGAAGCTGGAAGCAGATCAAGAGTCAGAAGATTCAGAGGGGGAGGATTCCTCTGACAATGGGGACAGTTCAGATTCGGAGGAGGAGGGAGGAGGTGTAAGACGGTTGTAAGGAGAAGATGAATAAAGAAAGCCCAGCAGAATACAAATCTGTCTGCTTGTAATAATTTTCAAGAGCGCCATAGCCCTGTGTATGTGACCTGAAAAGTGTCTGTTGCCCTCATAGGTCTAATAACACAATTTTAAAAAATTGAACACAGGAAACTGGCCTAGTTGGGCCTCTGCTATGTTCCTTTAAAAGGTTGAGCACCTGGGAGTCGGGCGGTAGGTAGCTCAGAGGGTTAAGCCTCCGTGGCGCAAAACACAAGGTCTGGTGTAAAGATGCCTGTCAAGTGCCCTGCTGCCCACCTGTAGGAGAGTAGTTTCACAGGCAGTGAAGCGGGTCTGCAGGTGGCTATTTTTCTCTCCCCCTCTCGGTCCTCCTATTCTCCCTGCATTTCTCTCTGTCCTATCCAACAATGGCGATATCAATAAGAACAAGCGTAATAAGTACAACAATGAAAAACAACAAGGACAAGAAAAGGAAACTATAAATAAATAGAAATATTTAAAACATTAAAAAAAAATCATGAGCACCCAAATGAAGACTCAAGATGAAGGGAAGAGTTGGTTGTAGGGAGGGGGCAAGGTTGGCTTTGCTGAAGAAATATCTTTATCATTTCTCTTTGGGGAGATCTTGAATCGACTGGAACTCAAAACTTCCTTTAAGTAGCACTTGCCATACTGGGTCTTATTTTCTGCTTCCTTTCCGTGTTAGTTCCTCTTCCCAGGCAGCCTAGTGGCTTATTGGATTCTGGTTGAGTCTCCCAAGTGGCTTATGGGTTTCTGTGAGGTTTGTCCTGGTGCTGGATCTCTCAGGTGGCTGGTGTGGCTAAAGTACTATTCAGGGAGGATGAGAGTACAGTCCCAGAGTGTCTGGCTAGTGATGCGAGAGAGTTGATCCAGTAACCGAGCTGGTGGCGGCGAGGCCGTTTCAAATCTTTATTCATCTGAGCGCCCCAGAGTTGGTTGGTAGCACAGCGGGCTAAGCGCACATGGCACAAAGTGCAAGGGCCGGCGTAAAAATCCCGGCCTGAGCAAACGTGCGCTCCTGGCTCCTTGAGGTCAGAAAACAGAAGTCACAAGTCAGAACCGGGAATGGCTGGACAATACCATCCATGGTCAGGAAAGGGGCAGAGAAACCTAAAAGGCAGCTGGGAAAGGTAGGAACTTCCTTAGCAACTGTTGTGAGAGGCTTCACTGGTAGGATTAATAATGCCCTGCAGGCAGGGGGGGACCTAAGGGTAGGAATAGAATATATCAAATGAGCAGAATGGGTGGGGAAATCGCGAGGAGACCTTAAGTCATTTGTTTGACAAAGCAGAACATTGATATGTATGTAGCTAGTAAGAGAGAGAGTGGGCCATTGTATCAACTAATGTAGGACTGGCTTAATGTTTTAAGGAATGCTGAGCCCATGGCGGCAGAAAAATGTAGGGTTTCTGAAGACAGAGAATAGCTGACAGGGAAGCAAACAACTGAGGCCTGTACCTCTCCTCAGCTCAACCTTAGCAAGAGAGAGAGTGTGACAGATTCCTTTCCTCAGTTCCCCAGTTTTCAATGGGAAAAGCCTTACCACGCTCAACCTGCTTCTCACAGTATTCCCAGCACCAGAGCACTCTTCACTGCCTGGGCCAGGCCAACTACACCCAAGCCACTGGCACAGACCTTTGCTGAACATAGGAAGCAGCAGGCTTTGGAGTCTCTGTCTCCAGAATGTGTCCAGGCACCAATCATGTTGCTTTATTCCCCATTAGCAGACTGGTTTTTCGCCCTTTCATGGATATCCTTTGATCATCAGCCCAACTTGACGTGCAAACACACACAAGCACACACACACACACACACACACACACACACACACACACACACAAATCACACATACACACACTTGAAAAAGACAGGAATTGGGACAGTTTATTCAATTCTGCAGAACTGTGTAACAGCCCAACTTGGGTCCACCATGGTGGCGTGAGCCAGCCAGAGACCACAACCCGATTTACTCCGTACTGCTGGTTCACAACTTCCGTGTTCTATACTGTTTGGATACACAGATTTAGTCTTCTCATGATTAGCTTAGATAGGAGGGGGAGGGAAATACATGTGTGTGTGTGGAGACTCTTCTTGGTTGGGGCCTGCTTTGGCAGTTGTGACGCACATCATATAGTTGTACGGGATTCTTTAGCATATGGGGGTCTAAGATAAGCAGTTCAGTTATTTCTACAGTGACTGTCAGTAGATCCTTGGGCAGGGACTCTTTTTTCTGGAAGGCACCTGGGGGTGAGTGCAACACTAAAAAAACCCATTTCCATGTGTGTCTCTGTATTTATATATGTGTATGTGTAAGTGTATGTGTATGTGTATGCATGCTTTTGATTGAATCTATCTTGACTTCTTACACTAGGGTGGATAAAGTGGGCCCAGTCATGTTGGAGTCTGGAAAAATGAGGTGAGTTGGCAGAAGGCACACCTGGAAGTAGGTGGTAGCCCATAGCTACTGCTCTGTCCCTTCCCTCTGGTCCCAAACATACGTAACCCCCTCTCCCTCTGGTTATTTCTTTGTAGGGATTCAATACATGCATCCAGAATGGGGTTATGAGTTTCTGCAGGGGCAGGAACCTGCCAGCCCACAGCCTGAGCTCGGGCGTGCTGCCCCAGACTGGAGGTGTTGAGGAGAAAACCAGGTTGTGAGGAGTCTCAGCTGAGGCCCAAGAGACAGGACTAGAGGAATCAGGGAGATTGGCATGAAAAGGCATAGGGATTTGGGTGGTATGCTGGTGGTGGGGGAGGGCAGGAGCAAGGAGTCATGTCCACCACCTTCAGTTCTATGACAAGTTCAGTGAGGTCATCATCAGTCTCCATGGAGTTCTGAGGACAACAGTAGCGGTGAGCTCAGATCTGAGCCTCAGGCTGAGTGCTTCAACCGCGTGGAGGAACGTTCTCAGGAAAAATGATGGAGGAGGTACTTGTATTGGAGAAGACTGACAAACCTTTTGTCTTTCGATATCGGACGGTTCTTCGTGAGCCCCCCAAGAGAAAGAGGATTTCTACTGGTGGCTTATTCCTGCGAATGTGCAAAGTTGAACATCAGGAGACAAAACCTGGTGCCGGCATGAACCTAACGGCATTTTCTAAGAAAGGCTCTAAGAGATGGAGAATGCTGTCGGAGGAAGAGAAGAATGCATTCAGAGACCTGGCGAGGGCTGAGCGCGAGCGCAATGACCCACAAACACGGGGTCATGGACCAGCAGGAAGAAGGGAGAGAGATGCCAATGCTCCCAAGAGAGCGCTGTCAGCATTTTTCCTGTTCTATTCCGATTTCCGCCCCAAGGTTAAAGCTGCATATCCTGACATCACCTCGGGCAACCTGTCAAAGAAGCTGGGCGAGATGTGGAGCCACCTCAGTAACATGGAGAAAAGGCTGTATGAAGACAAGGCAGCACAGCTGAGGATGCAGCATAACATGGCTGTTGCGGAATACAAGGCCATGGATCTGGATGGTTGGTAGAGTCCCCTGAACATTACACAGAAGAAGCTGGAAGCAGATCAAGAGTCAGAAGATTCAGAGGGGGAGGATTCCTCTGACAATGGGGACAGTTCAGATTCGGAGGAGGAGGGAGGAGGTGTAAGACGGTTGTAAGGAGAAGATGAATAAAGAAAGCCCAGCAGAATACAAATCTGTCTGCTTGTAATAATTTTCAAGAGCGCCATAGCCCTGTGTATGTGACCTGAAAAGTGTCTGTTGCCCTCATAGGTCTAATAACACAATTTTAAAAAATTGAACACAGGAAACTGGCCTAGTTGGGCCTCTGCTATGTTCCTTTAAAAGGTTGAGCACCTGGGAGTCGGGCGGTAGGTAGCTCAGAGGGTTAAGCCTCCGTGGCGCAAAACACAAGGTCTGGTGTAAAGATGCCTGTCAAGTGCCCTGCTGCCCACCTGTAGGAGAGTAGTTTCACAGGCAGTGAAGCGGGTCTGCAGGTGGCTATTTTTCTCTCCCCCTCTCGGTCCTCCTATTCTCCCTGCATTTCTCTCTGTCCTATCCAACAATGGCGATATCAATAAGAACAAGCGTAATAAGTACAACAATGAAAAACAACAAGGACAACAAAAGGAAACTATAAATAAATAGAAATATTTAAAACATTAAAAAAAAATCATGAGCACCCAAATGAAGACTCAAGATGAAGGGAAGAGTTGGTTGTAGGGAGGGGGCAAGGTTGGCTTTGCTGAAGAAATATCTTTATCATTTCTCTTTGGGGAGATCTTGAATCGACTGGAACTCAAAACTTCCTTTAAGTAGCACTTGCCATACTGGGTCTTATTTTCTGCTTCCTTTCCGTGTTAGTTCCTCTTCCCAGGCAGCCTAGTGGCTTATTGGATTCTGGTTGAGTCTCCCAAGTGGCTTATGGGTTTCTGTGAGGTTTGTCCTGGTGCTGGATCTCTCAGGTGGCTGGTGTGGCTAAAGTACTATTCAGGGAGGATGAGAGTACAGTCCCAGAGTGTCTGGCTAGTGATGCGAGAGAGTTGATCCAGTAACCGAGCTGGTGGCGGCGAGGCCGTTTCAAATCTTTATTCATCTGAGCGCCCCAGAGTTGGTTGGTAGCACAGCGGGCTAAGCGCACATGGCACAAAGTGCAAGGGCCGGCGTAAAAATCCCGGCCTGAGCAAACGTGCGCTCCTGGCTCCTTGAGGTCAGAAAACAGAAGTCACAAGTCAGAACCGGGAATGGCTGGACAATACCATCCATGGTCAGGAAAGGGGCAGAGAAACCTAAGAGGCAGCTGGGAAAGGTAGCAACTTCCTTAGCAACTGTTGTGAGAGGCTTCACTGGTAGGATTAATAATGCCCTGCAGGCAGGGGGGACCTAAGGGTAGGAATAGAATATATCAAATGAGCAGAATGGGTGGGGAAATCGCGAGGAGACCTTAAGTCATTTGTTTGACAAAGCAGAACATTGATATGTATGTAGCTAGTAAGAGAGAGAGTGTGCCATTGTATCAACTAATGTAGGACTGGCTTAATGTTTTAAGGAATGCTGAGCCCCTGGCGGCAGAAAAATGCAGGGTTTCTGAAGACAGAGAATAGCTGACAGGGAAGCAAACAACTGAGGCCTGTACCTCTCCTCAGCTCAACCTTAGCAAGAGAGAGAGTGTGACAGATTCCTTTCCTCAGTTCCCCAGTTTTCAATGGGAAAAGCCTTACCACGCTCAACCTGCTTCTCACAGTATTCCCAGCACCAGAGCACTCTTCACTGCCTGGGCCAGGCCAACTACACCCAAGCCACTGGCACAGACCTTTGCTGAACATAGGAAGCAGCAGGCTTTGGAGTCTCTGTCTCCAGAATGTGTCCAGGCACCAATCATGTTGCTTTATTCCCCATTAGCAGACTGGTTTTTCGCCCTTTCATGGATATCCTTTGATCATCAGCCCAACTTGACGTGCAAACACACACAAGCACACACACACACACACACACACACACACACACACACACACACACACACAAATCACACATACACACACTTGAAAAAGACAGGAATTGGGACAGTTTATTCAATTCTGCAGAACTGTGTAACAGCCCAACTTGGGTCCACCATGGTGGCGTGAGCCAGCCAGAGACCACAACCCGATTTACTCCGTACTGCTGGTTCACAACTTCCGTGTTCTATACTGTTTGGATACACAGATTTAGTCTTCTCATGATTAGCTTAGATAGGAGGGGGAGGGAAATACATGTGTGTGTGTGGAGACTCTTCTTGGTTGGGGCCTGCTTTGGCAGTTGTGACGCACATCATATAGTTGTACGGGATTCTTTAGCATATGGGGGTCTAAGATAAGCAGTTCAGTTATTTCTACAGTGACTGTCAGTAGATCCTTGGGCAGGGACTCTTTTTTCTGGAAGGCACCTGGGGGTGAGTGCAACACTAAAAAAACCCATTTCCATGTGTGTCTCTGTATTTATATATGTGTATGTGTAAGTGTATGTGTATGTGTATGCATGCTTTTGATTGAATCTATCTTGACTTCTTACACTAGGGTGGATAAAGTGGGCCCAGTCATGTTGGAGTCTGGAAAAATGAGGTGAGTTGGCAGTAGGCACACCTGGAAGTAGGTGGTAGCCCATAGCTACTGCTCTGTCCCTTCCCTCTGGTCCCAAACATACGTAACCCCCTCTCCCTCTGGTTATTTCTTTGTAGGGATTCAATACATGCATCCAGAATGGGGTTATGAGTTTCTGCAGGGGCAGGAACCTGCCAGCCCACAGCCTGAGCTCGGGCGTGCTGCCCCAGACTGGAGGTGTTGAGGAGAAAACCAGGTTGTGAGGAGTCTCAGCTGAGGCCCAAGAGACAGGACTAGAGGAATCAGGGAGATTGGCATGAAAAGGCATAGGGATTTGGGTGGTATGCTGGTGGTGGGGGAGGGCAGGAGCAAGGAGTCATGTCCACCACCTTCAGTTCTATGACAAGTTCAGTGAGGTCATCATCAGTCTCCATGGAGTTCTGAGGACAACAGTAGCGGTGAGCTCAGATCTGAGCCTCAGGCTGAGTGCTTCAACCGCGTGGAGGAACGTTCTCAGGAAAAATGATGGAGGAGGTACTTGTATTGGAGAAGACTGACAAACCTTTTGTCTTTCGATATCGGACGGTTCTTCGTGAGCCCCCCAAGAGAAAGAGGATTTCTACTGGTGGCTTATTCCTGCGAATGTGCAAAGTTGAACATCAGGAGACAAAACCTGGTGCCGGCATGAACCTAACGGCATTTTCTAAGAAAGGCTCTAAGAGATGGAGAATGCTGTCGGAGGAAGAGAAGAATGCATTCAGAGACCTGGCGAGGGCTGAGCGCGAGCGCAATGACCCACAAACACGGGGTCATGGACCAGCAGGAAGAAGGGAGAGAGATGCCAATGCTCCCAAGAGAGCGCTGTCAGCATTTTTCCTGTTCTATTCCGATTTCCGCCCCAAGGTTAAAGCTGCATATCCTGACATCACCTCGGGCAACCTGTCAAAGAAGCTGGGTGAGATGTGGAGCCACCTCAGTAACATGGAGAAAAGGCTGTATGAAGACAAGGCAGCACAGCTGAGGATGCAGCATAACATGGCTGTTGCGGAATACAAGGCCATGGATCTGGATGGTTGGTAGAGTCCCCTGAACATTACACAGAAGAAGCTGGAAGCAGATCAAGAGTCAGAAGATTCAGAGGGGGAGGATTCCTCTGACAATGGGGACAGTTCAGATTCGGAGGAGGAGGGAGGAGGTGTAAGACGGTTGTAAGGAGAAGATGAATAAAGAAAGCCCAGCAGAATACAAATCTGTCTGCTTGTAATAATTTTCAAGAGCGCCATAGCCCTGTGTATGTGACCTGAAAAGTGTCTGTTGCCCTCATAGGTCTAATAACACAATTTTAAAAAATTGAACACAGGAAAGTGGCCTAGTTGGGCCTCTGCTATGTTCCTTTAAAAGGTTGAGCACCTGGGAGTCGGGCGGTAGGTAGCTCAGAGGGTTAAGCCTCCGTGGCGCAAAACACAAGGTCTGGTGTAAAGATGCCTGTCAAGTGCCCTGCTGCCCACCTGTAGGAGAGTAGTTTCACAGGCAGTGAAGCGGGTCTGCAGGTGGCTATTTTTCTCTCCCCCTCTCGGTCCTCCTATTCTCCCTGCATTTCTCTCTGTCCTATCCAACAATGGCGATATCAATAAGAACAAGCGTAATAAGTACAACAATGAAAAACAACAAGGACAACAAAAGGAAACTATAAATAAATAGAAATATTTAAAACATTAAAAAAAAATCATGAGCACCCAAATGAAGACTCAAGATGAAGGGAAGAGTTGGTTGTAGGGAGGGGGCAAGGTTGGCTTTGCTGAAGAAATATCTTTATCATTTCTCTTTGGGGAGATCTTGAATCGACTGGAACTCAAAACTTCCTTTAAGTAGCACTTGCCATACTGGGTCTTATTTTCTGCTTCCTTTCCGTGTTAGTTCCTCTTCCCAGGCAGCCTAGTGGCTTATTGGATTCTGGTTGAGTCTCCCAAGTGGCTTATGGGTTTCTGTGAGGTTTGTCCTGGTGCTGGATCTCTCAGGTGGCTGGTGTGGCTAAAGTACTATTCAGGGAGGATGAGAGTACAGTCCCAGAGTGTCTGGCTAGTGATGCGAGAGAGTTGATCCAGTAACCGAGCTGGTGGCGGCGAGGCCGTTTCAAATCTTTATTCATCTGAGCGCCCCAGAGTTGGTTGGTAGCACAGCGGGCTAAGCGCACATGGCACAAAGTGCAAGGGCCGGCGTAAAAATCCCGGCCTGAGCAAACGTGCGCTCCTGGCTCCTTGAGGTCAGAAAACAGAAGTCACAAGTCAGAACCGGGAATGGCTGGACAATACCATCCATGGTCAGGAAAGGGGCAGAGAAACCTAAGAGGCAGCTGGGAAAGGTAGCAACTTCCTTAGCAACTGTTGTGAGAGGCTTCACTGGTAGGATTAATAATGCCCTGCAGGCAGGGGGGACCTAAGGGTAGGAATAGAATATATCAAATGAGCAGAATGGGTGGGGAAATCGCGAGGAGACCTTAAGTCATTTGTTTGACAAAGCAGAACATTGATATGTATGTAGCTAGTAAGAGAGAGAGTGGGCCATTGTATCAACTAATGTAGGACTGGCTTAATGTTTTAAGGAATGCTGAGCCCCTGGCGGCAGAAAAATGCAGGGTTTCTGAAGACAGAGAATAGCTGACAGGGAAGCAAACAACTGAGGCCTGTACCTCTCCTCAGCTCAACCTTAGCAAGAGAGAGAGTGTGACAGATTCCTTTCCTCAGTTCCCCAGTTTTCAATGGGAAAAGCCTTACCACGCTCAACCTGCTTCTCACAGTATTCCCAGCACCAGAGCACTCTTCACTGCCTGGGCCAGGCCAACTACACCCAAGCCACTGGCACAGACCTTTGCTGAACATAGGAAGCAGCAGGCTTTGGAGTCTCTGTCTCCAGAATGTGTCCAGGCACCAATCATGTTGCTTTATTCCCCATTAGCAGACTGGTTTTTCGCCCTTTCATGGATATCCTTTGATCATCAGCCCAACTTGACGTGCAAACACACACAAGCACACACACACACACACACACACACACACACACACACACACACACACAAATCACACATACACACACTTGAAAAAGACAGGAATTGGGACAGTTTATTCAATTCTGCAGAACTGTGTAACAGCCCAACTTGGGTCCACCATGGTGGCGTGAGCCAGCCAGAGACCACAACCCGATTTACTCCGTACTGCTGGTTCACAACTTCCGTGTTCTATACTGTTTGGATACACAGATTTAGTCTTCTCATGATTAGCTTAGATAGGAGGGGGAGGGAAATACATGTGTGTGTGTGGAGACTCTTCTTGGTTGGGGCCTGCTTTGGCAGTTGTGACGCACATCATATAGTTGTACGGGATTCTTTAGCATATGGGGGTCTAAGATAAGCAGTTCAGTTATTTCTACAGTGACTGTCAGTAGATCCTTGGGCAGGGACTCTTTTTTCTGGAAGGCACCTGGGGGTGAGTGCAACACTAAAAAAACCCATTTCCATGTGTGTCTCTGTATTTATATATGTGTATGTGTAAGTGTATGTGTATGTGTATGCATGCTTTTGATTGAATCTATCTTGACTTCTTACACTAGGGTGGATAAAGTGGGCCCAGTCATGTTGGAGTCTGGAAAAATGAGGTGAGTTGGCAGTAGGCACACCTGGAAGTAGGTGGTAGCCCATAGCTACTGCTCTGTCCCTTCCCTCTGGTCCCAAACATACGTAACCCCCTCTCCCTCTGGTTAGTTCTTTGTAGGGATTCAATACATGCATCCAGAATGGGGTTATGAGTTTCTGCAGGGGCAGGAACCTGCCAGCCCACAGCCTGAGCTCGGGCGTGCTGCCCCAGACTGGAGGTGTTGAGGAGAAAACCAGGTTGTGAGGAGTCTCAGCTGAGGCCCAAGAGACAGGACTAGAGGAATCAGGGAGATTGGCATGAAAAGGCATAGGGATTTGGGTGGTATGCTGGTGGTGGGGGAGGGCAGGAGCAAGGAGTCATGTCCACCACCTTCAGTTCTATGACAAGTTCAGTGAGGTCATCATCAGTCTCCATGGAGTTCTGAGGACAACAGTAGCGGTGAGCTCAGATCTGAGCCTCAGGCTGAGTGCTTCAACCGCGTGGAGGAACGTTCTCAGGAAAAATGATGGAGGAGGTACTTGTATTGGAGAAGACTGACAAACCTTTTGTCTTTCGATATCGGACGGTTCTTCGTGAGCCCCCCAAGAGAAAGAGGATTTCTACTGGTGGCTTATTCCTGCGAATGTGCAAAGTTGAACATCAGGAGACAAAACCTGGTGCCGGCATGAACCTAACGGCATTTTCTAAGAAAGGCTCTAAGAGATGGAGAATGCTGTCGGAGGAAGAGAAGAATGCATTCAGAGACCTGGCGAGGGCTGAGCGCGAGCGCAATGACCCACAAACACGGGGTCATGGACCAGCAGGAAGAAGGGAGAGAGATGCCAATGCTCCCAAGAGAGCGCTGTCAGCATTTTTCCTGTTCTATTCCGATTTCCGCCCCAAGGTTAAAGCTGCATATCCTGACATCACCTCGGGCAACCTGTCAAAGAAGCTGGGTGAGATGTGGAGCCACCTCAGTAACATGGAGAAAAGGCTGTATGAAGACAAGGCAGCACAGCTGAGGATGCAGCATAACATGGCTGTTGCGGAATACAAGGCCATGGATCTGGATGGTTGGTAGAGTCCCCTGAACATTACACAGAAGAAGCTGGAAGCAGATCAAGAGTCAGAAGATTCAGAGGGGGAGGATTCCTCTGACAATGGGGACAGTTCAGATTCGGAGGAGGAGGGAGGAGGTGTAAGACGGTTGTAAGGAGAAGATGAATAAAGAAAGCCCAGCAGAATACAAATCTGTCTGCTTGTAATAATTTTCAAGAGCGCCATAGCCCTGTGTATGTGACCTGAAAAGTGTCTGTTGCCCTCATAGGTCTAATAACACAATTTTAAAAAATTGAACACAGGAAAGTGGCCTAGTTGGGCCTCTGCTATGTTCCTTTAAAAGGTTGAGCACCTGGGAGTCGGGCGGTAGGTAGCTCAGAGGGTTAAGCCTCCGTGGCGCAAAACACAAGGTCTGGTGTAAAGATGCCTGTCAAGTGCCCTGCTGCCCACCTGTAGGAGAGTAGTTTCACAGGCAGTGAAGCGGGTCTGCAGGTGGCTATTTTTCTCTCCCCCTCTCGGTCCTCCTATTCTCCCTGCATTTCTCTCTGTCCTATCCAACAATGGCGATATCAATAAGAACAAGCGTAATAAGTACAACAATGAAAAACAACAAGGACAACAAAAGGAAACTATAAATAAATAGAAATATTTAAAACATTAAAAAAAAATCATGAGCACCCAAATGAAGACTCAAGATGAAGGGAAGAGTTGGTTGTAGGGAGGGGGCAAGGTTGGCTTTGCTGAAGAAATATCTTTATCATTTCTCTTTGGGGAGATCTTGAATCGACTGGAACTCAAAACTTCCTTTAAGTAGCACTTGCCATACTGGGTCTTATTTTCTGCTTCCTTTCCGTGTTAGTTCCTCTTCCCAGGCAGCCTAGTGGCTTATTGGATTCTGGTTGAGTCTCCCAAGTGGCTTATGGGTTTCTGTGAGGTTTGTCCTGGTGCTGGATCTCTCAGGTGGCTGGTGTGGCTAAAGTACTATTCAGGGAGGATGAGAGTACAGTCCCAGAGTGTCTGGCTAGTGATGCGAGAGAGTTGATCCAGTAACCGAGCTGGTGGCGGCGAGGCCGTTTCAAATCTTTATTCATCTGAGCGCCCCAGAGTTGGTTGGTAGCACAGCGGGCTAAGCGCACATGGCACAAAGTGCAAGGGCCGGCGTAAAAATCCCGGCCTGAGCAAACGTGCGCTCCTGGCTCCTTGAGGTCAGAAAACAGAAGTCACAAGTCAGAACCGGGAATGGCTGGACAATACCATCCATGGTCAGGAAAGGGGCAGAGAAACCTAAAAGGCAGCTGGGAAAGGTAGGAACTTCCTTAGCAACTGTTGTGAGAGGCTTCACTGGTAGGATTAATAATGCCCTGCAGGCAGGGGGGGACCTAAGGGTAGGAATAGAATATATCAAATGAGCAGAATGGGTGGGGAAATCGCGAGGAGACCTTAAGTCATTTGTTTGACAAAGCAGAACATTGATATGTATGTAGCTAGTAAGAGAGAGAGTGGGCCATTGTATCAACTAATGTAGGACTGGCTTAATGTTTTAAGGAATGCTGAGCCCCTGGCGGCAGAAAAATGCAGGGTTTCTGAAGACAGAGAATAGCTGACAGGGAAGCAAACAACTGAGGCCTGTACCTCTCCTCAGCTCAACCTTAGCAAGAGAGAGAGTGTGACAGATTCCTTTCCTCAGTTCCCCAGTTTTCAATGGGAAAAGCCTTACCACGCTCAACCTGCTTCTCACAGTATTCCCAGCACCAGAGCACTCTTCACTGCCTGGGCCAGGCCAACTACACCCAAGCCACTGGCACAGACCTTTGCTGAACATAGGAAGCAGCAGGCTTTGGAGTCTCTGTCTCCAGAATGTGTCCAGGCACCAATCATGTTGCTTTATTCCCCATTAGCAGACTGGTTTTTCGCCCTTTCATGGATATCCTTTGATCATCAGCCCAACTTGACGTGCAAACACACACAAGCACACACACACACACACACACACACACACACACACACACACACAAATCACACATACACACACTTGAAAAAGACAGGAATTGGGACAGTTTATTCAATTCTGCAGAACTGTGTAACAGCCCAACTTGGGTCCACCATGGTGGCGTGAGCCAGCCAGAGACCACAACCCGATTTACTCCGTACTGCTGGTTCACAACTTCCGTGTTCTATACTGTTTGGATACACAGATTTAGTCTTCTCATGATTAGCTTAGATAGGAGGGGGAGGGAAATACATGTGTGTGTGTGGAGACTCTTCTTGGTTGGGGCCTGCTTTGGCAGTTGTGACGCACATCATATAGTTGTACGGGATTCTTTAGCATATGGGGGTCTAAGATAAGCAGTTCAGTTATTTCTAAAGTGACTGTCAGTAGATCCTTGGGCAGGGACTCTTTTTTCTGGAAGGCACCTGGGGGTGAGTGCAACACTAAAAAAACCCATTTCCATGTGTGTCTCTGTATTTATATATGTGTATGTGTAAGTGTATGTGTATGTGTATGCATGCTTTTGATTGAATCTATCTTGACTTCTTACACTAGGGTGGATAAAGTGGGCCCAGTCATGTTGGAGTCTGGAAAAATGAGGTGAGTTGGCAGTAGGCACACCTGGAAGTAGGTGGTAGCCCATAGCTACTGCTCTGTCCCTTCCCTCTGGTCCCAAACATACGTAACCCCCTCTCCCTCTGGTTATTTCTTTGTAGGGATTCAATACATGCATCCAGAATGGGGTTATGAGTTTCTGCAGGGGCAGGAACCTGCCAGCCCACAGCCTGAGCTCGGGCGTGCTGCCCCAGACTGGAGGTGTTGAGGAGAAAACCAGGTTGTGAGGAGTCTCAGCTGAGGCCCAAGAGACAGGACTAGAGGAATCAGGGAGATTGGCATGAAAAGGCATAGGGATTTGGGTGGTATGCTGGTGGTGGGGGAGGGCAGGAGCAAGGAGTCATGTCCACCACCTTCAGTTCTATGACAAGTTCAGTGAGGTCATCATCAGTCTCCATGGAGTTCTGAGGACAACAGTAGCGGTGAGCTCAGATCTGAGCCTCAGGCTGAGTGCTTCAACCGCGTGGAGGAACGTTCTCAGGAAAAATGATGGAGGAGGTACTTGTATTGGAGAAGACTGACAAACCTTTTGTCTTTCGATATCGGACGGTTCTTCGTGAGCCCCCCAAGAGAAAGAGGATTTCTACTGGTGGCTTATTCCTGCGAATGTGCAAAGTTGAACATCAGGAGACAAAACCTGGTGCCGGCATGAACCTAACGGCATTTTCTAAGAAAGGCTCTAAGAGATGGAGAATGCTGTCGGAGGAAGAGAAGAATGCATTCAGAGACCTGGCGAGGGCTGAGCGCGAGCGCAATGACCCACAAACACGGGGTCATGGACCAGCAGGAAGAAGGGAGAGAGATGCCAATGCTCCCAAGAGAGCGCTGTCAGCATTTTTCCTGTTCTATTCCGATGCAGCATAACATGGCTGTTGCGGAATACAAGGCCATGGATCTGGATGGTTGGTAGAGTCCCCTGAACATTACACAGAAGAAGCTGGAAGCAGATCAAGAGTCAGAAGATTCAGAGGGGGAGGATTCCTCTGACAATGGGGACAGTTCAGATTCGGAGGAGGAGGGAGGAGGTGTAAGACGGTTGTAAGGAGAAGATGAATAAAGAAAGCCCAGCAGAATACAAATCTGTCTGCTTGTAATAATTTTCAAGAGCGCCATAGCCCTGTGTATGTGACCTGAAAAGTGTCTGTTGCCCTCATAGGTCTAATAACACAATTTTAAAAAATTGAACACAGGAAACTGGCCTAGTTGGGCCTCTGCTATGTTCCTTTAAAAGGTTGAGCACCTGGGAGTCGGGCGGTAGGTAGCTCAGAGGGTTAAGCCTCCGTGGCGCAAAACACAAGGTCTGGCGTAAAGATGCCTGTCAAGTGCCCTGCTGCCCACCTGTAGGAGAGTAGTTTCACAGGCAGTGAAGCGGGTCTGCAGGTGGCTATTTTTCTCTCCCCCTCTCGGTCCTCCTATTCTCCCTGCATTTCTCTCTGTCCTATCCAACAATGGCGATATCAATAAGAACAAGCGTAATAAGTACAACAATGAAAAACAACAAGGACAACAAAAGGAAACTATAAATAAATAGAAATATTTAAAACATTAAAAAAAAATCATGAGCACCCAAATGAAGACTCAAGATGAAGGGAAGAGTTGGTTGTAGGGAGGGGGCAAGGTTGGCTTTGCTGAAGAAATATCTTTATCATTTCTCTTTGGGGAGATCTTGAATCGACTGGAACTCAAAACTTCCTTTAAGTAGCACTTGCCATACTGGGTCTTATTTTCTGCTTCCTTTCCGTGTTAGTTCCTCTTCCCAGGCAGCCTAGTGGCTTATTGGATTCTGGTTGAGTCTCCCAAGTGGCTTATGGGTTTCTGTGAGGTTTGTCCTGGTGCTGGATCTCTCAGGTGGCTGGTGTGGCTAAAGTACTATTCAGGGAGGATGAGAGTACAGTCCCAGAGTGTCTGGCTAGTGATGCGAGAGAGTTGATCCAGTAACCGAGCTGGTGGCGGCGAGGCCGTTTCAAATCTTTATTCATCTGAGCGCCCCAGAGTTGGTTGGTAGCACAGCGGGCTAAGCGCACATGGCACAAAGTGCAAGGGCCGGCGTAAAAATCCCGGCCTGAGCAAACGTGCGCTCCTGGCTCCTTGAGGTCAGAAAACAGAAGTCACAAGTCAGAACCGGGAATGGCTGGACAATACCATCCATGGTCAGGAAAGGGGCAGAGAAACCTAAGAGGCAGCTGGGAAAGGTAGGAACTTCCTTAGCAACTGTTGTGAGAGGCTTCACTGGTAGGATTAATAATGCCCTGCAGGCAGGGGGGACCTAAGGGTAGGAATAGAATATATCAAATGAGCAGAATGGGTGGGGAAATCGCGAGGAGACCTTAAGTCATTTGTTTGACAAAGCAGAACATTGATATGTATGTAGCTAGTAAGAGAGAGAGTGGGCCATTGTATCAACTAATGTAGGACTGGCTTAATGTTTTAAGGAATGCTGAGCCCCTGGCGGCAGAAAAATGCAGGGTTTCTGAAGACAGAGAATAGCTGACAGGGAAGCAAACAACTGAGGCCTGTACCTCTCCTCAGCTCAACCTTAGCAAGAGAGAGAGTGTGACAGATTCCTTTCCTCAGTTCCCCAGTTTTCAATGGGAAAAGCCTTACCACGCTCAACCTGCTTCTCACAGTATTCCCAGCACCAGAGCACTCTTCACTGCCTGGGCCAGGCCAACTACACCCAAGCCACTGGCACAGACCTTTGCTGAACATAGGAAGCAGCAGGCTTTGGAGTCTCTGTCTCCAGAATGTGTCCAGGCACCAATCATGTTGCTTTATTCCCCATTAGCAGACTGGTTTTTCGCCCTTTCATGGATATCCTTTGATCATCAGCTCAACTTGACGTGCAAACACACACAAGCACACACACACACACACACACACACACACACACACACACACACAAATCACACATACACACACTTGAAAAAGACAGGAATTGGGACAGTTTATTCAATTCTGCAGAACTGTGTAACAGCCCAACTTGGGTCCACCATGGTGGCGTGAGCCAGCCAGAGACCACAACCCGATTTACTCCGTACTGCTGGTTCACAACTTCCGTGTTCTATACTGTTTGGATACACAGATTTAGT
Source organism: Erinaceus europaeus (assembly GCF_950295315.1). Lineage (NCBI taxonomy): Eukaryota > Metazoa > Chordata > Mammalia > Eulipotyphla > Erinaceidae > Erinaceus > Erinaceus europaeus. Next base: position 113,756,254 of record NC_080185.1, read on the forward strand.
CTTCTCATGATTAGCTTAGATAGGAGGGGGAGGGAAATACATGTGTGTGTGTGGAGACTCTTCTTGGTTGGGGCCTGCTTTGGCAGTTGTGACGCACATCATATAGTTGTACGGGATTCTTTAGCATATGGGGGTCTAAGATAAGCAGTTCAGTTATTTCTACAGTGACTGTCAGTAGATCCTTGGGCAGGGACTCTTTTTTCTGGAAGGCACCTGGGGGTGAGTGCAACACTAAAAAAACCCATTTCCATGTGTGTCTCTGTATTTATATATGTGTATGTGTATGTGTATGTGTATGCATGCTTTTGATTGAATCTATCTTGACTTCTTACACTAGGGTGGATAAAGTGGGCCCAGTCATGTTGGAGTCTGGAAAAATGAGGTGAGTTGGCAGTAGGCACACCTGGAAGTAGGTGGTAGCCCATAGCTACTGCTCTGTCCCTTCCCTCTGGTCCCAAACATACGTAACCCCCTCTCCCTCTGGTTATTTCTTTGTAGGGATTCAATACATGCATCCAGAATGGGGTTATGAGTTTCTGCAGGGGCAGGAACCTGCCAGCCCACAGCCTGAGCTCGGGCGTGCTGCCCCAGACTGGAGGTGTTGAGGAGAAAACCAGGTTGTGAGGAGTCTCAGCTGAGGCCCAAGAGACAGGACTAGAGGAATCAGGGAGATTGGCATGAAAAGGCATAGGGATTTGGGTGGTATGCTGGTGGTGGGGGAGGGCAGGAGCAAGGAGTCATGTCCACCACCTTCAGTTCTATGACAAGTTCAGTGAGGTCATCATCAGTCTCCATGGAGTTCTGAGGACAACAGTAGCGGTGAGCTCAGATCTGAGCCTCAGGCTGAGTGCTTCAACCGCGTGGAGGAACGTTCTCAGGAAAAATGATGGAGGAGGTACTTGTATTGGAGAAGACTGACAAACCTTTTGTCTTTCGATATCGGACGGTTCTTCGTGAGCCCCCCAAGAGAAAGAGGATTTCTACTGGTGGCTTATTCCTGCGAATGTGCAAAGTTGAACATCAGGAGACAAAACCTGGTGCCGGCATGAACCTAACGGCATTTTCTAAGAAAGGCTCTAAGAGATGGAGAATGCTGTCGGAGGAAGAGAAGAATGCATTCAGAGACCTGGCGAGGGCTGAGCGCGAGCGCAATGACCCACAAACACGGGGTCATGGACCAGCAGGAAGAAGGGAGAGAGATGCCAATGCTCCCAAGAGAGCGCTGTCAGCATTTTTCCTGTTCTATTCCGATTTCCGCCCCAAGGTTAAAGCTGCATATCCTGACATCACCTCGGGCAACCTGTCAAAGAAGCTGGGCGAGATGTGGAGCCACCTCAGTAACATGGAGAAAAGGCTGTATGAAGACAAGGCAGCACAGCTGAGGATGCAGCATAACATGGCTGTTGCGGAATACAAGGCCATGGATCTGGATGGTTGGTAGAGTCCCCTGAACATTACACAGAAGAAGCTGGAAGCAGATCAAGAGTCAGAAGATTCAGAGGGGGAGGATTCCTCTGACAATGGGGACAGTTCAGATTCGGAGGAGGAGGGAGGAGGTGTAAGACGGTTGTAAGGAGAAGATGAATAAAGAAAGCCCAGCAGAATACAAATCTGTCTGCTTGTAATAATTTTCAAGAGCGCCATAGCCCTGTGTATGTGACCTGAAAAGTGTCTGTTGCCCTCATAGGTCTAATAACACAATTTTAAAAAATTGAACACAGGAAACTGGCCTAGTTGGGCCTCTGCTATGTTCCTTTAAAAGGTTGAGCACCTGGGAGTCGGGCGGTAGGTAGCTCAGAGGGTTAAGCCTCCGTGGCGCAAAACACAAGGTCTGGCGTAAAGATGCCTGTCAAGTGCCCTGCTGCCCACCTGTAGGAGAGTAGTTTCACAGGCAGTGAAGCGGGTCTGCAGGTGGCTATTTTTCTCTCCCCCTCTCGGTCCTCCTATTCTCCCTGCATTTCTCTCTGTCCTATCCAACAATGGCGATATCAATAAGAACAAGCGTAATAAGTACAACAATGAAAAACAACAAGGACAACAAAAGGAAACTATAAATAAATAGAAATATTTAAAACATTAAAAAAAAATCATGAGCACCCAAATGAAGACTCAAGATGAAGGGAAGAGTTGGTTGTAGGGAGGGGGCAAGGTTGGCTTTGCTGAAGAAATATCTTTATCATTTCTCTTTGGGGAGATCTTGAATCGACTGGAACTCAAAACTTCCTTTAAGTAGCACTTGCCATACTGGGTCTTATTTTCTGCTTCCTTTCCGTGTTAGTTCCTCTTCCCAGGCAGCCTAGTGGCTTATTGGATTCTGGTTGAGTCTCCCAAGTGGCTTATGGGTTTCTGTGAGGTTTGTCCTGGTGCTGGATCTCTCAGGTGGCTGGTGTGGCTAAAGTACTATTCAGGGAGGATGAGAGTACAGTCCCAGAGTGTCTGGCTAGTGATGCGAGAGAGTTGATCCAGTAACCGAGCTGGTGGCGGCGAGGCCGTTTCAAATCTTTATTCATCTGAGCGCCCCAGAGTTGGTTGGTAGCACAGCGGGCTAAGCGCACATGGCACAAAGTGCAAGGGCCGGCGTAAAAATCCCGGCCTGAGCAAACGTGCGCTCCTGGCTCCTTGAGGTCAGAAAACAGAAGTCACAAGTCAGAACCGGGAATGACTGGACAATACCATCCATGGTCAGGAAAGGGGCAGAGAAACCTAAGAGGCAGCTGGGAAAGGTAGGAACTTCCTTAGCAACTGTTGTGAGAGGCTTCACTGGTAGGATTAATAATGCCCTGCAGGCAGGGGGGACCTAAGGGTAGGAATAGAATATATCAAATGAGCAGAATGGGTGGGGAAATCGCGAGGAGACCTTAAGTCATTTGTTTGACAAAGCAGAACATTGATATGTATGTAGCTAGTAAGAGAGAGAGTGGGCCATTGTATCAACTAATGTAGGACTGGCTTAATGTTTTAAGGAATGCTGAGCCCCTGGCGGCAGAAAAATGCAGGGTTTCTGAAGACAGAGAATAGCTGACAGGGAAGCAAACAACTGAGGCCTGTACCTCTCCTCAGCTCAACCTTAGCAAGAGAGAGAGTGTGACAGATTCCTTTCCTCAGTTCCCCAGTTTTCAATGGGAAAAGCCTTACCACGCTCAACCTGCTTCTCACAGTATTCCCAGCACCAGAGCACTCTTCACTGCCTGGGCCAGGCCAACTACACCCAAGCCACTGGCACAGACCTTTGCTGAACATAGGAAGCAGCAGGCTTTGGAGTCTCTGTCTCCAGAATGTGTCCAGGCACCAATCATGTTGCTTTATTCCCCATTAGCAGACTGGTTTTTCGCCCTTTCATGGATATCCTTTGATCATCAGCTCAACTTGACGTGCAAACACACACAAGCACACACACACACACACACACACACACACACACACACACACACACAAATCACACATACACACACTTGAAAAAGACAGGAATTGGGACAGTTTATTCAATTCTGCAGAACTGTGTAACAGCCCAACTTGGGTCCACCATGGTGGCGTGAGCCAGCCAGAGACCACAACCCGATTTACTCCGTACTGCTGGTTCACAACTTCCGTGTTCTATACTGTTTGGATACACAGATTTAGTCTTCTCATGATTAGCTTAGATAGGAGGGGGAGGGAAATACATGTGTGTGTGTGGAGACTCTTCTTGGTTGGGGCCTGCTTTGGCAGTTGTGACGCACATCATATAGTTGTACGGGATTCTTTAGCATATGGGGGTCTAAGATAAGCAGTTCAGTTATTTCTACAGTGACTGTCAGTAGATCCTTGGGCAGGGACTCTTTTTTCTGGAAGGCACCTGGGGGTGAGTGCAACACTAAAAAAACCCATTTCCATGTGTGTCTCTGTATTTATATATGTGTATGTGTATGTGTATGTGTATGCATGCTTTTGATTGAATCTATCTTGACTTCTTACACTAGGGTGGATAAAGTGGGCCCAGTCATGTTGGAGTCTGGAAAAATGAGGTGAGTTGGCAGTAGGCACACCTGGAAGTAGGTGGTAGCCCATAGCTACTGCTCTGTCCCTTCCCTCTGGTCCCAAACATACGTAACCCCCTCTCCCTCTGGTTATTTCTTTGTAGGGATTCAATACATGCATCCAGAATGGGGTTATGAGTTTCTGCAGGGGCAGGAACCTGCCAGCCCACAGCCTGAGCTCGGGCGTGCTGCCCCAGACTGGAGGTGTTGAGGAGAAAACCAGGTTGTGAGGAGTCTCAGCTGAGGCCCAAGAGACAGGACTAGAGGAATCAGGGAGATTGGCATGAAAAGGCATAGGGATTTGGGTGGTATGCTGGTGGTGGGGGAGGGCAGGAGCAAGGAGTCATGTCCACCACCTTCAGTTCTATGACAAGTTCAGTGAGGTCATCATCAGTCTCCATGGAGTTCTGAGGACAACAGTAGCGGTGAGCTCAGATCTGAGCCTCAGGCTGAGTGCTTCAACCGCGTGGAGGAACGTTCTCAGGAAAAATGATGGAGGAGGTACTTGTATTGGAGAAGACTGACAAACCTTTTGTCTTTCGATATCGGACGGTTCTTCGTGAGCCCCCCAAGAGAAAGAGGATTTCTACTGGTGGCTTATTCCTGCGAATGTGCAAAGTTGAACATCAGGAGACAAAACCTGGTGCCGGCATGAACCTAACGGCATTTTCTAAGAAAGGCTCTAAGAGATGGAGAATGCTGTCGGAGGAAGAGAAGAATGCATTCAGAGACCTGGCGAGGGCTGAGCGCGAGCGCAATGACCCACAAACACGGGGTCATGGACCAGCAGGAAGAAGGGAGAGAGATGCCAATGCTCCCAAGAGAGCGCTGTCAGCATTTTTCCTGTTCTATTCCGATTTCCGCCCCAAGGTTAAAGCTGCATATCCTGACATCACCTCGGGCAACCTGTCAAAGAAGCTGGGCGAGATGTGGAGCCACCTCAGTAACATGGAGAAAAGGCTGTATGAAGACAAGGCAGCACAGCTGAGGATGCAGCATAACATGGCTGTTGCGGAATACAAGGCCATGGATCTGGATGGTTGGTAGAGTCCCCTGAACATTACACAGAAGAAGCTGGAAGCAGATCAAGAGTCAGAAGATTCAGAGGGGGAGGATTCCTCTGACAATGGGGACAGTTCAGATTCGGAGGAGGAGGGAGGAGGTGTAAGACGGTTGTAAGGAGAAGATGAATAAAGAAAGCCCAGCAGAATACAAATCTGTCTGCTTGTAATAATTTTCAAGAGCGCCATAGCCCTGTGTATGTGACCTGAAAAGTGTCTGTTGCCCTCATAGGTCTAATAACACAATTTTAAAAAATTGAACACAGGAAACTGGCCTAGTTGGGCCTCTGCTATGTTCCTTTAAAAGGTTGAGCACCTGGGAGTCGGGCGGTAGGTAGCTCAGAGGGTTAAGCCTCCGTGGCGCAAAACACAAGGTCTGGCGTAAAGATGCCTGTCAAGTGCCCTGCTGCCCACCTGTAGGAGAGTAGTTTCACAGGCAGTGAAGCGGGTCTGCAGGTGGCTATTTTTCTCTCCCCCTCTCGGTCCTCCTATTCTCCCTGCATTTCTCTCTGTCCTATCCAACAATGGCGATATCAATAAGAACAAGCGTAATAAGTACAACAATGAAAAACAACAAGGACAACAAAAGGAAACTATAAATAAATAGAAATATTTAAAACATTAAAAAAAAATCATGAGCACCCAAATGAAGACTCAAGATGAAGGGAAGAGTTGGTTGTAGGGAGGGGGCAAGGTTGGCTTTGCTGAAGAAATATCTTTATCATTTCTCTTTGGGGAGATCTTGAATCGACTGTAACTCAAAACTTCCTTTAAGTAGCACTTGCCATACTGGGTCTTATTTTCTGCTTCCTTTCCGTGTTAGTTCCTCTTCCCAGGCAGCCTAGTGGCTTATTGGATTCTGGTTGAGTCTCCCAAGTGGCTTATGGGTTTCTGTGAGGTTTGTCCTGGTGCTGGATCTCTCAGGTGGCTGGTGTGGCTAAAGTACTATTCAGGGAGGATGAGAGTACAGTCCCAGAGTGTCTGGCTAGTGATGCGAGAGAGTTGATCCAGTAACCGAGCTGGTGGCGGCGAGGCCGTTTCAAATCTTTATTCATCTGAGCGCCCCAGAGTTGGTTGGTAGCACAGCGGGCTAAGCGCACATGGCACAAAGTGCAAGGGCCGGCGTAAAAATCCCGGCCTGAGCAAACGTGCGCTCCTGGCTCCTTGAGGTCAGAAAACAGAAGTCACAAGTCAGAACCGGGAATGACTGGACAATACCATCCATGGTCAGGAAAGGGGCAGAGAAACCTAAGAGGCAGCTGGGAAAGGTAGGAACTTCCTTAGCAACTGTTGTGAGAGGCTTCACTGGTAGGATTAATAATGCCCTGCAGGCAGGGGGGACCTAAGGGTAGGAATAGAATATATCAAATGAGCAGAATGGGTGGGGAAATCGCGAGGAGACCTTAAGTCATTTGTTTGACAAAGCAGAACATTGATATGTATGTAGCTAGTAAGAGAGAGAGTGGGCCATTGTATCAACTAATGTAGGACTGGCTTAATGTTTTAAGGAATGCTGAGCCCCTGGCGGCAGAAAAATGCAGGGTTTCTGAAGACAGAGAATAGCTGACAGGGAAGCAAACAACTGAGGCCTGTACCTCTCCTCAGCTCAACCTTAGCAAGAGAGAGAGTGTGACAGATTCCTTTCCTCAGTTCCCCAGTTTTCAATGGGAAAAGCCTTACCACGCTCAACCTGCTTCTCACAGTATTCCCAGCACCAGAGCACTCTTCACTGCCTGGGCCAGGCCAACTACACCCAAGCCACTGGCACAGACCTTTGCTGAACATAGGAAGCAGCAGGCTTTGGAGTCTCTGTCTCCAGAATGTGTCCAGGCACCAATCATGTTGCTTTATTCCCCATTAGCAGACTGGTTTTTCGCCCTTTCATGGATATCCTTTGATCATCAGCTCAACTTGACGTGCAAACACACACAAGCACACACACACACACACACACACACACACACACACACACACAAATCACACATACACACACTTGAAAAAGACAGGAATTGGGACAGTTTATTCAATTCTGCAGAACTGTGTAACAGCCCAACTTGGGTCCACCATGGTGGCGTGAGCCAGCCAGAGACCACAACCCGATTTACTCCGTACTGCTGGTTCACAACTTCCGTGTTCTATACTGTTTGGATACACAGATTTAGTCTTCTCATGATTAGCTTAGATAGGAGGGGGAGGGAAATACATGTGTGTGTGTGGAGACTCTTCTTGGTTGGGGCCTGCTTTGGCAGTTGTGACGCACATCATATAGTTGTACGGGATTCTTTAGCATATGGGGGTCTAAGATAAGCAGTTCAGTTATTTCTACAGTGACTGTCAGTAGATCCTTGGGCAGGGACTCTTTTTTCTGGAAGGCACCTGGGGGTGAGTGCAACACTAAAAAAACCCATTTCCATGTGTGTCTCTGTATTTATATATGTGTATGTGTATGTGTATGTGTATGCATGCTTTTGATTGAATCTATCTTGACTTCTTACACTAGGGTGGATAAAGTGGGCCCAGTCATGTTGGAGTCTGGAAAAATGAGGTGAGTTGGCAGTAGGCACACCTGGAAGTAGGTGGTAGCCCATAGCTACTGCTCTGTCCCTTCCCTCTGGTCCCAAACATACGTAACCCCCTCTCCCTCTGGTTATTTCTTTGTAGGGATTCAATACATGCATCCAGAATGGGGTTATGAGTTTCTGCAGGGGCAGGAACCTGCCAGCCCACAGCCTGAGCTCGGGCGTGCTGCCCCAGACTGGAGGTGTTGAGGAGAAAACCAGGTTGTGAGGAGTCTCAGCTGAGGCCCAAGAGACAGGACTAGAGGAATCAGGGAGATTGGCATGAAAAGGCATAGGGATTTGGGTGGTATGCTGGTGGTGGGGGAGGGCAGGAGCAAGGAGTCATGTCCACCACCTTCAGTTCTATGACAAGTTCAGTGAGGTCATCATCAGTCTCCATGGAGTTCTGAGGACAACAGTAGCGGTGAGCTCAGATCTGAGCCTCAGGCTGAGTGCTTCAACCGCGTGGAGGAACGTTCTCAGGAAAAATGATGGAGGAGGTACTTGTATTGGAGAAGACTGACAAACCTTTTGTCTTTCGATATCGGACGGTTCTTCGTGAGCCCCCCAAGAGAAAGAGGATTTCTACTGGTGGCTTATTCCTGCGAATGTGCAAAGTTGAACATCAGGAGACAAAACCTGGTGCCGGCATGAACCTAACGGCATTTTCTAAGAAAGGCTCTAAGAGATGGAGAATGCTGTCGGAGGAAGAGAAGAATGCATTCAGAGACCTGGCGAGGGCTGAGCGCGAGCGCAATGACCCACAAACACGGGGTCATGGACCAGCAGGAAGAAGGGAGAGAGATGCCAATGCTCCCAAGAGAGCGCTGTCAGCATTTTTCCTGTTCTATTCCGATTTCCGCCCCAAGGTTAAAGCTGCATATCCTGACATCACCTCGGGCAACCTGTCAAAGAAGCTGGGCGAGATGTGGAGCCACCTCAGTAACATGGAGAAAAGGCTGTATGAAGACAAGGCAGCACAGCTGAGGATGCAGCATAACATGGCTGTTGCGGAATACAAGGCCATGGATCTGGATGGTTGGTAGAGTCCCCTGAACATTACACAGAAGAAGCTGGAAGCAGATCAAGAGTCAGAAGATTCAGAGGGGGAGGATTCCTCTGACAATGGGGACAGTTCAGATTCGGAGGAGGAGGGAGGAGGTGTAAGACGGTTGTAAGGAGAAGATGAATAAAGAAAGCCCAGCAGAATACAAATCTGTCTGCTTGTAATAATTTTCAAGAGCGCCATAGCCCTGTGTATGTGACCTGAAAAGTGTCTGTTGCCCTCATAGGTCTAATAACACAATTTTAAAAAATTGAACACAGGAAACTGGCCTAGTTGGGCCTCTGCTATGTTCCTTTAAAAGGTTGAGCACCTGGGAGTCGGGCGGTAGGTAGCTCAGAGGGTTAAGCCTCCGTGGCGCAAAACACAAGGTCTGGTGTAAAGATGCCTGTCAAGTGCCCTGCTGCCCACCTGTAGGAGAGTAGTTTCACAGGCAGTGAAGCGGGTCTGCAGGTGGCTATTTTTCTCTCCCCCTCTCGGTCCTCCTATTCTCCCTGCATTTCTCTCTGTCCTATCCAACAATGGCGATATCAATAAGAACAAGCGTAATAAGTACAACAATGAAAAACAACAAGGACAACAAAAGGAAACTATAAATAAATAGAAATATTTAAAACATTAAAAAAAAATCATGAGCACCCAAATGAAGACTCAAGATGAAGGGAAGAGTTGGTTGTAGGGAGGGGGCAAGGTTGGCTTTGCTGAAGAAATATCTTTATCATTTCTCTTTGGGGAGATCTTGAATCGACTGGAACTCAAAACTTCCTTTAAGTAGCACTTGCCATACTGGGATTTATTTTCTGCTTCCTTTCCGTGTTAGTTCCTCTTCCCAGGCAGCCTAGTGGCTTATTGGATTCTGGTTGAGTCTCCCAAGTGGCTTATGGGTTTCTGTGAGGTTTGTCCTGGTGCTGGATCTCTCAGGTGGCTGGTGTGGCTAAAGTACTATTCAGGGAGGATGAGAGTACAGTCCCAGAGTGTCTGGCTAGTGATGCGAGAGAGTTGATCCAGTAACCGAGCTGGTGGCGGCGAGGCCGTTTCAAATCTTTATTCATCTGAGCGCCCCAGAGTTGGTTGGTAGCACAGCGGGCTAAGCGCACATGGCACAAAGTGCAAGGGCCGGCGTAAAAATCCCGGCCTGAGCAAACGTGCGCTCCTGGCTCCTTGAGGTCAGAAAACAGAAGTCACAAGTCAGAACCGGGAATGGCTGGACAATACCATCCATGGTCAGGAAAGGGGCAGAGAAACCTAAAAGGCAGCTGGGAAAGGTAGGAACTTCCTTAGCAACTGTTGTGAGAGGCTTCACTGGTAGGATTAATAATGCCCTGCAGGCAGGGGGGGTCCTAAGGGTAGGAATAGAATATATCAAATGAGCAGAATAGGTGGGGAAATCGCGAGGAGACCTTAAGTCATTTGTTTGACAAAGCAGAACATTGATATGTATGTAGCTAGTAAGAGAGAGAGTGGGCCATTGTATCAACTAATGTAGGACTGGCTTAATGTTTTAAGGAATGCTGAGCCCCTGGCGGCAGAAAAATGCAGGGTTTCTGAAGACAGAGAATAGCTGACAGGGAAGCAAACAACTGAGGCCTGTACCTCTCCTCAGCTCAACCTTAGCAAGAGAGAGAGTGTGACAGATTCCTTTCCTCAGTTCCCCAGTTTTCAATGGGAAAAGCCTTACCACGCTCAACCTGCTTCTCACAGTATTCCCAGCACCAGAGCACTCTTCACTGCCTGGGCCAGGCCAACTACACCCAAGCCACTGGCACAGACCTTTGCTGAACATAGGAAGCAGCAGGCTTTGGAGTCTCTGTCTCCAGAATGTGTCCAGGCACCAATCATGTTGCTTTATTCCCCATTAGCAGACTGGTTTTTCGCCCTTTCATGGATATCCTTTGATCATCAGCCCAACTTGACGTGCAAACACACACACAAGCACACACACACACACACACACACACACACACACACACACACACACACAAATCACACATACACACACTTGAAAAAGACAGGAATTGGGACAGTTTATTCAATTCTGCAGAACTGTGTAACAGCCCAACTTGGGTCCACCATGGTGGCATGAGCCAGCCAGAGACCACAACCCAATTTACTCCGTACTGCTGGTTCACAACTTCCGTGTTCTATACTGTTTGGATACACAGATTTAGTCTTCTCATGATTAGCTTAGATAGGAGGGGGAGGGAAATACATGTGTGTGTGTGGAGACTCTTCTTGGTTGGGGCCTGCTTTGGCAGTTGTGACGCACATCATATAGTTGTACGGGATTCTTTAGCATATGGGGGTCTAAGATAAGCAGTTCAGTTATTTCTACAGTGACTGTCAGTAGATCCTTGGGCAGGGACTCTTTTTTCTGGAAGGCACCTGGGGGTGAGTGCAACACTAAAAAAACCCATTTCCATGTGTGTCTCTGTATTTATATATGTGTATGTGTATGTGTATGTGTATGTATGCTTTTGATTGAATCTATCTTGACTTCTTACACTAGGGTGGATAAAGTGGGCCCAGTCATGTTGGAGTCTGGAAAAATGAGGTGAGTTGGCAGTAGGCACACCTGGAAGTAGGTGGTAGCCCATAGCTACTGCTCTGTCCCTTCCCTCTGGTCCCAAACATACGTAACCCCCTCTCCCTCTGGTTATTTCTTTGTAGGGATTCAATACATGCATCCAGAATGGGGTTATGAGTTTCTGCAGGGGCAGGAACCTGCCAGCCCACAGCCTGAGCTCGGGCGTGCTGCCCCAGACTGGAGGTGTTGAGGAGAAAACCAGGTTGTGAGGAGTCTCAGCTGAGGCCCAAGAGACAGGACTAGAGGAATCAGGGAGATTGGCATGAAAAGGCATAGGGATTTGGGTGGTATGCTGGTGGTGGGGGAGGGCAGGAGCAAGGAGTCATGTCCACCACCTTCAGTTCTATGACAAGTTCAGTGAGGTCATCATCAGTCTCCATGGAGTTCTGAGGACAACAGTAGCGGTGAGCTCAGATCTGAGCCTCAGGCTGAGTGCTTCAACCGCGTGGAGGAACGTTCTCAGGAAAAATGATGGAGGAGGTACTTGTATTGGAGAAGACTGACAAACCTTTTGTCTTTCGATATCGGACGGTTCTTCGTGAGCCCCCCAAGAGAAAGAGGATTTCTACTGGTGGCTTATTCCTGCGAATGTGCAAAGTTGAACATCAGGAGACAAAACCTGGTGCCGGCATGAACCTAACGGCATTTTCTAAGAAAGGCTCTAAGAGATGGAGAATGCTGTCGGAGGAAGAGAAGAATGCATTCAGAGACCTGGCGAGGGCTGAGCGCGAGCGCAATGACCCACAAACACGGGGTCATGGACCAGCAGGAAGAAGGGAGAGAGATGCCAATGCTCCCAAGAGAGCGCTGTCAGCATTTTTCCTGTTCTATTCCGATTTCCGCCCCAAGGTTAAAGCTGCATATCCTGACATCACCTCGGGCAACCTGTCAAAGAAGCTGGGCGAGATGTGGAGCCACCTCAGTAACATGGAGAAAAGGCTGTATGAAGACAAGGCAGCACAGCTGAGGATGCAGCATAACATGGCTGTTGCGGAATACAAGGCCATGGATCTGGATGGTTGGTAGAGTCCCCTGAACATTACACAGAAGAAGCTGGAAGCAGATCAAGAGTCAGAAGATTCAGAGGGGGAGGATTCCTCTGACAATGGGGACAGTTCAGATTCGGAGGAGGAGGGAGGAGGTGTAAGACGGTTGTAAGGAGAAGATGAATAAAGAAAGCCCAGCAGAATACAAATCTGTCTGCTTGTAATAATTTTCAAGAGCGCCATAGCCCTGTGTATGTGACCTGAAAAGTGTCTGTTGCCCTCATAGGTCTAATAACACAATTTTAAAAAATTGAACACAGGAAACTGGCCTAGTTGGGCCTCTGCTATGTTCCTTTAAAAGGTTGAGCACCTGGGAGTCGGGCGGTAGGTAGCTCAGAGGGTTAAGCCTCCGTGGCGCAAAACACAAGGTCTGGTGTAAAGATGCCTGTCAAGTGCCCTGCTGCCCACCTGTAGGAGAGTAGTTTCACAGGCAGTGAAGCGGGTCTGCAGGTGGCTATTTTTCTCTCCCCCTCTCGGTCCTCCTATTCTCCCTGCATTTCTCTCTGTCCTATCCAACAATGGCGATATCAATAAGAACAAGCGTAATAAGTACAACAATGAAAAACAACAAGGACAACAAAAGGAAACTATAAATAAATAGAAATATTTAAAACATTAAAAAAAAATCATGAGCACCCAAATGAAGACTCAAGATGAAGGGAAGAGTTGGTTGTAGGGAGGGGGCAAGGTTGGCTTTGCTGAAGAAATATCTTTATCATTTCTCTTTGGGGAGATCTTGAATCGACTGGAACTCAAAACTTCCTTTAAGTAGCACTTGCCATACTGGGTCTTATTTTCTGCTTCCTTTCCGTGTTAGTTCCTCTTCCCAGGCAGCCTAGTGGCTTATTGGATTCTGGTTGAGTCTCCCAAGTGGCTTATGGGTTTCTGTGAGGTTTGTCCTGGTGCTGGATCTCTCAGGTGGCTGGTGTGGCTAAAGTACTATTCAGGGAGGATGAGAGTACAGTCCCAGAGTGTCTGGCTAGTGATGCGAGAGAGTTGATCCAGTAACCGAGCTGGTGGCGGCGAGGCCGTTTCAAATCTTTATTCATCTGAGCGCCCCAGAGTTGGTTGGTAGCACAGCGGGCTAAGCGCACATGGCACAAAGTGCAAGGGCCGGCGTAAAAATCCCGGCCTGAGCAAACGTGCGCTCCTGGCTCCTTGAGGTCAGAAAACAGAAGTCACAAGTCAGAACCGGGAATGGCTGGACAATACCATCCATGGTCAGGAAAGGGGCAGAGAAACCTAAAAGGCAGCTGGGAAAGGTAGGAACTTCCTTAGCAACTGTTGTGAGAGGCTTCACTGGTAGGATTAATAATGCCCTGCAGGCAGGGGGGACCTAAGGGTAGGAATAGAATATATCAAATGAGCAGAATGGGTGGGGAAATCGCGAGGAGACCTTAAGTCATTTGTTTGACAAAGCAGAACATTGATATGTATGTAGCTAGTAAGAGAGAGAGTGGGCCATTGTATCAACTAATGTAGGACTGGCTTAATGTTTTAAGGAATGCTGAGCCCCTGGCGGCAGAAAAATGCAGGGTTTCTGAAGACAGAGAATAGCTGACAGGGAAGCAAACAACTGAGGCCTGTACCTCTCCTCAGCTCAACCTTAGCAAGAGAGAGAGTGTGACAGATTCCTTTCCTCAGTTCCCCAGTTTTCAATGGGAAAAGCCTTACCACGCTCAACCTGCTTCTCACAGTATTCCCAGCACCAGAGCACTCTTCACTGCCTGGGCCAGGCCAACTACACCCAAGCCACTGGCACAGACCTTTGCTGAACATAGGAAGCAGCAGGCTTTGGAGTCTCTGTCTCCAGAATGTGTCCAGGCACCAATCATGTTGCTTTATTCCCCATTAGCAGACTGGTTTTTCGCCCTTTCATGGATATCCTTTGATCATCAGCCCAACTTGACGTGCAAACACACACAAGCACACACACACACACACACACACACACACACACACACACACACACACACAAATCACACATACACACACTTGAAAAAGACAGGAATTGGGACAGTTTATTCAATTCTGCAGAACTGTGTAACAGCCCAACTTGGGTCCACCATGGTGGCGTGAGCCAGCCAGAGACCACAACCCGATTTACTCCGTACTGCTGGTTCACAACTTCCGTGTTCTATACTGTTTGGATACACAGATTTAGTCTTCTCATGATTAGCTTAGATAGGAGGGGGAGGGAAATACATGTGTGTGTGTGGAGACTCTTCTTGGTTGGGGCCTGCTTTGGCAGTTGTGACGCACATCATATAGTTGTACGGGATTCTTTAGCATATGGGGGTCTAAGATAAGCAGTTCAGTTATTTCTACAGTGACTGTCAGTAGATCCTTGGGCAGGGACTCTTTTTTCTGGAAGGCACCTGGGGGTGAGTGCAACACTAAAAAAACCCATTTCCATGTGTGTCTCTGTATTTATATATGTGTATGTGTAAGTGTATGTGTATGTGTATGCATGCTTTTGATTGAATCTATCTTGACTTCTTACACTAGGGTGGATAAAGTGGGCCCAGTCATGTTGGAGTCTGGAAAAATGAGGTGAGTTGGCAGTAGGCACACCTGGAAGTAGGTGGTAGCCCATAGCTACTGCTCTGTCCCTTCCCTCTGGTCCCAAACATACGTAACCCCCTCTCCCTCTGGTTATTTCTTTGTAGGGATTCAATACATGCATCCAGAATGGGGTTATGAGTTTCTGCAGGGGCAGGAACCTGCCAGCCCACAGCCTGAGCTCGGGCGTGCTGCCCCAGACTGGAGGTGTTGAGGAGAAAACCAGGTTGTGAGGAGTCTCAGCTGAGGCCCAAGAGACAGGACTAGAGGAATCAGGGAGATTGGCATGAAAAGGCATAGGGATTTGGGTGGTATGCTGGTGGTGGGGGAGGGCAGGAGCAAGGAGTCATGTCCACCACCTTCAGTTCTATGACAAGTTCAGTGAGGTCATCATCAGTCTCCATGGAGTTCTGAGGACAACAGTAGCGGTGAGCTCAGATCTGAGCCTCAGGCTGAGTGCTTCAACCGCGTGGAGGAACGTTCTCAGGAAAAATGATGGAGGAGGTACTTGTATTGGAGAAGACTGACAAACCTTTTGTCTTTCGATATCGGACGGTTCTTCGTGAGCCCCCCAAGAGAAAGAGGATTTCTACTGGTGGCTTATTCCTGCGAATGTGCAAAGTTGAACATCAGGACACAAAACCTGGTGCCGGCATGAACCTAACGGCATTTTCTAAGAAAGGCTCTAAGAGATGGAGAATGCTGTCGGAGGAAGAGAAGAATGCATTCAGAGACCTGGCGAGGGCTGAGCGCGAGCGCAATGACCCACAAACACGGGGTCATGGACCAGCAGGAAGAAGGGAGAGAGATGCCAATGCTCCCAAGAGAGCGCTGTCAGCATTTTTCCTGTTCTATTCCGATTTCCGCCCCAAGGTTAAAGCTGCATATCCTGACATCACCTCGGGCAACCTGTCAAAGAAGCTGGGCGAGATGTGGAGCCACCTCAGTAACATGGAGAAAAGGCTGTATGAAGACAAGGCAGCACAGCTGAGGATGCAGCATAACATGGCTGTTGCGGAATACAAGGCCATGGATCTGGATGGTTGGTAGAGTCCCCTGAACATTACACAGAAGAAGCTGGAAGCAGATCAAGAGTCAGAAGATTCAGAGGGGGAGGATTCCTCTGACAATGGGGACAGTTCAGATTCGGAGGAGGAGGGAGGAGGTGTAAGACGGTTGTAAGGAGAAGATGAATAAAGAAAGCCCAGCAGAATACAAATCTGTCTGCTTGTAATAATTTTCAAGAGCGCCATAGCCCTGTGTATGTGACCTGAAAAGTGTCTGTTGCCCTCATAGGTCTAATAACACAATTTTAAAAAATTGAACACAGGAAACTGGCCTAGTTGGGCCTCTGCTATGTTCCTTTAAAAGGTTGAGCACCTGGGAGTCGGGCGGTAGGTAGCTCAGAGGGTTAAGCCTCCGTGGCGCAAAACACAAGGTCTGGTGTAAAGATGCCTGTCAAGTGCCCTGCTGCCCACCTGTAGGAGAGTAGTTTCACAGGCAGTGAAGCGGGTCTGCAGGTGGCTATTTTTCTCTCCCCCTCTCGGTCCTCCTATTCTCCCTGCATTTCTCTCTGTCCTATCCAACAATGGCGATATCAATAAGAACAAGCGTAATAAGTACAACAATGAAAAACAACAAGGACAAGAAAAGGAAACTATAAATAAATAGAAATATTTAAAACATTAAAAAAAAATCATGAGCACCCAAATGAAGACTCAAGATGAAGGGAAGAGTTGGTTGTAGGGAGGGGGCAAGGTTGGCTTTGCTGAAGAAATATCTTTATCATTTCTCTTTGGGGAGATCTTGAATCGACTGGAACTCAAAACTTCCTTTAAGTAGCACTTGCCATACTGGGTCTTATTTTCTGCTTCCTTTCCGTGTTAGTTCCTCTTCCCAGGCAGCCTAGTGGCTTATTGGATTCTGGTTGAGTCTCCCAAGTGGCTTATGGGTTTCTGTGAGGTTTGTCCTGGTGCTGGATCTCTCAGGTGGCTGGTGTGGCTAAAGTACTATTCAGGGAGGATGAGAGTACAGTCCCAGAGTGTCTGGCTAGTGATGCGAGAGAGTTGATCCAGTAACCGAGCTGGTGGCGGCGAGGCCGTTTCAAATCTTTATTCATCTGAGCGCCCCAGAGTTGGTTGGTAGCACAGCGGGCTAAGCGCACATGGCACAAAGTGCAAGGGCCGGCGTAAAAATCCCGGCCTGAGCAAACGTGCGCTCCTGGCTCCTTGAGGTCAGAAAACAGAAGTCACAAGTCAGAACCGGGAATGGCTGGACAATACCATCCATGGTCAGGAAAGGGGCAGAGAAACCTAAAAGGCAGCTGGGAAAGGTAGGAACTTCCTTAGCAACTGTTGTGAGAGGCTTCACTGGTAGGATTAATAATGCCCTGCAGGCAGGGGGGGTCCTAAGGGTAGGAATAGAATATATCAAATGAGCAGAATAGGTGGGGAAATCGCGAGGAGACCTTAAGTCATTTGTTTGACAAAGCAGAACATTGATATGTATGTAGCTAGTAAGAGAGAGAGTGGGCCATTGTATCAACTAATGTAGGACTGGCTTAATGTTTTAAGGAATGCTGAGCCCCTGGCGGCAGAAAAATGCAGGGTTTCTGAAGACAGAGAATAGCTGACAGGGAAGCAAACAACTGAGGCCTGTACCTCTCCTCAGCTCAACCTTAGCAAGAGAGAGAGTGTGACAGATTCCTTTCCTCAGTTCCCCAGTTTTCAATGGGAAAAGCCTTACCACGCTCAACCTGCTTCTCACAGTATTCCCAGCACCAGAGCACTCTTCACTGCCTGGGCCAGGCCAACTACACCCAAGCCACTGGCACAGACCTTTGCTGAACATAGGAAGCAGCAGGCTTTGGAGTCTCTGTCTCCAGAATGTGTCCAGGCACCAATCATGTTGCTTTATTCCCCATTAGCAGACTGGTTTTTCGCCCTTTCATGGATATCCTTTGATCATCAGCCCAACTTGACGTGCAAACACACACACAAGCACACACACACACACACACACACACACACACAAATCACACATACACACACTTGAAAAAGACAGGAATTGGGACAGTTTATTCAATTCTGCAGAACTGTGTAACAGCCCAACTTGGGTCCACCATGGTGGCATGAGCCAGCCAGAGACCACAACCCAATTTACTCCGTACTGCTGGTTCACAACTTCCGTGTTCTATACTGTTTGGATACACAGATTTAGTCTTCTCATGATTAGCTTAGATAGGAGGGGGAGGGAAATACATGTGTGTGTGTGGAGACTCTTCTTGGTTGGGGCCTGCTTTGGCAGTTGTGACGCACATCATATAGTTGTACGGGATTCTTTAGCATATGGGGGTCTAAGATAAGCAGTTCAGTTATTTCTACAGTGACTGTCAGTAGATCCTTGGGCAGGGACTCTTTTTTCTGGAAGGCACCTGGGGGTGAGTGCAACACTAAAAAAACCCATTTCCATGTGTGTCTCTGTATTTATATATGTGTATGTGTATGTGTATGTATGCTTTTGATTGAATCTATCTTGACTTCTTACACTAGGGTGGATAAAGTGGGCCCAGTCATGTTGGAGTCTGGAAAAATGAGGTGAGTTGGCAGTAGGCACACCTGGAAGTAGGTGGTAGCCCATAGCTACTGCTCTGTCCCTTCCCTCTGGTCCCAAACATACGTAACCCCCTCTCCCTCTGGTTATTTCTTTGTAGGGATTCAATACATGCATCCAGAATGGGGTTATGAGTTTCTGCAGGGGCAGGAACCTGCCAGCCCACAGCCTGAGCTCGGGCGTGCTGCCCCAGACTGGAGGTGTTGAGGAGAAAACCAGGTTGTGAGGAGTCTCAGCTGAGGCCCAAGAGACAGGACTAGAGGAATCAGGGAGATTGGCATGAAAAGGCATAGGGATTTGGGTGGTATGCTGGTGGTGGGGGAGGGCAGGAGCAAGGAGTCATGTCCACCACCTTCAGTTCTATGACAAGTTCAGTGAGGTCATCATCAGTCTCCATGGAGTTCTGAGGACAACAGTAGCGGTGAGCTCAGATCTGAGCCTCAGGCTGAGTGCTTCAACCGCGTGGAGGAACGTTCTCAGGAAAAATGATGGAGGAGGTACTTGTATTGGAGAAGACTGACAAACCTTTTGTCTTTCGATATCGGACGGTTCTTCGTGAGCCCCCCAAGAGAAAGAGGATTTCTACTGGTGGCTTATTCCTGCGAATGTGCAAAGTTGAACATCAGGAGACAAAACCTGGTGCCGGCATGAACCTAACGGCATTTTCTAAGAAAGGCTCTAAGAGATGGAGAATGCTGTCGGAGGAAGAGAAGAATGCATTCAGAGACCTGGCGAGGGCTGAGCGCGAGCGCAATGACCCACAAACACGGGGTCATGGACCAGCAGGAAGAAGGGAGAGAGATGCCAATGCTCCCAAGAGAGCGCTGTCAGCATTTTTCCTGTTCTATTCCGATTTCCGCCCCAAGGTTAAAGCTGCATATCCTGACATCACCTCGGGCAACCTGTCAAAGAAGCTGGGCGAGATGTGGAGCCACCTCAGTAACATGGAGAAAAGGCTGTATGAAGACAAGGCAGCACAGCTGAGGATGCAGCATAACATGGCTGTTGCGGAATACAAGGCCATGGATCTGGATGGTTGGTAGAGTCCCCTGAACATTACACAGAAGAAGCTGGAAGCAGATCAAGAGTCAGAAGATTCAGAGGGGGAGGATTCCTCTGACAATGGGGACAGTTCAGATTCGGAGGAGGAGGGAGGAGGTGTAAGACGGTTGTAAGGAGAAGATGAATAAAGAAAGCCCAGCAGAATACAAATCTGTCTGCTTGTAATAATTTTCAAGAGCGCCATAGCCCTGTGTATGTGACCTGAAAAGTGTCTGTTGCCCTCATAGGTCTAATAACACAATTTTAAAAAATTGAACACAGGAAACTGGCCTAGTTGGGCCTCTGCTATGTTCCTTTAAAAGGTTGAGCACCTGGGAGTCGGGCGGTAGGTAGCTCAGAGGGTTAAGCCTCCGTGGCGCAAAACAGAAGGTCTGGTGTAAAGATGCCTGTCAAGTGCCCTGCTGCCCACCTGTAGGAGAGTAGTTTCACAGGCAGTGAAGCGGGTCTGCAGGTGGCTATTTTTCTCTCCCCCTCTCGGTCCTCCTATTCTCCCTGCATTTCTCTCTGTCCTATCCAACAATGGCGATATCAATAAGAACAAGCGTAATAAGTACAACAATGAAAAACAACAAGGACAAGAAAAGGAAACTATAAATAAATAGAAATATTTAAAACATTAAAAAAAAATCATGAGCACCCAAATGAAGACTCAAGATGAAGGGAAGAGTTGGTTGTAGGGAGGGGGCAAGGTTGGCTTTGCTGAAGAAATATCTTTATCATTTCTCTTTGGGGAGATCTTGAATCGACTGGAACTCAAAACTTCCTTTAAGTAGCACTTGCCATACTGGGTCTTATTTTCTGCTTCCTTTCCGTGTTAGTTCCTCTTCCCAGGCAGCCTAGTGGCTTATTGGATTCTGGTTGAGTCTCCCAAGTGGCTTATGGGTTTCTGTGAGGTTTGTCCTGGTGCTGGATCTCTCAGGTGGCTGGTGTGGCTAAAGTACTATTCAGGGAGGATGAGAGTACAGTCCCAGAGTGTCTGGCTAGTGATGCGAGAGAGTTGATCCAGTAACCGAGCTGGTGGCGGCGAGGCCGTTTCAAATCTTTATTCATCTGAGCGCCCCAGAGTTGGTTGGTAGCACAGCGGGCTAAGCGCACATGGCACAAAGTGCAAGGGCCGGCGTAAAAATCCCGGCCTGAGCAAACGTGCGCTCCTGGCTCCTTGAGGTCAGAAAACAGAAGTCACAAGTCAGAACCGGGAATGGCTGGACAATACCATCCATGGTCAGGAAAGGGGCAGAGAAACCTAAGAGGCAGCTGGGAAAGGTAGGAACTTCCTTAGCAACTGTTGTGAGAGGCTTCACTGGTAGGATTAATAATGCCCTGCAGGCAGGGGGGACCTAAGGGTAGGAATAGAATATATCAAATGAGCAGAATATGTGGGGAAATCGCGAGGAGACCTTAAGTCATTTGTTTGACAAAGCAGAACATTGATATGTATGTAGCTAGTAAGAGAGAGAGTGTGCCATTGTATCAACTAATGTAGGACTGGCTTAATGTTTTAAGGAATGCTGAGCCCCTGGCGGCAGAAAAATGCAGGGTTTCTGAAGACAGAGAATAGCTGACAGGGAAGCAAACAACTGAGGCCTGTACCTCTCCTCAGCTCAACCTTAGCAAGAGAGAGAGTGTGACAGATTCCTTTCCTCAGTTCCCCAGTTTTCAATGGGAAAAGCCTTACCACGCTCAACCTGCTTCTCACAGTATTCCCAGCACCAGAGCACTCTTCACTGCCTGGGCCAGGCCAACTACACCCAAGCCACTGGCACAGACCTTTGCTGAACATAGGAAGCAGCAGGCTTTGGAGTCTCTGTCTCCAGAATGTGTCCAGGCACCAATCATGTTGCTTTATTCCCCATTAGCAGACTGGTTTTTCGCCCTTTCATGGATATCCTTTGATCATCAGCCCAACTTGACGTGCAAACACACACAAGCACACACACACACACACACACACACACACACACACACACACACACACACACAAATCACACATACACACACTTGAAAAAGACAGGAATTGGGACAGTTTATTCAATTCTGCAGAACTGTGTAACAGCCCAACTTGGGTCCACCATGGTGGCGTGAGCCAGCCAGAGACCACAACCCGATTTACTCCGTACTGCTGGTTCACACCTTCCGTGTTCTATACTGTTTGGATACACAGATTTAGTCTTCTCATGATTAGCTTAGATAGGAGGGGGAGGGAAATACATGTGTGTGTGTGGAGACTCTTCTTGGTTGGGGCCTGCTTTGGCAGTTGTGACGCACATCATATAGTTGTACGGGATTCTTTAGCATATGGGGGTCTAAGATAAGCAGTTCAGTTATTTCTACAGTGACTGTCAGTAGATCCTTGGGCAGGGACTCTTTTTTCTGGAAGGCACCTGGGGGTGAGTGCAACACTAAAAAAACCCATTTCCATGTGTGTCTCTGTATTTATATATGTGTATGTGTAAGTGTATGTGTATGTGTATGCATGCTTTTGATTGAATCTATCTTGACTTCTTACACTAGGGTGGATAAAGTGGGCCCAGTCATGTTGGAGTCTGGAAAAATGAGGTGAGTTGGCAGTAGGCACACCTGGAAGTAGGTGGTAGCCCATAGCTACTGCTCTGTCCCTTCCCTCTGGTCCCAAACATACGTAACCCCCTCTCCCTCTGGTTATTTCTTTGTAGGGATTCAATACATGCATCCAGAATGGGGTTATGAGTTTCTGCAGGGGCAGGAACCTGCCAGCCCACAGCCTGAGCTCGGGCGTGCTGCCCCAGACTGGAGGTGTTGAGGAGAAAACCAGGTTGTGAGGAGTCTCAGCTGAGGCCCAAGAGACAGGACTAGAGGAATCAGGGAGATTGGCATGAAAAGGCATAGGGATTTGGGTGGTATGCTGGTGGTGGGGGAGGGCAGGAGCAAGGAGTCATGTCCACCACCTTCAGTTCTATGACAAGTTCAGTGAGGTCATCATCAGTCTCCATGGAGTTCTGAGGACAACAGTAGCGGTGAGCTCAGATCTGAGCCTCAGGCTGAGTGCTTCAACCGCGTGGAGGAACGTTCTCAGGAAAAATGATGGAGGAGGTACTTGTATTGGAGAAGACTGACAAACCTTTTGTCTTTCGATATCGGACGGTTCTTCGTGAGCCCCCCAAGAGAAAGAGGATTTCTACTGGTGGCTTATTCCTGCGAATGTGCAAAGTTGAACATCAGGAGACAAAACCTGGTGCCGGCATGAACCTAACGGCATTTTCTAAGAAAGGCTCTAAGAGATGGAGAATGCTGTCGGAGGAAGAGAAGAATGCATTCAGAGACCTGGCGAGGGCTGAGCGCGAGCGCAATGACCCACAAACACGGGGTCATGGACCAGCAGGAAGAAGGGAGAGAGATGCCAATGCTCCCAAGAGAGCGCTGTCAGCATTTTTCCTGTTCTATTCCGATTTCCGCCCCAAGGTTAAAGCTGCATATCCTGACATCACCTCGGGCAACCTGTCAAAGAAGCTGGGCGAGATGTGGAGCCACCTCAGTAACATGGAGAAAAGGCTGTATGAAGACAAGGCAGCACAGCTGAGGATGCAGCATAACATGGCTGTTGCGGAATACAAGGCCATGGATCTGGATGGTTGGTAGAGTCCCCTGAACATTACACAGAAGAAGCTGGAAGCAGATCAAGAGTCAGAAGATTCAGAGGGGGAGGATTCCTCTGACAATGGGGACAGTTCAGATTCGGAGGAGGAGGGAGGAGGTGTAAGACGGTTGTAAGGAGAAGATGAATAAAGAAAGCCCAGCAGAATACAAATCTGTCTGCTTGTAATAATTTTCAAGAGCGCCATAGCCCTGTGTATGTGACCTGAAAAGTGTCTGTTGCCCTCATAGGTCTAATAACACAATTTTAAAAAATTGAACACAGGAAACTGGCCTAGTTGGGCCTCTGCTATGTTCCTTTAAAAGGTTGAGCACCTGGGAGTCGGGCGGTAGGTAGCTCAGAGGGTTAAGCCTCCGTGGCGCAAAACAGAAGGTCTGGTGTAAAGATGCCTGTCAAGTGCCCTGCTGCCCACCTGTAGGAGAGTAGTTTCACAGGCAGTGAAGCGGGTCTGCAGGTGGCTATTTTTCTCTCCCCCTCTCGGTCCTCCTATTCTCCCTGCATTTCTCTCTGTCCTATCCAACAATGGCGATATCAATAAGAACAAGCGTAATAAGTACAACAATGAAAAACAACAAGGACAACAAAAGGAAACTATAAATAAATAGAAATATTTAAAACATTAAAAAAAAATCATGAGCACCCAAATGAAGACTCAAGATGAAGGGAAGAGTTGGTTGTAGGGAGGGGGCAAGGTTGGCTTTGCTGAAGAAATATCTTTATCATTTCTCTTTGGGGAGATCTTGAATCGACTGGAACTCAAAACTTCCTTTAAGTAGCACTTGCCATACTGGGTCTTATTTTCTGCTTCCTTTCCGTGTTAGTTCCTCTTCCCAGGCAGCCTAGTGGCTTATTGGATTCTGGTTGAGTCTCCCAAGTGGCTTATGGGTTTCTGTGAGGTTTGTCCTGGTGCTGGATCTCTCAGGTGGCTGGTGTGGCTAAAGTACTATTCAGGGAGGATGAGAGTACAGTCCCAGAGTGTCTGGCTAGTGATGCGAGAGAGTTGATCCAGTAACCGAGCTGGTGGCGGCGAGGCCGTTTCAAATCTTTATTCATCTGAGCGCCCCAGAGTTGGTTGGTAGCACAGCGGGCTAAGCGCACATGGCACAAAGTGCAAGGGCCGGCGTAAAAATCCCGGCCTGAGCAAACGTGCGCTCCTGGCTCCTTGAGGTCAGAAAACAGAAGTCACAAGTCAGAACCGGGAATGGCTGGACAATACCATCCATGGTCAGGAAAGGGGCAGAGAAACCTAAGAGGCAGCTGGGAAAGGTAGGAACTTCCTTAGCAACTGTTGTGAGAGGCTTCACTGGTAGGATTAATAATGCCCTGCAGGCAGGGGGGACCTAAGGGTAGGAATAGAATATATCAAATGAGCAGAATATGTGGGGAAATCGCGAGGAGACCTTAAGTCATTTGTTTGACAAAGCAGAACATTGATATGTATGTAGCTAGTAAGAGAGAGAGTGTGCCATTGTATCAACTAATGTAGGACTGGCTTAATGTTTTAAGGAATGCTGAGCCCCTGGCGGCAGAAAAATGCAGGGTTTCTGAAGACAGAGAATAGCTGACAGGGAAGCAAACAACTGAGGCCTGTACCTCTCCTCAGCTCAACCTTAGCAAGAGAGAGAGTGTGACAGATTCCTTTCCTCAGTTCCCCAGTTTTCAATGGGAAAAGCCTTACCACGCTCAACCTGCTTCTCACAGTATTCCCAGCACCAGAGCACTCTTCACTGCCTGGGCCAGGCCAACTACACCCAAGCCACTGGCACAGACCTTTGCTGAACATAGGAAGCAGCAGGCTTTGGAGTCTCTGTCTCCAGAATGTGTCCAGGCACCAATCATGTTGCTTTATTCCCCATTAGCAGACTGGTTTTTCGCCCTTTCATGGATATCCTTTGATCATCAGCCCAACTTGACGTGCAAACACACACAAGCACACACACACACACACACACACACACACACACACACACAAATCACACATACACACACTTGAAAAAGACAGGAATTGGGACAGTTTATTCAATTCTGCAGAACTGTGTAACAGCCCAACTTGGGTCCACCATGGTGGCGTGAGCCAGCCAGAGACCACAACCCGATTTACTCCGTACTGCTGGTTCACACCTTCCGTGTTCTATACTGTTTGGATACACAGATTTAGTCTTCTCATGATTAGCTTAGATAGGAGGGGGAGGGAAATACATGTGTGTGTGTGGAGACTCTTCTTGGTTGGGGCCTGCTTTGGCAGTTGTGACGCACATCATATAGTTGTACGGGATTCTTTAGCATATGGGGGTCTAAGATAAGCAGTTCAGTTATTTCTACAGTGACTGTCAGTAGATCCTTGGGCAGGGACTCTTTTTTCTGGAAGGCACCTGGGGGTGAGTGCAACACTAAAAAAACCCATTTCCATGTGTGTCTCTGTATTTATATATGTGTATGTGTAAGTGTATGTGTATGTGTATGCATGCTTTTGATTGAATCTATCTTGACTTCTTACACTAGGGTGGATAAAGTGGGCCCAGTCATGTTGGAGTCTGGAAAAATGAGGTGAGTTGGCAGTAGGCACACCTGGAAGTAGGTGGTAGCCCATAGCTACTGCTCTGTCCCTTCCCTCTGGTCCCAAACATACGTAACCCCCTCTCCCTCTGGTTATTTCTTTGTAGGGATTCAATACATGCATCCAGAATGGGGTTATGAGTTTCTGCAGGGGCAGGAACCTGCCAGCCCACAGCCTGAGCTCGGGCGTGCTGCCCCAGACTGGAGGTGTTGAGGAGAAAACCAGGTTGTGAGGAGTCTCAGCTGAGGCCCAAGAGACAGGACTAGAGGAATCAGGGAGATTGGCATGAAAAGGCATAGGGATTTGGGTGGTATGCTGGTGGTGGGGGAGGGCAGGAGCAAGGAGTCATGTCCACCACCTTCAGTTCTATGACAAGTTCAGTGAGGTCATCATCAGTCTCCATGGAGTTCTGAGGACAACAGTAGCGGTGAGCTCAGATCTGAGCCTCAGGCTGAGTGCTTCAACCGCGTGGAGGAACGTTCTCAGGAAAAATGATGGAGGAGGTACTTGTATTGGAGAAGACTGACAAACCTTTTGTCTTTCGATATCGGACGGTTCTTCGTGAGCCCCCCAAGAGAAAGAGGATTTCTACTGGTGGCTTATTCCTGCGAATGTGCAAAGTTGAACATCAGGAGACAAAACCTGGTGCCGGCATGAACCTAACGGCATTTTCTAAGAAAGGCTCTAAGAGATGGAGAATGCTGTCGGAGGAAGAGAAGAATGCATTCAGAGACCTGGCGAGGGCTGAGCGCGAGCGCAATGACCCACAAACACGGGGTCATGGACCAGCAGGAAGAAGGGAGAGAGATGCCAATGCTCCCAAGAGAGCGCTGTCAGCATTTTTCCTGTTCTATTCCGATTTCCGCCCCAAGGTTAAAGCTGCATATCCTGACATCACCTCGGGCAACCTGTCAAAGAAGCTGGGCGAGATGTGGAGCCACCTCAGTAACATGGAGAAAAGGCTGTATGAAGACAAGGCAGCACAGCTGAGGATGCAGCATAACATGGCTGTTGCGGAATACAAGGCCATGGATCTGGATGGTTGGTAGAGTCCCCTGAACATTACACAGAAGAAGCTGGAAGCAGATCAAGAGTCAGAAGATTCAGAGGGGGAGGATTCCTCTGACAATGGGGACAGTTCAGATTCGGAGGAGGAGGGAGGAGGTGTAAGACGGTTGTAAGGAGAAGATGAATAAAGAAAGCCCAGCAGAATACAAATCTGTCTGCTTGTAATAATTTTCAAGAGCGCCATAGCCCTGTGTATGTGACCTGAAAAGTGTCTGTTGCCCTCATAGGTCTAATAACACAATTTTAAAAAATTGAACACAGGAAAGTGGCCTAGTTGGGCCTCTGCTATGTTCCTTTAAAAGGTTGAGCACCTGGGAGTCGGGCGGTAGGTAGCTCAGAGGGTTAAGCCTCCGTGTTGCAAAACAGAAGGTCTGGTGTAAAGATGCCTGTCAAGTGCCCTGCTGCCCACCTGTAGGAGAGTAGTTTCACAGGCAGTGAAGCGGCTCTGCAGGTGGCTATTTTTCTCTCCCCCTCTCGGTCCTCCTATTCTCCCTGCATTTCTCTCTGTCCTATCCAACAATGGCGATATCAATAAGAACAAGCGTAATAAGTACAACAATGAAAAACAACAAGGACAAGAAAAGGAAACTATAAATAAATAGAAATATTTAAAACATTAAAAAAAAATCATGAGCACCCAAATGAAGACTCAAGATGAAGGGAAGAGTTGGTTGTAGGGAGGGGGCAAGGTTGGCTTTGCTGAAGAAATATCTTTATCATTTCTCTTTGGGGAGATCTTGAATCGACTGGAACTCAAAACTTCCTTTAAGTAGCACTTGCCATACTGGGATTTATTTTCTGCTTCCTTTCCGTGTTAGTTCCTCTTCCCAGGCAGCCTAGTGGCTTATTGGATTCTGGTTGAGTCTCCCAAGTGGCTTATGGGTTTCTGTGAGGTTTGTCCTGGTGCTGGATCTCTCAGGTGGCTGGTGTGGCTAAAGTACTATTCAGGGAGGATGTGAGTACAGTCCCAGAGTGTCTGGCTAGTGATGCGAGAGAGTTGATCCAGTAACCGAGCTGGTGGCGGCGAGGCCGTTTCAAATCTTTATTCATCTGAGCGCCCCAGAGTTGGTTGGTAGCACAGCGGGCTAAGCGCACATGGCACAAAGTGCAAGGGCCGGCGTAAAAATCCCGGCCTGAGCAAACGTGCGCTCCTGGCTCCTTGAGGTCAGAAAACAGAAGTCACAAGTCAGAACCGGGAATGGCTGGACAATACCATCCATGGTCAGGAAAGGGGCAGAGAAACCTAAAAGGCAGCTGGGAAAGGTAGGAACTTCCTTAGCAACTGTTGTGAGAGGCTTCACTGGTAGGATTAATAATGCCCTGCAGGCAGGGGGGGTCCTAAGGGTAGGAATAGAATATATCAAATGAGCAGAATGGGTGGGGAAATCGGGAGGAGACCTTAAGTCATTTGTTTGACAAAGCAGAACATTGATATGTATGTAGCTAGTAAGAGAGAGAGTGGGCCATTGTATCAACTAATGTAGGACTGGCTTAATGTTTTAAGGAATGCTGAGCCCCTGGCGGCAGAAAAATGCAGGGTTTCTGAAGACAGAGAATAGCTGACAGGGAAGCAAACAACTGAGGCCTGTACCTCTCCTCAGCTCAACCTTAGCAAGAGAGAGAGTGTGACAGATTCCTTTCCTCAGTTCCCCAGTTTTCAATGGGAAAAGCCTTACCACGCTCAACCTGCTTCTCACAGTATTCTCAGCACCAGAGCACTCTTCACTGCCTGGGCCAGGCCAACTACACCCAAGCCACTGGCACAGACCTTTGCTGAACATAGGAAGCAGCAGGCTTTGGAGTCTCTGTCTCCAGAATGTGTCCAGGCACCAATCATGTTGCTTCATTCCCCATTAGCAGACTGGTTTTTCGCCCTTTCATGGATATCCTTTGATCATCAGCCCAACTTGACGTGCAAACACACACTCAAGCACACACACACACACACACACACACACACACACACACACACACACACAAATCACACATACACACACTTGAAAAAGACAGGAATTGGGACAGTTTATTCAATTCTGCAGAACTGTGTAACAGCCCAACTTGGGTCCACCATGGTGGCGTGAGCCAGCCAGAGACCACAACGCGATTTACTCCATACTGCTGGTTCACAACTTCCGTGTTCTATACTGTCTGGATACACAGATTTAGTCTTCTCATGATTAGCTTAGATAGGAGGGGGAGGGAAATACATGTGTGTGTGTGGAGACTCTTCTTGGTTGGGGCCTGCTTTGGCAGTTGTGACGCACATCATATAGTTGTACGGGATTCTTTAGCATATGGGGGTCTAAGATAAGCAGTTCAGTTATTTCTACAGTGACTGTCAGTAGATCCTTGGGCAGGGACTCTTTTTTCTGGAAGGCACCTGGGGGTGAGTGCAACACTAAAAAAACCCATTTCCATGTGTGTCTCTGTATTTATATATGTGTATGTGTATGTGTATGTATGCTTTTGATTGAATCTATCTTGACTTCTTACACTAGGGTGGATAAAGTGGGCCCAGTCATGTTGGAGTCTGGAAAATGAGGTGAGTTGGCAGTAGGCACACCTGGAAGTAGGTGGTAGCCCATAGCTACTGCTCTGTCCCTTCCCTCTGGTCCCAAACATACGTAACCCCCTCTCCCTCTGGTTATTTCTTTGTAGGGATTCAATACATGCATCCAGAATGGGGTTATGAGTTTCTGCAGGGGCAGGAACCTGCCAGCCCACAGCCTGAGCTCGGGCGTGCTGCCCCAGACTGGAGGTGTTGAGGAGAAAACCAGGTTGTGAGGAGTCTCAGCTGAGGCCCAAGAGACAGGACTAGAGGAATCAGGGAGATTGGCATGAAAAGGCATAGGGATTTGGGTGGTATGCTGGTGGTGGGGGAGGGCAGGAGCAAGGAGTCATGTCCACCACCTTCAGTTCTATGACAAGTTCAGTGAGGTCATCATCAGTCTCCATGGAGTTCTGAGGACAACAGTAGCGGTGAGCTCAGATCTGAGCCTCAGGCTGAGTGCTTCAACCGCGTGGAGCAACGTTCTCAGGAAAAATGATGGAGGAGGTACTTGTATTGGAGAAGACTGACAAACCTTTTGTCTTTCGATATCGGACGGTTCTTCGTGAGCCCCCCAAGAGAAAGAGGATTTCTACTGGTGGCTTATTCCTGCGAATGTGCAAAGTTGAACATCAGGACACAAAACCTGGTGCCGGCATGAACCTAACGGCATTTTCTAAGAAAGGCTCTAAGAGATGGAGAATGCTGTCGGAGGAAGAGAAGAATGCATTCAGAGACCTGGCGAGGGCTGAGCGCGAGCGCAATGACCCACAAACACGGGGTCATGGACCAGCAGGAAGAAGGGAGAGAGATGCCAATGCTCCCAAGAGAGCGCTGTCAGCATTTTTCCTGTTCTATTCCGATTTCCGCCCCAAGGTTAAAGCTGCATATCCTGACATCACCTCGGGCAACCTGTCAAAGAAGCTGGGCGAGATGTGGAGCCACCTCAGTAACATGGAGAAAAGGCTGTATGAAGACAAGGCAGCACAGCTGAGGATGCAGCATAACATGGCTGTTGCGGAATACAAGGCCATGGATCTGGATGGTTGGTAGAGTCCCCTGAACATTACACAGAAGAAGCTGGAAGCAGATCAAGAGTCAGAAGATTCAGAGGGGGAGGATTCCTCTGACAATGGGGACAGTTCAGATTCGGAGGAGGAGGGAGGAGGTGTAAGACGGTTGTAAGGAGAAGATGAATAAAGAAAGCCCAGCAGAATACAAATCTGTCTGCTTGTAATAATTTTCAAGAGCGCCATAGCCCTGTGTATGTGACCTGAAAAGTGTCTGTTGCCCTCATAGGTCTAATAACACAATTTTAAAAAATTGAACACAGGAAACTGGCCTAGTTGGGCCTCTGCTATGTTCCTTTAAAAGGTTGAGCACCTGGGAGTCGGGCGGTAGGTAGCTCAGAGGGTTAAGCCTCCGTGGCGCAAAACACAAGGTCTGGTGTAAAGATGCCTGTCAAGTGCCCTGCTGCCCACCTGTAGGAGAGTAGTTTCACAGGCAGTGAAGCGGGTCTGCAGGTGGCTATTTTTCTCTCCCCCTCTCGGTCCTCCTATTCTCCCTGCATTTCTCTCTGTCCTATCCAACAATGGCGATATCAATAAGAACAAGCGTAATAAGTACAACAATGAAAAACAACAAGGACAAGAAAAGGAAACTATAAATAAATAGAAATATTTAAAACATTAAAAAAAAATCATGAGCACCCAAATGAAGACTCAAGATGAAGGGAAGAGTTGGTTGTAGGGAGGGGGCAAGGTTGGCTTTGCTGAAGAAATATCTTTATCATTTCTCTTTGGGGAGATCTTGAATCGACTGGAACTCAAAACTTCCTTTAAGTAGCACTTGCCATACTGGGTCTTATTTTCTGCTTCCTTTCCGTGTTAGTTCCTCTTCCCAGGCAGCCTAGTGGCTTATTGGATTCTGGTTGAGTCTCCCAAGTGGCTTATGGGTTTCTGTGAGGTTTGTCCTGGTGCTGGATCTCTCAGGTGGCTGGTGTGGCTAAAGTACTATTCAGGGAGGATGAGAGTACAGTCCCAGAGTGTCTGGCTAGTGATGCGAGAGAGTTGATCCAGTAACCGAGCTGGTGGCGGCGAGGCCGTTTCAAATCTTTATTCATCTGAGCGCCCCAGAGTTGGTTGGTAGCACAGCGGGCTAAGCGCACATGGCACAAAGTGCAAGGGCCGGCGTAAAAATCCCGGCCTGAGCAAACGTGCGCTCCTGGCTCCTTGAGGTCAGAAAACAGAAGTCACAAGTCAGAACCGGGAATGGCTGGACAATACCATCCATGGTCAGGAAAGGGGCAGAGAAACCTAAAAGGCAGCTGGGAAAGGTAGGAACTTCCTTAGCAACTGTTGTGAGAGGCTTCACTGGTAGGATTAATAATGCCCTGCAGGCAGGGGGGGACCTAAGGGTAGGAATAGAATATATCAAATGAGCAGAATGGGTGGGGAAATCGCGAGGAGACCTTAAGTCATTTGTTTGACAAAGCAGAACATTGATATGTATGTAGCTAGTAAGAGAGAGAGTGGGCCATTGTATCAACTAATGTAGGACTGGCTTAATGTTTTAAGGAATGCTGAGCCCCTGGCGGCAGAAAAATGCAGGGTTTCTGAAGACAGAGAATAGCTGACAGGGAAGCAAACAACTGAGGCCTGTACCTCTCCTCAGCTCAACCTTAGCAAGAGAGAGAGTGTGACAGATTCCTTTCCTCAGTTCCCCAGTTTTCAATGGGAAAAGCCTTACCACGCTCAACCTGCTTCTCACAGTATTCCCAGCACCAGAGCACTCTTCACTGCCTGGGCCAGGCCAACTACACCCAAGCCACTGGCACAGACCTTTGCTGAACATAGGAAGCAGCAGGCTTTGGAGTCTCTGTCTCCAGAATGTGTCCAGGCACCAATCATGTTGCTTTATTCCCCATTAGCAGACTGGTTTTTCGCCCTTTCATGGATATCCTTTGATCATCAGCCCAACTTGACGTGCAAACACACACACAAGCACACACACACACACACACACACACAAATCACACATACACACACTTGAAAAAGACAGGAATTGGGACAGTTTATTCAATTCTGCAGAACTGTGTAACAGCCCAACTTGGGTCCACCATGGTGGCATGAGCCAGCCAGAGACCACAACCCAATTTACTCCGTACTGCTGGTTCACAACTTCCGTGTTCTATACTGTTTGGATACACAGATTTAGTCTTCTCATGATTAGCTTAGATAGGAGGGGGAGGGAAATACATGTGTGTGTGTGGAGACTCTTCTTGGTTGGGGCCTGCTTTGGCAGTTGTGACGCACATCATATAGTTGTACGGGATTCTTTAGCATATGGGGGTCTAAGATAAGCAGTTCAGTTATTTCTACAGTGACTGTCAGTAGATCCTTGGGCAGGGACTCTTTTTTCTGGAAGGCACCTGGGGGTGAGTGCAACACTAAAAAAACCCATTTCCATGTGTGTCTCTGTATTTATATATGTGTATGTGTATGTGTATGTGTATGTATGCTTTTGATTGAATCTATCTTGACTTCTTACACTAGGGTGGATAAAGTGGGCCCAGTCATGTTGGAGTCTGGAAAAATGAGGTGAGTTGGCAGTAGGCACACCTGGAAGTAGGTGGTAGCCCATAGCTACTGCTCTGTCCCTTCCCTCTGGTCCCAAACATACGTAACCCCCTCTCCCTCTGGTTATTTCTTTGTAGGGATTCAATACATGCATCCAGAATGGGGTTATGAGTTTCTGCAGGGGCAGGAACCTGCCAGCCCACAGCCTGAGCTCGGGCGTGCTGCCCCAGACTGGAGGTGTTGAGGAGAAAACCAGGTTGTGAGGAGTCTCAGCTGAGGCCCAAGAGACAGGACTAGAGGAATCAGGGAGATTGGCATGAAAAGGCATAGGGATTTGGGTGGTATGCTGGTGGTGGGGGAGGGCAGGAGCAAGGAGTCATGTCCACCACCTTCAGTTCTATGACAAGTTCAGTGAGGTCATCATCAGTCTCCATGGAGTTCTGAGGACAACAGTAGCGGTGAGCTCAGATCTGAGCCTCAGGCTGAGTGCTTCAACCGCGTGGAGGAACGTTCTCAGGAAAAATGATGGAGGAGGTACTTGTATTGGAGAAGACTGACAAACCTTTTGTCTTTCGATATCGGACGGTTCTTCGTGAGCCCCCCAAGAGAAAGAGGATTTCTACTGGTGGCTTATTCCTGCGAATGTGCAAAGTTGAACATCAGGAGACAAAACCTGGTGCCGGCATGAACCTAACGGCATTTTCTAAGAAAGGCTCTAAGAGATGGAGAATGCTGTCGGAGGAAGAGAAGAATGCATTCAGAGACCTGGCGAGGGCTGAGCGCGAGCGCAATGACCCACAAACACGGGGTCATGGACCAGCAGGAAGAAGGGAGAGAGATGCCAATGCTCCCAAGAGAGCGCTGTCAGCATTTTTCCTGTTCTATTCCGATTTCCGCCCCAAGGTTAAAGCTGCATATCCTGACATCACCTCGGGCAACCTGTCAAAGAAGCTGGGCGAGATGTGGAGCCACCTCAGTAACATGGAGAAAAGGCTGTATGAAGACAAGGCAGCACAGCTGAGGATGCAGCATAACATGGCTGTTGCGGAATACAAGGCCATGGATCTGGATGGTTGGTAGAGTCCCCTGAACATTACACAGAAGAAGCTGGAAGCAGATCAAGAGTCAGAAGATTCAGAGGGGGAGGATTCCTCTGACAATGGGGACAGTTCAGATTCGGAGGAGGAGGGAGGAGGTGTAAGACGGTTGTAAGGAGAAGAAGAATAAAGAAAGCCCAGCAGAATACAAATCTGTCTGCTTGTAATAATTTTCAAGAGCGCCATAGCCCTGTGTATGTGACCTGAAAAGTGTCTGTTGCCCTCATAGGTCTAATAACACAATTTTAAAAAATTGAACACAGGAAACTGGCCTAGTTGGGCCTCTGCTATGTTCCTTTCAAAGGTTGATCACCTGGGAGTCGGGCGGTAGGTAGCTCAGAGGGTTAAGCCTCCGTGGCGCAAAACACAAGGTCTGGTGTAAAGATGCCTGTCAAGTGCCCTGCTGCCCACCTGTAGGAGAGTAGTTTCACAGGCAGTGAAGCGGGTCTGCAGGTGGCTATTTTTCTCTCCCCCTCTCGGTCCTCCTATTCTCCCTGCATTTCTCTCTGTCCTATCCAACAATGGCGATATCAATAAGAACAAGCGTAATAAGTACAACAATGAAAAACAACAAGGACAACAAAAGGAAACTATAAATAAATAGAAATATTTAAAACATTAAAAAAAAATCATGAGCACCCAAATGAAGACTCAAGATGAAGGGAAGAGTTGGTTGTAGGGAGGGGGCAAGGTTGGCTTTGCTGAAGAAATATCTTTATCATTTCTCTTTGGGGAGATCTTGAATCGACTGGAACTCAAAACTTCCTTTAAGTAGCACTTGCCATACTGGGTCTTATTTTCTGCTTCCTTTCCGTGTTAGTTCCTCTTCCCAGGCAGCCTAGTGGCTTATTGGATTCTGGTTGAGTCTCCCAAGTGGCTTATGGGTTTCTGTGAGGTTTGTCCTGGTGCTGGATCTCTCAGGTGGCTGGTGTGGCTAAAGTACTATTCAGGGAGGATGAGAGTACAGTCCCAGAGTGTCTGGCTAGTGATGCGAGAGAGTTGATCCAGTAACCGAGCTGGTGGCGGCGAGGCCTTTTCGTTTCAAATCTTTATTCATCTGAGCGCCCCAGAGTTGGTTGGTAGCACAGCGGGCTAAGCGCACAAGGCACAAAGTGCAAGGGCCGGCGTAAAAATCCCGGCCTGAGCAAACGTGCGCTCCTGGCTCCTTGAGGTCAGAAAACAGAAGTCACAAGTCAGAACCGGGAATGGCTGGACAATACCATCCATGGTCAGGAAATGGGCAGAGAAACCTAAAAGGCAGCTGGGAAAGGTAGGAACTTCCTTAGCAACTGTTGTGAGAGGCTTCACTGGTAGGATTAATAATGCCCTGCAGGCAGGGGGGGTCCTAAGGGTAGGAATAGAATATATCAAATGAGCAGAATGGGTGGGGAAATCGCGAGGAGACCTTAAGTCATTTGTTTGACAAAGCAGAACATTGATATGTATGTAGCTAGTAAGAGAGAGAGTGGGCCATTGTATCAACTAATGTAGGACTGGCTTAATGTTTTAAGGAATGCTGAGCCCCTGGCGGCAGAAAAATGCAGGGTTTCTGAAGACAGAGAATAGCTGACAGGGAAGCAAACAACTGAGGCCTGTACCTCTCCTCAGCTCAACCTTAGCAAGAGAGAGAGTGTGACAGATTCCTTTCCTCAGTTCCCCAGTTTTCAATGGGAAAAGCCTTACCACGCTCAACCTGCTTCTCACAGTATTCCCAGCACCAGAGCACTCTTCACTGCCTGGGCCAGGCCAACTACACCCAAGCCACTGGCACAGACCTTTGCTGAACATAGGAAGCAGCAGGCTTTGGAGTCTCTGTCTCCAGAATGTGTCCAGGCACCAATCATGTTGCTTTATTCCCCATTAGCAGACTGGTTTTTCGCCCTTTCATGGATATCCTTTGATCATCAGCCCAACTTGACGTGCAAACACACACTCAAGCACACACACACACACACAAACACACACACACACACACACACACACACACACAATTCACACATACACACACTTGAAAAAGACAGGAATTGGGACAGTTTATTCAATTCTGCAGAACTGTGTAACAGCCCAACTTGGGTCCACCATGGTGGCGTGAGCCAGCCAGAGACCACAACCCAATTTACTCCGTACTGCTGGTTCACAACTTCCGTGTTCTATACTGTTTGGATACACAGATTTAGTCTTCTCATGATTAGCTTAGATAGGAGGGGGAGGGAAATACATGTGTGTGTGTGGAGACTCTTCTTGGTTGGGGCCTGCTTTGGCAGTTGTGACGCACATCATATAGTTGTACGGGATTCTTTAGCATATGGGGGTCTAAGATAAGCAGTTCAGTTATTTCTACAGTGACTGTCAGTAGATCCTTGGGCAGGGACTCTTTTTTCTGGAAGGCACCTGGGGGTGAGTGCAACACTAAATAAACCCATTTCCATGTGTGTCTCTGTATTTATATATGTGTATGTGTATGTGTATGTGTATGTGTATGTATGCTTTTGATTGAATCTATCTTGACTTCTTACACTAGGGTGGATAAAGTGGGCCCAGTCATGTTGGAGTCTGGAAAAATGAGGTGAGTTGGCAGTAGGCACACCCGGAAGTAGGTGGTAGCCCATAGCTACTGCTCTGTCCCTTCCCTCTGGTCCCAAACATACGTAACCCCCTCTCCCTCTGGTTATTTCTTTGTAGGGATTCAATACATGCATCCAGAATGGGGTTATGAGTTTCTGCAGGGGCAGGAACCTGCCAGCCCACAGCCTGAGCTCGGGCGTGCTGCCCCAGACTGGAGGTGTTGAGGAGAAAACCAGGTTGTGAGGAGTCTCAGCTGAGGCCCAAGAGACAGGACTAGAGGAATCAGGGAGATTGGCATGAAAAGGCATAGGGATTTGGGTGGTATGCTGGTGGTGGGGGAGGGCAGGAGCAAGGAGTCATGTCCACCACCTTCAGTTCTATGACAAGTTCAGTGAGGTCATCATCAGTCTCCATGGAGTTCTGAGGACAACAGTAGCGGTGAGCTCAGATCTGAGCCTCAGGCTGAGTGCTTCAACCGCATGGAGGAACGTTCTCAGGAAAAATGATGGAGGAGGTACTTGTATTGGAGAAGACTGACAAACCTTTTGTCTTTCGATATCGGACGGTTCTTCGTGAGCCCCCCAAGAGAAAGAGGATTTCTACTGGTGGCTTATTCCTGCGAATGTGCAAAGTTGAACATCAGGAGACAAAACCTGGTGCCGGCATGAACCTAACGGCATTTTCTAAGAAAGGCTCTAAGAGATGGAGAATGCTGTCGGAGGAAGAGAAGAATGCATTCAGAGACCTGGCGAGGGCTGAGCGCGAGCGCAATGACCCACAAACACGGGGTCATGGACCAGCAGGAAGAAGGGAGAGAGATGCCAATGCTCCCAAGAGAGCGCTGTCAGCATTTTTCCTGTTCTATTCCGATTTCCGCCCCAAGGTTAAAGCTGCATATCCTGACATCACCTCGGGCAACCTGTCAAAGAAGCTGGGCGAGATGTGGAGCCACCTCAGTAACATGGAGAAAAGGCTGTATGAAGACAAGGCAGCACAGCTGAGGATGCAGCATAACATGGCTGTTGCGGAATACAAGGCCATGGATCTGGATGGTTGGTAGAGTCCCCTGAACATTACACAGAAGAAGCTGGAAGCAGATCAAGAGTCAGAAGATTCAGAGGGGGAGGATTCCTCTGACAATGGGGACAGTTCAGATTCGGAGGAGGAGGGAGGAGGTGTAAGACGGTTGTAAGGAGAAGAAGAATAAAGAAAGCCCAGCAGAATACAAATCTGTCTGCTTGTAATAATTTTCAAGAGCGCCATAGCCCTGTGTATGTGACCTGAAAAGTGTCTGTTGCCCTCATAGGTCTAATAACACAATTTTAAAAAATTGAACACAGGAAACTGGCCTAGTTGGGCCTCTGCTATGTTCCTTTCAAAGGTTGATCACCTGGGAGTCGGGCGGTAGGTAGCTCAGAGGGTTAAGCCTCCGTGGCGCAAAACACAAGGTCTGGTGTAAAGATGCCTGTCAAGTGCCCTGCTGCCCACCTGTAGGAGAGTAGTTTCACAGGCAGTGAAGCGGGTCTGCAGGTGGCTATTTTTCTCTCCCCCTCTCGGTCCTCCTATTCTCCCTGCATTTCTCTCTGTCCTATCCAACAATGGCGATATCAATAAGAACAAGCGTAATAAGTACAACAATGAAAAACAACAAGGACAACAAAAGGAAACTATAAATAAATAGAAATATTTAAAACATTAAAAAAAAATCAT
This sequence comes from Erinaceus europaeus, assembly GCF_950295315.1. Taxonomy (NCBI): domain Eukaryota; kingdom Metazoa; phylum Chordata; class Mammalia; order Eulipotyphla; family Erinaceidae; genus Erinaceus; species Erinaceus europaeus. The sequence goes on from NC_080185.1 coordinate 113,794,572, forward strand.
GAGCACCCAAATGAAGACTCAAGATGAAGGGAAGAGTTGGTTGTAGGGAGGGGGCAAGGTTGGCTTTGCTGAAGAAATATCTTTATCATTTCTCTTTGGGGAGATCTTGAATCGACTGGAACTCAAAACTTCCTTTAAGTAGCACTTGCCATACTGGGTCTTATTTTCTGCTTCCTTTCCGTGTTAGTTCCTCTTCCCAGGCAGCCTAGTGGCTTATTGGATTCTGGTTGAGTCTCCCAAGTGGCTTATGGGTTTCTGTGAGGTTTGTCCTGGTGCTGGATCTCTCAGGTGGCTGGTGTGGCTAAAGTACTATTCAGGGAGGATGAGAGTACAGTCCCAGAGTGTCTGGCTAGTGATGCGAGAGAGTTGATCCAGTAACCGAGCTGGTGGCGGCGAGGCCTTTTCGTTTCAAATCTTTATTCATCTGAGCGCCCCAGAGTTGGTTGGTAGCACAGCGGGCTAAGCGCACAAGGCACAAAGTGCAAGGGCCGGCGTAAAAATCCCGGCCTGAGCAAACGTGCGCTCCTGGCTCCTTGAGGTCAGAAAACAGAAGTCACAAGTCAGAACCGGGAATGGCTGGACAATACCATCCATGGTCAGGAAATGGGCAGAGAAACCTAAAAGGCAGCTGGGAAAGGTAGGAACTTCCTTAGCAACTGTTGTGAGAGGCTTCACTGGTAGGATTAATAATGCCCTGCAGGCAGGGGGGGTCCTAAGGGTAGGAATAGAATATATCAAATGAGCAGAATGGGTGGGGAAATCGCGAGGAGACCTTAAGTCATTTGTTTGACAAAGCAGAACATTGATATGTATGTAGCTAGTAAGAGAGAGAGTGGGCCATTGTATCAACTAATGTAGGACTGGCTTAATGTTTTAAGGAATGCTGAGCCCCTGGCGGCAGAAAAATGCAGGGTTTCTGAAGACAGAGAATAGCTGACAGGGAAGCAAACAACTGAGGCCTGTACCTCTCCTCAGCTCAACCTTAGCAAGAGAGAGAGTGTGACAGATTCCTTTCCTCAGTTCCCCAGTTTTCAATGGGAAAAGCCTTACCACGCTCAACCTGCTTCTCACAGTATTCCCAGCACCAGAGCACTCTTCACTGCCTGGGCCAGGCCAACTACACCCAAGCCACTGGCACAGACCTTTGCTGAACATAGGAAGCAGCAGGCTTTGGAGTCTCTGTCTCCAGAATGTGTCCAGGCACCAATCATGTTGCTTTATTCCCCATTAGCAGACTGGTTTTTCGCCCTTTCATGGATATCCTTTGATCATCAGCCCAACTTGACGTGCAAACACACACTCAAGCACACACACACACACACACACAAACACACACACACACACACACACACACACACACAAATCACACATACACACACTTGAAAAAGACAGGAATTGGGACAGTTTATTCAATTCTGCAGAACTGTGTAACAGCCCAACTTGGGTCCACCATGGTGGCGTGAGCCAGCCAGAGACCACAACCCAATTTACTCCGTACTGCTGGTTCACAACTTCCGTGTTCTATACTGTTTGGATACACAGATTTAGTCTTCTCATGATTAGCTTAGATAGGAGGGGGAGGGAAATACATGTGTGTGTGTGGAGACTCTTCTTGGTTGGGGCCTGCTTTGGCAGTTGTGACGCACATCATATAGTTGTACGGGATTCTTTAGCATATGGGGGTCTAAGATAAGCAGTTCAGTTATTTCTACAGTGACTGTCAGTAGATCCTTGGGCAGGGACTCTTTTTTCTGGAAGGCACCTGGGGGTGAGTGCAACACTAAATAAACCCATTTCCATGTGTGTCTCTGTATTTATATATGTGTATGTGTATGTGTATGTGTATGTGTATGTATGCTTTTGATTGAATCTATCTTGACTTCTTACACTAGGGTGGATAAAGTGGGCCCAGTCATGTTGGAGTCTGGAAAAATGAGGTGAGTTGGCAGTAGGCACACCCGGAAGTAGGTGGTAGCCCATAGCTACTGCTCTGTCCCTTCCCTCTGGTCCCAAACATACGTAACCCCCTCTCCCTCTGGTTATTTCTTTGTAGGGATTCAATACATGCATCCAGAATGGGGTTATGAGTTTCTGCAGGGGCAGGAACCTGCCAGCCCACAGCCTGAGCTCGGGCGTGCTGCCCCAGACTGGAGGTGTTGAGGAGAAAACCAGGTTGTGAGGAGTCTCAGCTGAGGCCCAAGAGACAGGACTAGAGGAATCAGGGAGATTGGCATGAAAAGGCATAGGGATTTGGGTGGTATGCTGGTGGTGGGGGAGGGCAGGAGCAAGGAGTCATGTCCACCACCTTCAGTTCTATGACAAGTTCAGTGAGGTCATCATCAGTCTCCATGGAGTTCTGAGGACAACAGTAGCGGTGAGCTCAGATCTGAGCCTCAGGCTGAGTGCTTCAACCGCATGGAGGAACGTTCTCAGGAAAAATGATGGAGGAGGTACTTGTATTGGAGAAGACTGACAAACCTTTTGTCTTTCGATATCGGACGGTTCTTCGTGAGCCCCCCAAGAGAAAGAGGATTTCTACTGGTGGCTTATTCCTGCGAATGTGCAAAGTTGAACATCAGGAGACAAAACCTGGTGCCGGCATGAACCTAACGGCATTTTCTAAGAAAGGCTCTAAGAGATGGAGAATGCTGTCGGAGGAAGAGAAGAATGCATTCAGAGACCTGGCGAGGGCTGAGCGCGAGCGCAATGACCCACAAACACGGGGTCATGGACCAGCAGGAAGAAGGGAGAGAGATGCCAATGCTCCCAAGAGAGCGCTGTCAGCATTTTTCCTGTTCTATTCCGATTTCCGCCCCAAGGTTAAAGCTGCATATCCTGACATCACCTCGGGCAACCTGTCAAAGAAGCTGGGCGAGATGTGGAGCCACCTCAGTAACATGGAGAAAAGGCTGTATGAAGACAAGGCAGCACAGCTGAGGATGCAGCATAACATGGCTGTTGCGGAATACAAGGCCATGGATCTGGATGGTTGGTAGAGTCCCCTGAACATTACACAGAAGAAGCTGGAAGCAGATCAAGAGTCAGAAGATTCAGAGGGGGAGGATTCCTCTGACAATGGGGACAGTTCAGATTCGGAGGAGGAGGGAGGAGGTGTAAGACGGTTGTAAGGAGAAGAAGAATAAAGAAAGCCCAGCAGAATACAAATCTGTCTGCTTGTAATAATTTTCAAGAGCGCCATAGCCCTGTGTATGTGACCTGAAAAGTGTCTGTTGCCCTCATAGGTCTAATAACACAATTTTAAAAAATTGAACACAGGAAACTGGCCTAGTTGGGCCTCTGCTATGGTCCTTTAAAAGGTTGATCACCTGGGAGTCGGGCGGTAGGTAGCTCAGAGGGTTAAGCCTCCGTGGCGCAAAACACAAGGTCTGGTGTAACGATGCCTGTCAAGTGCCCTGCTGCCCACCTGTAGGAGAGTAGTTTCACAGGCAGTGAAGCGGGTCTGCAGGTGGCTATTTTTCTCTCCCCATCTCGGTCCTCCTATTCTCCCTGCATTTCTCTCTGTCCTATCCAACAATGGCGATATCAATAAGAACAAGCGTAATAAGTACAACAATGAAAAACAACAAGGACAACAAAAGGAAACTATAAATAAATAGAAATATTTAAAACATTAAAAAAAAATCATGAGCACCCAAATGAAGACTCAAGATGAAGGGAAGAGTTGGTTGTAGGGAGGGGGCAAGGTTGGCTTTGCTGAAGAAATATCTTTATCATTTCTCTTTGGGGAGATCTTGAATCGACTGGAACTCAAAACTTCCTTTAAGTAGCACTTGCCATACTGGGTCTTATTTTCTGCTTCCTTTCCGTGTTAGTTCCTCTTCCCAGGCAGCCTAGTGGCTTATTGGATTCTGGTTGAGTCTCCCAAGTGGCTTATGGGTTTCTGTGAGGTTTGTCCTGGTGCTGGATCTCTCAGGTGGCTGGTGTGGCTAAAGTACTATTCAGGGAGGATGAGAGTACAGTCCCAGAGTGTCTGGCTAGTGATGCGAGAGAGTTGATCCAGTAACCGAGCTGGTGGCGGCGAGGCCTTTTCGTTTCAAATCTTTATTCATCTGAGCGCCCCAGAGTTGGTTGGTAGCACAGCGGGCTAAGCGCACAAGGCACAAAGTGCAAGGGCCGGCGTAAAAATCCCGGCCTGAGCAAACGTGCGCTCCTGGCTCCTTGAGGTCAGAAAACAGAAGTCACAAGTCAGAACCGGGAATGGCTGGACAATACCATCCATGGTCAGGAAATGGGCAGAGAAACCTAAAAGGCAGCTGGGAAAGGTAGGAACTTCCTTAGCAACTGTTGTGAGAGGCTTCACTGGTAGGATTAATAATGCCCTGCAGGCAGGGGGGGTCCTAAGGGTAGGAATAGAATATATCAAATGAGCAGAATGGGTGGGGAAATCGCGAGGAGACCTTAAGTCATTTGTTTGACAATGCAGAACATTGATATGTATGTAGCTAGTAAGAGAGAGAGTGGGCCATTGTATCAACTAATGTAGGACTGGCTTAATGTTTTAAGGAATGCTGAGCCCCTGGCGGCAGAAAAATGCAGGGTTTCTGAAGACAGAGAATAGCTGACAGGGAAGCAAACAACTGAGGCCTGTACCTCTCCTCAGCTCAACCTTAGCAAGAGAGAGAGTGTGACAGATTCCTTTCCTCAGTTCCCCAGTTTTCAATGGGAAAAGCCTTACCACGCTCAACCTGCTTCTCACAGTATTCCCAGCACCAGAGCACTCTTCACTGCCTGGGCCAGGCCAACTACACCCAAGCCACTGGCACAGACCTTTGCTGAACATAGGAAGCAGCAGGCTTTGGAGTCTCTGTCTCCAGAATGTGTCCAGGCACCAATCATGTTGCTTTATTCCCCATTAGCAGACTGGTTTTTCGCCCTTTCATGGATATCCTTTGATCATCAGCCCAACTTGACGTGCAAACACACACTCAAGCACACACACACACACACAAACACACACACACACACACACACACACACACACACAAATCACACATACACACACTTGAAAAAGACAGGAATTGGGACAGTTTATTCAATTCTGCAGAACTGTGTAACAGCCCAACTTGGGTCCACCATGGTGGCGTGAGCCAGCCAGAGACCACAACCCAATTTACTCCGTACTGCTGGTTCACAACTTCCGTGTTCTATACTGTTTGGATACACAGATTTAGTCTTCTCATGATTAGCTTAGATAGGAGGGGGAGGGAAATACATGTGTGTGTGTGGAGACTCTTCTTGGTTGGGGCCTGCTTTGGCAGTTGTGACGCACATCATATAGTTGTACGGGATTCTTTAGCATATGGGGGTCTAAGATAAGCAGTTCAGTTATTTCTACAGTGACTGTCAGTAGATCCTTGGGCAGGGACTCTTTTTTCTGGAAGGCACCTGGGGGTGAGTGCAACACTAAATAAACCCATTTCCATGTGTGTCTCTGTATTTATATATGTGTATGTGTATGTGTATGTGTATGTATGCTTTTGATTGAATCTATCTTGACTTCTTACACTAGGGTGGATAAAGTGGGCCCAGTCATGTTGGAGTCTGGAAAAATGAGGTGAGTTGGCAGTAGGCACACCCGGAAGTAGGTGGTAGCCCATAGCTACTGCTCTGTCCCTTCCCTCTGGTCCCAAACATACGTAACCCCCTCTCCCTCTGGTTATTTCTTTGTAGGGATTCAATACATGCATCCAGAATGGGGTTATGAGTTTCTGCAGGGGCAGGAACCTGCCAGCCCACAGCCTGAGCTCGGGCGTGCTGCCCCAGACTGGAGGTGTTGAGGAGAAAACCAGGTTGTGAGGAGTCTCAGCTGAGGCCCAAGAGACAGGACTAGAGGAATCAGGGAGATTGGCATGAAAAGGCATAGGGATTTGGGTGGTATGCTGGTGGTGGGGGAGGGCAGGAGCAAGGAGTCATGTCCACCACCTTCAGTTCTATGACAAGTTCAGTGAGGTCATCATCAGTCTCCATGGAGTTCTGAGGACAACAGTAGCGGTGAGCTCAGATCTGAGCCTCAGGCTGAGTGCTTCAACCGCGTGGAGGAACGTTCTCAGGAAAAATGATGGAGGAGGTACTTGTATTGGAGAAGACTGACAAACCTTTTGTCTTTCGATATCGGACGGTTCTTCGTGAGCCCCCCAAGAGAAAGAGGATTTCTACTGGTGGCTTATTCCTGCGAATGTGCAAAGTTGAACATCAGGAGACAAAACCTGGTGCCGGCATGAACCTAACGGCATTTTCTAAGAAAGGCTCTAAGAGATGGAGAATGCTGTCGGAGGAAGAGAAGAATGCATTCAGAGATCTGGCGAGGGCTGAGCGCGAGCGCAATGACCCACAAACACGGGGTCATGGACCAGCAGGAAGAAGGGAGAGAGATGCCAATGCTCCCAAGAGAGCGCTGTCAGCATTTTTCCTGTTCTATTCCGATTTCCGCCCCAAGGTTAAAGCTGCATATCCTGACATCACCTCGGGCAACCTGTCAAAGAAGCTGGGCGAGATGTGGAGCCACCTCAGTAACATGGAGAAAAGGCTGTATGAAGACAAGGCAGCACAGCTGAGGATGCAGCATAACATGGCTGTTGCGGAATACAAGGCCATGGATCTGGATGGTTGGTAGAGTCCCCTGAACATTACACAGAAGAAGCTGGAAGCAGATCAAGAGTCAGAAGATTCAGAGGGGGAGGATTCCTCTGACAATGGGGACAGTTCAGATTCGGAGGAGGAGGGAGGAGGTGTAAGACTGTTGTAAGGAGAAGATGAATAAAGAAAGCCCAGCAGAATACAAATCTGTCTGCTTGTAATAATTTTCAAGAGCGCCATAGCCCTGTGTATGTGACCTGAAAAGTGTCTGTTGCCCTCATAGGTCTAATAACACAATTTTAAAAAATTGAACACAGGAAACTGGCCTAGTTGGGCCTCTGCTATGGTCCTTTAAAAGGTTGATCACCTGGGAGTCGGGCGGTAGGTAGCTCAGAGGGTTAAGCCTCCGTGGCGCAAAACACAAGGTCTGGTGTAAAGATGCCTGTCAAGTGCCCTGCTGCCCACCTGTAGGAGAGTAGTTTCACAGGCAGTGAAGCGGGTCTGCAGGTGGCTATTTTTCTCTCCCCCTCTCGGTCCTCCTATTCTCCCTGCATTTCTCTCTGTCCTATCCAACAATGGCGATATCAATAAGAACAAGCGTAATAAGTACAACAATGAAAAACAACAAGGACAACAAAAGGAAACTATAAATAAATAGAAATATTTAAAACATTAAAAAAAAATCATGAGCACCCAAATGAAGACTCAAGATGAAGGGAAGAGTTGGTTGTAGGGAGGGGGCAAGGTTGGCTTTGCTGAAGAAATATCTTTATCATTTCTCTTTGGGGAGATCTTGAATCGACTGGAACTCAAAACTTCCTTTAAGTAGCACTTGCCATACTGGGTCTTATTTTCTGCTTCCTTTCCGTGTTAGTTCCTCTTCCCAGGCAGCCTAGTGGCTTATTGGATTCTGGTTGAGTCTCCCAAGTGGCTTATGGGTTTCTGTGAGGTTTGTCCTGGTGCTGGATCTCTCAGGTGGCTGGTGTGGCTAAAGTACTATTCAGGGAGGATGAGAGTACAGTCCCAGAGTGTCTGGCTAGTGATGCGAGAGAGTTGATCCAGTAACCGAGCTGGTGGCGGCGAGGCCGTTTCAAATCTTTATTCATCTGAGCGCCCCAGAGTTGGTTGGTAGCACAGCGGGCTAAGCGCACATGGCACAAAGTGCAAGGGCCGGCGTAAAAATCCCGGCCTGAGCAAACGTGCGCTCCTGGCTCCTTGAGGTCAGAAAACAGAAGTCACAAGTCAGAACCGGGAATGGCTGGACAATACCATCCATGGTCAGGAAAGGGGCAGAGAAACCTAAAAGGCAGCTGGGAAAGGTAGGAACTTCCTTAGCAACTGTTGTGAGAGGCTTCACTGGTAGGATTAATAATGCCCTGCAGGCAGGGGGGGTCCTAAGGGTAGGAATAGAATATATCAAATGAGCAGAATGGGTGGGGAAATCGCGAGGAGACCTTAAGTCATTTGTTTGACAAAGCAGAACATTGATATGTATGTAGCTAGTAAGAGAGAGAGTGGGCCATTGTATCAACTAATGTAGGACTGGCTTAATGTTTTAAGGAATGCTGAGCACCTGGCGGCAGAAAAATGCAGGGTTTATGAAGACAGAGAATAGCTGACAGGGAAGCAAACAACTGAGGCCTGTACCTCTCCTCAGCTCAACCTTAGCAAGAGAGAGAGTGTGACAGATTCCTTTCCTCAGTTCCCCAGTTTTCAATGGGAAAAGCCTTACCACGCTCAACCTGCTTCTCACAGTATTCCCAGCACCAGAGCACTCTTCACTGCCTGGGCCAGGCCAACTACACCCAAGCCACTGGCACAGACCTTTGCTGAACATAGGAAGCAGCAGGCTTTGGAGTCTCTGTCTCCAGAATGTGTCCAGGCACCAATCATGTTGCTTTATTCCCCATTAGCAGACTGGTTTTTCGCCCTTTCATGGATATCCTTTGATCATCAGCCCAACTTGACGTGCAAACACACACACAAGCACACACACACACACACACACACACACACACACACACACACACACACAAATCACACATACACACACTTGAAAAAGACAGGAATTGGGACAGTTTATTCAATTCTGCAGAACTGTGTAACAGCCCAACTTGGGTCCACCATGGTGGCATGAGCCAGCCAGAGACCACAACCCAATTTACTCCGTACTGCTGGTTCACAACTTCCGTGTTCTATACTGTTTGGATACACAGATTTAGTCTTCTCATGATTAGCTTAGATAGGAGGGGGAGGGAAATACATGTGTGTGTGTGGAGACTCTTCTTGGTTGGGGCCTGCTTTGGCAGTTGTGACGCACATCATATAGTTGTACGGGATTCTTTAGCATATGGGGGTCTAAGATAAGCAGTTCAGTTATTTCTACAGTGACTGTCAGTAGATCCTTGGGCAGGGACTCTTTTTTCTGGAAGGCACCTGGGGGTGAGTGCAACACTAAAAAAACCCATTTCCATGTGTGTCTCTGTATTTATATATGTGTATGTGTATGTGTATGTGTATGTATGCTTTTGATTGAATCTATCTTGACTTCTTACACTAGGGTGGATAAAGTGGGCCCAGTCATGTTGGAGTCTGGAAAAATGAGGTGAGTTGGCAGTAGGCACACCTGGAAGTAGGTGGTAGCCCATAGCTACTGCTCTGTCCCTTCCCTCTGGTCCCAAACATACGTAACCCCCTCTCCCTCTGGTTATTTCTTTGTAGGGATTCAATACATGCATCCAGAATGGGGTTATGAGTTTCTGCAGGGGCAGGAACCTGCCAGCCCACAGCCTGAGCTCGGGCGTGCTGCCCCAGACTGGAGGTGTTGAGGAGAAAACCAGGTTGTGAGGAGTCTCAGCTGAGGCCCAAGAGACAGGACTAGAGGAATCAGGGAGATTGGCATGAAAAGGCATAGGGATTTGGGTGGTATGCTGGTGGTGGGGGAGGGCAGGAGCAAGGAGTCATGTCCACCACCTTCAGTTCTATGACAAGTTCAGTGAGGTCATCATCAGTCTCCATGGAGTTCTGAGGACAACAGTAGCGGTGAGCTCAGATCTGAGCCTCAGGCTGAGTGCTTCAACCGCGTGGAGGAACGTTCTCAGGAAAAATGATGGAGGAGGTACTTGTATTGGAGAAGACTGACAAACCTTTTGTCTTTCGATATCGGACGGTTCTTCGTGAGCCCCCCAAGAGAAAGAGGATTTCTACTGGTGGCTTATTCCTGCGAATGTGCAAAGTTGAACATCAGGAGACAAAACCTGGTGCCGGCATGAACCTAACGGCATTTTCTAAGAAAGGCTCTAAGAGATGGAGAATGCTGTCGGAGGAAGAGAAGAATGCATTCAGAGACCTGGCGAGGGCTGAGCGCGAGCGCAATGACCCACAAACACGGGGTCATGGACCAGCAGGAAGAAGGGAGAGAGATGCCAATGCTCCCAAGAGAGCGCTGTCAGCATTTTTCCTGTTCTATTCCGATTTCCGCCCCAAGGTTAAAGCTGCATATCCTGACATCACCTCGGGCAACCTGTCAAAGAAGCTGGGCGAGATGTGGAGCCACCTCAGTAACATGGAGAAAAGGCTGTATGAAGACAAGGCAGCACAGCTGAGGATGCAGCATAACATGGCTGTTGCGGAATACAAGGCCATGGATCTGGATGGTTGGTAGAGTCCCCTGAACATTACACAGAAGAAGCTGGAAGCAGATCAAGAGTCAGAAGATTCAGAGGGGGAGGATTCCTCTGACAATGGGGACAGTTCAGATTCGGAGGAGGAGGAAGGAGGTGTAAGACGGTTGTAAGGAGAAGATGAATAAAGAAAGCCCAGCAGAATACAAATCTGTCTGCTTGTAATAATTTTCAAGAGCGCCATAGCCCTGTGTATGTGACCTGAAAAGTGTCTGTTGCCCTCATAGGTCTAATAACACAATTTTAAAAAATTGAACACAGGAAACTGGCCTAGTTGGGCCTCTGCTATGTTCCTTTAAAAGGTTGAGCACCTGGGAGTCGGGCGGTAGGTAGCTCAGAGGGTTAAGCCTCCGTGGCGCAAAACACAAGGTCTGGTGTAAAGATGCCTGTCAAGTGCCCTGCTGCCCACCTGTAGGAGAGTAGTTTCACAGGCAGTGAAGCGGGTCTGCAGGTGGCTATTTTTCTCTCCCCCTCTCGGTCCTCCTATTCTCCCTGCATTTCTCTCTGTCCTATCCAACAATGGCGATATCAATAAGAACAAGCGTAATAAGTACAACAATGAAAAACAACAAGGACAACAAAAGGAAACTATAAATAAATAGAAATATTTAAAACATTAAAAAAAAATCATGAGCACCCAAATGAAGACTCAAGATGAAGGGAAGAGTTGGTTGTAGGGAGGGGGCAAGGTTGGCTTTGCTGAAGAAATATCTTTATCATTTCTCTTTGGGGAGATCTTGAATCGACTGGAACTCAAAACTTCCTTTAAGTAGCACTTGCCATACTGGGTCTTATTTTCTGCTTCCTTTCCGTGTTAGTTCCTCTTCCCAGGCAGCCTAGTGGCTTATTGGATTCTGGTTGAGTCTCCCAAGTGGCTTATGGGTTTCTGTGAGGTTTGTCCTGGTGCTGGATCTCTCAGGTGGCTGGTGTGGCTAAAGTACTATTCAGGGAGGATGAGAGTACAGTCCCAGAGTGTCTGGCTAGTGATGCGAGAGAGTTGATCCAGTAACCGAGCTGGTGGCGGCGAGGCCTTTTCGTTTCAAATCTTTATTCATCTGAGCGCCCCAGAGTTGGTTGGTAGCACAGCGGGCTAAGCGCACATGGCACAAAGTGCAAGGGCCGGCGTAAAAATCCCGGCCTGAGCAAACGTGCGCTCCTGGCTCCTTGAGGTCAGAAAACAGAAGTCACAAGTCAGAACCGGGAATGGCTGGACAATACCATCCATGGTCAGGAAAGGGGCAGAGAAACCTAAAAGGCAGCTGGGAAAGGTAGGGACTTCCTTAGCAACTGTTGTGAGAGGCTTCACTGGTAGGATTAATAATGCCCTGCAGGCAGGGGGGGTCCTAAGGGTAGGAATAGAATATATCAAATGAGCAGAATGGGTGGGGAAATCGGGAGGAGACCTTAAGTCATTTGTTTGACAAAGCAGAACATTGATATGTATGTAGCTAGTAAGAGAGAGAGTGGGCCATTGTATCAACTAATGTAGGACTGGCTTAATGTTTTAAGGAATGCTGAGCCCCTGGTGGCAGAAAAATGCAGGGTTTCTGAAGACAGAGAATAGCTGACAGGGAAGCAAACAACTGAGGCCTGTACCTCTCCTCAGCTCAACCTTAGCAAGAGAGAGAGTGTGACAGATTCCTTTCCTCAGTTCCCCAGTTTTCAATGGGAAAAGCCTTACCACGCTCAACCTGCTTCTCACAGTATTCCCAGCACCAGAGCACTCTTCACTGCCTGGGCCAGGCCAACTACACCCAAGCCACTGGCACAGACCTTTGCTGAACATAGGAAGCAGCAGGCTTTGGAGTCTCTGTCTCCAGAATGTGTCCAGGCACCAATCATGTTGCTTTATTCCCCATTAGCAGACTGGTTTTTCGCCCTTTCATGGATATCCTTTGATCATCAGCCCAACTTGACGTGCAAACACACACACAAGCACACACACACACACACACACACACACACACACACACACAAATCACACATACACACACTTGAAAAAGACAGGAATTGGGACAGTTTATTCAATTCTGCAGAACTGTGTAACAGCCCAACTTGGGTCCACCATGGTGGCATGAGCCAGCCAGAGACCACAACCCAATTTACTCCGTACTGCTGGTTCACAACTTCCGTGTTCTATACTGTTTGGATACACAGATTTAGTCTTCTCATGATTAGCTTAGATAGGAGGGGGAGGGAAATACATGTGTGTGTGTGGAGACTCTTCTTGGTTGGGGCCTGCTTTGGCAGTTGTGACGCACATCATATAGTTGTACGGGATTCTTTAGCATATGGGGGTCTAAGATAAGCAGTTCAGTTATTTCTACAGTGACTGTCAGTAGATCCTTGGGCAGGGACTCTTTTTTCTGGAAGGCACCTGGGGGTGAGTGCAACACTAAAAAAACCCATTTCCATGTGTGTCTCTGTATTTATATATGTGTATGTGTATGTGTATGTATGCTTTTGATTGAATCTATCTTGACTTCTTACACTAGGGTGGATAAAGTGGGCCCAGTCATGTTGGAGTCTGGAAAAATGAGGTGAGTTGGCAGTAGGCACACCTGGAAGTAGGTGGTAGCCCATAGCTACTGCTCTGTCCCTTCCCTCTGGTCCCAAACATACGTAACCCCCTCTCCCTCTGGTTATTTCTTTGTAGGGATTCAATACATGCATCCAGAATGGGGTTATGAGTTTCTGCAGGGGCAGGAACCTGCCAGCCCACAGCCTGAGCTCGGGCGTGCTGCCCCAGACTGGAGGTGTTTAGGAGAAAACCAGGTTGTGAGGAGTCTCAGCTGAGGCCCAAGAGACAGGACTAGAGGAATCAGGGAGATTGGCATGAAAAGGCATAGGGATTTGGGTGGTATGCTGGTGGTGGGGGAGGGCAGGAGCAAGGAGTCATGTCCACCACCTTCAGTTCTATGACAAGTTCAGTGAGGTCATCATCAGTCTCCATGGAGTTCTGAGGACAACAGTAGCGGTGAGCTCAGATATGAGCCTCAGGCTGAGTGCTTCAACCGCGTGGAGGAACGTTCTCAGGAAAAATGATGGAGGAGGTACTTGTATTGGAGAAGACTGACAAACCTTTTGTCTTTCGATATCGGACGGTTCTTCGTGAGCCCCCCAAGAGAAAGAGGATTTCTACTGGTGGCTTATTCCTGCGAATGTGCAAAGTTGAACATCAGGAGACAAAACCTGGTGCCGGCATGAACCTAACGGCATTTTCTAAGAAAGGCTCTAAGAGATGGAGAATGCTGTCGGAGGAAGAGAAGAATGCATTCAGAGACCTGGCGAGGGCTGAGCGCGAGCGCAATGACCCACAAACACGGGGTCATGGACCAGCAGGAAGAAGGGAGAGAGATGCCAATGCTCCCAAGAGAGCGCTGTCAGCATTTTTCCTGTTCTATTCCGATTTCCGCCCCAAGGTTAAAGCTGCATATCCTGACATCACCTCGGGCAACCTGTCAAAGAAGCTGGGCGAGATGTGGAGCCACCTCAGTAACATGGAGAAAAGGCTGTATGAAGACAAGGCAGCACAGCTGAGGATGCAGCATAACATGGCTGTTGCGGAATACAAGGCCATGGATCTGGATGGTTGGTAGAGTCCCCTGAACATTACACAGAAGAAGCTGGAAGCAGATCAAGAGTCAGAAGATTCAGAGGGGGAGGATTCCTCTGACAATGGGGACAGTTCAGATTCGGAGGAGGAGGAAGGAGGTGTAAGACGGTTGTAAGGAGAAGATGAATAAAGAAAGCCCAGCAGAATACAAATCTGTCTGCTTGTAATAATTTTCAAGAGCGCCATAGCCCTGTGTATGTGACCTGAAAAGTGTCTGTTGCCCTCATAGGTCTAATAACACAATTTTAAAAAATTGAACACAGGAAACTGGCCTAGTTGGGCCTCTGCTATGTTCCTTTAAAAGGTTGAGCACCTGGGAGTCGGGCGGTAGGTAGCTCAGAGGGTTAAGCCTCCGTGGCGCAAAACACAAGGTCTGGTGTAAAGATGCCTGTCAAGTGCCCTGCTGCCCACCTGTAGGAGAGTAGTTTCACAGGCAGTGAAGCGGGTCTGCAGGTGGCTATTTTTCTCTCCCCCTCTCGGTCCTCCTATTCTCCCTGCATTTCTCTCTGTCCTATCCAACAATGGCGATATCAATAAGAACAAGCGTAATAAGTACAACAATGAAAAACAACAAGGACAACAAAAGGAAACTATAAATAAATAGAAATATTTAAAACATTAAAAAAAAATCATGAGCACCCAAATGAAGACTCAAGATGAAGGGAAGAGTTGGTTGTAGGGAGGGGGCAAGGTTGGCTTTGCTGAAGAAATATCTTTATCATTTCTCTTTGGGGAGATCTTGAATCGACTGGAACTCAAAACTTCCTTTAAGTAGCACTTGCCATACTGGGTCTTATTTTCTGCTTCCTTTCCGTGTTAGTTCCTCTTCCCAGGCAGCCTAGTGGCTTATTGGATTCTGGTTGAGTCTCCCAAGTGGCTTATGGGTTTCTGTGAGGTTTGTCCTGGTGCTGGATCTCTCAGGTGGCTGGTGTGGCTAAAGTACTATTCAGGGAGGATGAGAGTACAGTCCCAGAGTGTCTGGCTAGTGATGCGAGAGAGTTGATCCAGTAACCGAGCTGGTGGCGGCGAGGCCTTTTCGTTTCAAATCTTTATTCATCTGAGCGCCCCAGAGTTGGTTGGTAGCACAGCGGGCTAAGCGCACATGGCACAAAGTGCAAGGGCCGGCGTAAAAATCCCGGCCTGAGCAAACGTGCGCTCCTGGCTCCTTGAGGTCAGAAAACAGAAGTCACAAGTCAGAACCGGGAATGGCTGGACAATACCATCCATGGTCAGGAAAGGGGCAGAGAAACCTAAAAGGCAGCTGGGAAAGGTAGGGACTTCCTTAGCAACTGTTGTGAGAGGCTTCACTGGTAGGATTAATAATGCCCTGCAGGCAGGGGGGGTCCTAAGGGTAGGAATAGAATATATCAAATGAGCAGAATGGGTGGGGAAATCGGGAGGAGACCTTAAGTCATTTGTTTGACAAAGCAGAACATTGATATGTATGTAGCTAGTAAGAGAGAGAGTGGGCCATTGTATCAACTAATGTAGGACTGGCTTAATGTTTTAAGGAATGCTGAGCCCCTGGTGGCAGAAAAATGCAGGGTTTCTGAAGACAGAGAATAGCTGACAGGGAAGCAAACAACTGAGGCCTGTACCTCTCCTCAGCTCAACCTTAGCAAGAGAGAGAGTGTGACAGATTCCTTTCCTCAGTTCCCCAGTTTTCAATGGGAAAAGCCTTACCACGCTCAACCTGCTTCTCACAGTATTCCCAGCACCAGAGCACTCTTCACTGCCTGGGCCAGGCCAACTACACCCAAGCCACTGGCACAGACCTTTGCTGAACATAGGAAGCAGCAGGCTTTGGAGTCTCTGTCTCCAGAATGTGTCCAGGCACCAATCATGTTGCTTTATTCCCCATTAGCAGACTGGTTTTTCGCCCTTTCATGGATATCCTTTGATCATCAGCCCAACTTGACGTGCAAACACACACAAGCACACACACACACACACACACACACACACACACACACACACACACACAAATCACACATACACACACTTGAAAAAGACAGGAATTGGGACAGTTTATTCAATTCTGCAGAACTGTGTAACAGCCCAACTTGGGTCCACCATGGTGGCGTGAGCCAGCCAGAGACCACAACCCGATTTACTCCGTACTGCTGGTTCACAACTTCAGTGTTCTATACTGTTTGGATACACAGATTTAGTCTTCTCATGATTAGCTTAGATAGGAGGGGGAGGGAAATACATGTGTGTGTGTGGAGACTCTTCTTGGTTGGGGCCTGCTTTGGCAGTTGTGACGCACATCATATAGTTGTACGGGATTCTTTAGCATATGGGGGTCTAAGATAAGCAGTTCAGTTATTTCTACAGTGACTGTCAGTAGATCCTTGGGCAGGGACTCTTTTTTCTGGAAGGCACCTGGGGGTGAGTGCAACACTAAAAAAACCCATTTCCATGTGTGTCTCTGTATTTATATATGTGTATGTGTAAGTGTATGTGTATGTGTATGCATGCTTTTGATTGAATCTATCTTGACTTCTTACACTAGGGTGGATAAAGTGGGCCCAGTCATGTTGGAGTCTGGAAAAATGAGGTGAGTTGGCAGTAGGCACACCTGGAAGTAGGTGGTAGCCCATAGCTACTGCTCTGTCCCTTCCCTCTGGTCCCAAACATACGTAACCCCCTCTCCCTCTGGTTATTTCTTTGTAGGGATTCAATACATGCATCCAGAATGGGGTTATGAGTTTCTGCAGGGGCAGGAACCTGCCAGCCCACAGCCTGAGCTCGGGCGTGCTGCCCCAGACTGGAGGTGTTGAGGAGAAAACCAGGTTGTGAGGAGTCTCAGCTGAGGCCCAAGAGACAGGACTAGAGGAATCAGGGAGATTGGCATGAAAAGGCATAGGGATTTGGGTGGTATGCTGGTGGTGGGGGAGGGCAGGAGCAAGGAGTCATGTCCACCACCTTCAGTTCTATGACAAGTTCAGTGAGGTCATCATCAGTCTCCATGGAGTTCTGAGGACAACAGTAGCGGTGAGCTCAGATCTGAGCCTCAGGCTGAGTGCTTCAACCGCGTGGAGGAACGTTCTCAGGAAAAATGATGGAGGAGGTACTTGTATTGGAGAAGACTGACAAACCTTTTGTCTTTCGATATCGGACGGTTCTTCGTGAGCCCCCCAAGAGAAAGAGGATTTCTACTGGTGGCTTATTCCTGCGAATGTGCAAAGTTGAACATCAGGAGACAAAACCTGGTGCCGGCATGAACCTAACGGCATTTTCTAAGAAAGGCTCTAAGAGATGGAGAATGCTGTCGGAGGAAGAGAAGAATGCATTCAGAGACCTGGCGAGGGCTGAGCGCGAGCGCAATGACCCACAAACACGGGGTCATGGACCAGCAGGAAGAAGGGAGAGAGATGCCAATGCTCCCAAGAGAGCGCTGTCAGCATTTTTCCTGTTCTATTCCGATTTCCGCCCCAAGGTTAAAGCTGCATATCCTGACATCACCTCGGGCAACCTGTCAAAGAAGCTGGGCGAGATGTGGAGCCACCTCAGTAACATGGAGAAAAGGCTGTATGAAGACAAGGCAGCACAGCTGAGGATGCAGCATAACATGGCTGTTGCGGAATACAAGGCCATGGATCTGGATGGTTGGTAGAGTCCCCTGAACATTACACAGAAGAAGCTGGAAGCAGATCAAGAGCCAGAAGATTCAGAGGGGGAGGATTCCTCTGACAATGGGGACAGTTCAGATTCGGAGGAGGAGGAAGGAGGTGTAAGACGGTTGTAAGGAGAAGATGAATAAAGAAAGCCCAGCAGAATACAAATCTGTCTGCTTGTAATAATTTTCAAGAGCGCCATAGCCCTGTGTATGTGACCTGAAAAGTGTCTGTTGCCCTCATAGGTCTAATAACACAATTTTAAAAAATTGAACACAGGAAACTGGCCTAGTTGGGCCTCTGCTATGTTCCTTTAAAAGGTTGAGCACCTGGGAGTCGGGCGGTAGGTAGCTCAGAGGTTTAAGCCTCCGTGGCGCAAAACACAACGTCTGGTGTAAAGATGCCTGTCAAGTGCCCTGCAGCCCACCTGTAGGAGAGTAGTTTCACAGGCAGTGAAGCGGCTCTGCAGGTGGCTATTTTTCTCTCCCCCTCTCGGTCCTCCTATTCTCCCTGCATTTCTCTCTGTCCTATCCAACAATGGCGATATCAATAAGAACAAGCGAAATAAGTACAACAATGAAAAACAACAAGGACAACAAAAGGAAACTATAAATAAATAGAAATATTTAAAACATTAAAAAAAATCATGAGCACCCAAATGAAGACTCAAGATGAAGGGAAGAGTTGCTTTTGGGTGGGGGCAAGGTTGGCTTTGCTGAAGAAATATCTTTATCATTTCTCTTTGGGGAGATCTTGAATCGACTGGAACTCAAAACTTCCTTTAAGTAGCACTTGCCATACTGGGTCTTATTTTCTGCTTCCTTTCCGTGTTAGTTCCTCTTCCCAGGCAGCCTAGTGGCTTATTGGATTCTGGTTGAGTCTCCCAAGTGGCTTATGGGTTTCTGTGAGGTTTGTCCTTGTGCTGGATCTCTCAGGTGGCTGGTGTGGCTAAAGTACTATTCAGGGAGGATGAGAGTACAGTCCCAGAGTGTCTGGCTAGTGATGCAAGAGAGTTGATCCAGTAACCGAGCTGGTGGCCGCGAGGCCGTTTCAAATCTTTATTCATCTGAGCGCCCCAGAGTTGGTTGGTAGCACAGCGGGCTAAGCGCACATGGCACAAAGTGCAAGGGCCGGCGTAAAAATCCCGGCCTGAGCAAACGTGCGCTCCTGGCTCCTTGAGGTCAGAAAACAGAAGTCACAAGTCAGAACCGGGAATGGCTGGACAATACCATCCATGGTCAGGAAAGGGGCAGAGAAACCTAAAAGGCAGCTGGGAAAGGTAGGAACTTCCTTAGCAACTGTTGTGAGAGGCTTCACTGGTAGGATTAATAATGCCCTGCAGGCAGGGGGTTCCTAAGGGTAGGAATAGAATATATCAAATGAGCAGAATGGGTGGGGAAATCGGGAGGAGACCTTAAGTCATTTGTTTGACAAAGCAGAACATTGATATGTATGTAGCTAGTAAGAGAGAGAGTGGGCCATTGTATCAACTAATGTAGGACTGGCTTAATGTTTTAAGGAATGCTGAGCCCCTGGCGGCAGAAAAATGCAGGGTTTCTGAAGACAGAGAATAGCTGACAGGGAAGCAAACAACTGAGGCCTGTACCTCTCCTCAGCTCAACCTTAGCAAGAGAGAGAGTGTGACAGATTCCTTTCCTCAGTTCCCCAGTTTTCAATGGGAAAAGCCTTACCACGCTCAACCTGCTTCTCACAGTATTCCCAGCACCAGAGCACTCTTCACTGCCTGGGCCAGGCCAACTACACCCAAGCCACTGGCACAGACCTTTGCTGAACATAGGAAGCAGCAGGCTTTGGAGTCTCTGTCTCCAGAATGTGTCCAGGCACCAGTCATGTTGCTTTATTCCCCATTAGCAGACTGGTATTTCGCCCTTTCATGGATATCCTTTGGTCATCAGCCCAACTTGACGTGCAAACACACACACAAGCACACACACACACACACACACACACACACACACACACACACACACACAAATCACACATACACACACTTGAAAAAGACAGGAATTGGGACAGTTTATTCAATTCTGCAGAACTGTGTAACAGCCCAACTTGGGTCCACCATGGTGGCGTGAGCCAGCCAGAGACCACAACCCGATTTACTCCGTACTGCTGGTTCACAACTTCCGTGTTCTATACTGTTTGGATACACAGATTTAGTCTTCTCATGATTAGCTTAGATAGGAGGGGGAGGGAAATACATGTGTGTGTGTGGAGACTCTTCTTGGTTGGGGCCTGCTTTGGCAGTTGTGACGCACATCATATAGTTGTACGGGATTCTTTAGCATATGGGGGTCTAAGATAAGCAGTTCAGTTATTTCTAAAGTGACTGTCAGTAGATCCTTGGGCAGGGACTCTTTTTTCTGGAAGGCACCTGGGGGTGAGTGCAACACTAAAAAAACCCATTTCCATGTGTGTCTCTGTATTTATATATGTGTATGTGTATGTGTATGTATGCTTTTGATTGAATCTATCTTGACTTCTTACACTAGGGTGGATAAAGTGGGCCCAGTCATGTTGGAGTCTGGAAAAATGAGGTGAGTTGGCAGTAGGCACACCTGGAAGTAGGTGGTAGCCCATAGCTACTGCTCTGTCCCTTCCCTCTGGTCCCAAACATACGTAACCCCCTCTCCCTCTGGTTATTTCTTTGTAGGGATTCAATACATGCAACCAGAATGGGGTTATGAGTTTCTGCAGGGGCAGGAACCTGCCAGCCCACAGCCTGAGCTCGGGCGTGCTGCCCCAGACTGGAGGTGTTGAGGAGAAAACCAGGTTGTGAGGAGTCTCAGCTGAGGCCCAAGAGACAGGACTAGAGGAATCAGGGAGATTGGCATGAAAAGGCATAGGAATTTGGGTGGTATGCTGGTGGTGGGGGAGGGCAGGAGCAAGGAGTCATGTCCACCACCTTCAGTTCTATGACAAGTTCAGTGAGGTCATCATCAGTCTCCATGGAGTTCTGAGGACAACAGTAGCGGTGAGCTCAGATCTGAGCCTCAGGCTGAGTGCTTCAACCGCGTGGAGGAACGTTCTGAGAAAAAATGATGGAGGAGGTACTTGTATTGGAGAAGACTGACAAACCTTTTGTCTTTCGATATCGGACGGTTCTTCGTGAGCCCCCCAAGAGAAAGAGGATTTCTACTGGTGGCTTATTCCTGCGAATGTGCAAAGTTGAACATCAGGAGACAAAACCTGGTGCCGGCATGAACCTAACGGCATTTTCTAAGAAAGGCTCTAAGATGGAGAATGCTGTCGGAGGAAGAGAAGAATGCATTCAGAGACCTGGCGAGGGCTGAGCGCGAGCGCAATGACCCACAAACACGGGGTCATGGACCAGCAGGAAGAAGGGAGAGAGATGCCAATGCTCCCAAGAGAGCGCTGTCAGCATTTTTCCTGTTCTATTCCGATTTCCGCCCCAAGGTTAAAGCTGCATATCCTGACATCACCTCGGGCAACCTGTCAAAGAAGCTGGGCGAGATGTGGAGCCACCTCAGTAACATGGAGAAAAGGCTGTATGAAGACAAGGCAGCACAGCTGAGGATGCAGCATAACATGGCTGTTGCGGAATACAAGGCCATGGATCTGGATGGTTGGTAGAGTCCCCTGAACATTACACAGAAGAAGCTGGAAGCAGATCAAGAGCCAGAAGATTCAGAGGGGGAGGATTCCTCTGACAATGGGGACAGTTCAGATTCGGAGGAGGAGGAAGGAGGTGTAAGACGGTTGTAAGGAGAAGATGAATAAAGAAAGCCCAGCAGAATACAAATCTGTCTGCTTGTAATAATTTTCAAGAGCGCCATAGCCCTGTGTATGTGACCTGAAAAGTGTCTGTTGCCCTCATAGGTCTAATAACACAATTTTAAAAAATTGAACACAGGAAACTGGCCTAGTTGGGCCTCTGCTATGTTCCTTTAAAAGGTTGAGCACCTGGGAGTCGGGCGGTAGGTAGCTCAGAGGGTTAAGCCTCCGTGTTGCAAAACAGAAGGTCTGGTGTAAAGATGCCTGTCAAGTGCCCTGCTGCCCACCTGTAGGAGAGTAGTTTCACAGGCAGTGAAGCGGGTCTGCAGGTGGCTATTTTTCTCTCCCCCTCTCGGTCCTCCTATTCTCCCTGCATTTCTCTCTGTCCTATCCAAAAATGGCGATATCAATAAGAACAAGCGAAATAAGTACAACAATGAAAAACAACAAGGACAACAAAAGGAAACTATAAATAAATAGAAATATTTAAAACATTAAAAAAAATCATGAGCACCCAAATGAAGACTCAAGATGAAGGGAAGAGTTGGTTGTAGGGAGGGGGCAAGGTTGGCTTTACTGAAGAAATATCTTTATCATTTCTCTTTGGGGAGATCTTGAATCGACTGGAACTCAAAACTTCCTTTAAGTAGCACTTGCCATACTGGGTCTTATTTTCTGCTTCCTTTCCGTGTTAGTTCCTCTTCCCAGGCAGCCTAGTGGCTTATTGGATTCTGGTTGAGTCTCCCAAGTGGCTTATGGGTTTCTGTGAGGTTTGTCCTGGTGCTGGATCTCTCAGGTGGCTGATGTGGCTAAAGTACTATTCAGGGAGGATGAGAGTACAGTCCCAGAGTGTCTGGCTAGTGATGCAAGAGAGTTGATCCAGTAACCGAGCTGGTGGCGGCGTGGCCTTTTCGTTTCAAATCTTTTTTCATCTGAGCGCCCCAGAGTTGGTTGGTAGCACAGCGGGCTAAGCGCACATGGCACAAAGTGCAAGGGCCGGCGTAAAAATCCCGGCCTGAGCAAACGTGCGCTCCTGGCTCCTTGAGGTCAGAAAACAGAAGTCACAAGTCAGAACCGGGAATGGCTGGACAATACCATCCATGGTCAGGAAAGGGGCAGAGAAACCTAAAAGGCAGCTGGGAAAGGTAGGAACTTCCTTAGCAACTGTTGTGAGAGGCTTCACTGGTAGGATTAATAATGCCCTGCAGGCAGGGGGGGTCCTAAGGGTAGGAATAGAATATATCAAATGAGCAGAATGGGTGGGGAAATCGGGAGGAGACCTTAAGTCATTTGTTTGACAAAGCAGAACATTGATATGTATGTAGCTAGTAAGAGAGAGAGTGGGCCATTGTATCAACTAATGTAGGACTGGCTTAATGTTTTAAGGAATGCTGAGCCCCTGGCGGCAGAAAAATGCAGGGTTTCTGAAGACAGAGAATAGCTGACAGGGAAGCAAACAACTGAGGCCTGTACCTCTCCTCAGCTCAACCTTAGCAAGAGAGAGAGTGTGACAGATTCCTTTCCTCAGTTCCCCAGTTTTCAATGGGAAAAGCCTTACCACGCTCAACCTGCTTCTCACAGTATTCCCAGCACCAGAGCACTCTTCACTGCCTGGGCCAGGCCAACTACACCCAAGCCACTGGCACAGACCTTTGCTGAACATAGGAAGCAGCAGGCTTTGGAGTCTCTGTCTCCAGAATGTGTCCAGGCACCAATCATGTTGCTTTATTCCCCATTAGCAGACTGGTTTTTCGCCCTTTCATGGATATCCTTTGATCATCAGCCCAACTTGACTTGCAAACACACACACAAGCACACACACACACACACACACACACACACACACACACACACACACACAAATCACACATACACACACTTGAAAAAGAAAGGAATTGGCACAGTTTATTCAATTCTGCAGAACTGTGTCCCAGCCCAACCTGGGTCCACCATGGTGGCGTGAGCCAGCCGGAGACCACAACCCGATTTACTCCGTACTGCTGGTTCACAACTTCCGTGTTCTATACTGTTTGGATACACAGATTTAGTCTTCTCATGATCAGCTTAGATAGTAGGGGGAGGGAAGCACATGTGTGTGTGTGTGGAGACTTTTCTTGGTTGGGGCCTGCTTTGGCAGTTGTGACTCACATCATATAGTTGTACGGGATTCTTTAGTATATGGGGGTCTAAGATAAGCAGTTCAGTTATTTCTACAGTGACTGTCAGTAGATCCTCGGGCAAGGACTCTTTTTTCTGGAAGGCACCTGGGGGTTAGTGCAACACTAGAAAAACCCATTTCCATGTGTGTCTCTGTATTTGTATATGTGTATGTGTATGTGCATGTGTATGTATATGTATATGTATGCTTTTTATTGAATCTATCTTGACCTCTTACACTAGGGTGGATAAAGTGGGCCCAGTCATGTTGGAGTCTGGAAAAATGAGGTGAGTTGGCAGAAGGCACACCTGGAAGTAGGTGGTAGCCCATAGCTACTGCTCTGTCCCTTCCCTCTGGTCCCAAACATACGTAACCCCCTTCTCCCTCTGGTTATTTCTTTGTAGGGATTCAATACATGCATCTAGAATGGGGTTATGAGTTTCTGCAGAGGCAGGAACCTGCCAGCCCACAGCCTGCGCTCGGGCGTGCTGCCCCAGACTGGAGGTGTTGAGGAGAAAACCAGGTTGTGAGGAGTCTCAGCTGAGGCCCAAGAGACAGGACTAGAGGAATCAGGGAGATTGGCATGAAAAGGCATAGGGATTTGGGTGGTATGCTGGTGGTGGGGGAGGGCAGGAGCAAGGAGTCATGTCCACCACTCAGTTCTATGACAAGTTCAGTGAGGTCATCATCAGTATCCATGCAGTTCAGAGGACAACAGTAGCAGTGAGCTCCGATCTGAGCGTCAGGCTGAGTGCTTCAACCGTGTGGAGGACCGTTCTCAGGAAAAATGATGGAGGAGGTACTTCTATTGGAGAAGACTGACAAACCTTTTGTCTTTCGATATCGGACGGTTCTACGTGAGCCCTCCAAGATAAAGAGGATTTCTACTGGTGGCTTATTCCTGCGAATGTGCAAAGTTGAACATCAGGAGACAAAACCTGGTGCCGGCATGAACCTAACGGCATTTTCTAAGAAAGGCTCTCGGAGATGGAGAATGCTGTCGGAGGAAGAGAAGAATGCATTCAGAGACCTGGCGAGGGCTGAGCACGAGCGCAATGACCCACAAACACGGGGTCATGGACCAGCAGGAAGAAGGGAGAGAGATGCCAATGCTCCCAAGAGAGCGCTGTCAGCATTTTTTCTGTTCTATTCCGATTTCCGCCCCAAGGTTAAAGCTGCATATCCTGACATCACCTCGGGCATCCTGTCAAAGAAGCTGGGCGAGATGTGGAGCCACTTCAGTAACATGGAGAAAAGGCTGTATGAAGACAAGGCAGCACAGCTGAGGATGCAACATAACATGGCTGTTGCGGAATACAAGGCCATGGATCTGGATGGTTGGTAGAGTCCCCTGAACATTACACAGAAGAAGCTGGAAGCAGATCAAGAGTCAGAAGATTCAGAGGGGGACGATTCCTCTGACAATGGGGATAATTCAGATTCGGAGGAGGAGGAAGGAGGTGTAAGTCTGATGTAAGTAGACGATGAATAAAGAAAGCCCAGCAGAATACAAATCTGTCTGCTTGTAAAGCTTTCAAGAGCGCCATATCCCTGTGTTTGTGACCTGAAACTATCTTTTGCCCTCATAGGTCTAATTACACAGTGTGTCCCATATGTTTACAAGGGATTGAGCAATTGATAATGCTTATAGGAAATGGTCTTGGGTGTCTTGAGCTTCCTGAATTTTTCAATGTGATACGTATTTCCAGACATTTTCTTTCTATATTTCAGAGATATGGAGGGAAAGAGGAGGTAGGGGGGAGTAGAGGAGAGATACCACAACAGCCCTGCTCCTCCACCCATGGAGCTTCCCCTGTTGCTGTCCATGGTGCTCATTGTGGTTCTAGAACCCAAATACAGGCCACACATGAGATAAGATGGCCTGTCTACTGAGTTTCAGAATGTAAAGATTTGTGTTTTCACTACTCATTTTGCTGATGTTTTCTGGCATTTCCTTTACTTAATTTGTAAGGTGATGCTCACTATAGAGTTACTGACTGGATACTGACTAATGAACTGTATATAACTATAGTTTGTGAAAAGAACAGGACAACTGAGAGAGACACTCTCCATGCCCCTTTCTTTGTTGGAGGTTCTGGGATGCTGTCTCTGGAAGGGCGGGAGCTTAGGGCTGTGCTGGGAGGATGGATGGGGGGATCCCATAGTGGTTTCCCCTTAGCTTCATCTGGTTTGTGTCTGCAGAGACATAGCATTCTGTTGCCCTCGAGCTGTGGAGAAGGGGTCTGGCAGGCATAAGGAATTCTTGCAGGATTTTTGATTTATTGTGGTAGTTTTAAGCTGTTTTATGCAAACCACTAAACACTTCATTGTCAGCAGAAGGAAGAGTCATCGCATCAATACAAGTTCAAGAACCTTTTGGTATTTATTTGTTTATTGGTGTGTTTAGGATGGTAAACATGTTTTTGAGGTTCAGTATAAAAAGTATTACATGAAAAACCAGTTTTTAAAAATAGTATTCTTATTGAGGTTAGGTCTGGGACATGACAGGAATGTTTCCATTTCTCTCGCTACTTCATATTCTTCTGCAGGCCATCATAACTAAATAGAATGAAGAAGAAAAGAAAATAATGCCCATGTTTTTTTTTAATTTTCAGACTGTTTATAGAAACATCCAAAATCATAATGCCCGTGGGAGTTCAGCCAGGTTTCTTGAGATAGGATAAGAGAATTAATAGTGTGCCCACACAGTAGCAGCAACCAGTTAAATAAGAAATAAGATCCCCTGCAGTACAGCAACAAAAAGCATAGACCTGGTAGAATGCAGGCCTAATAAAATAAATAGAAGAGCTTTAATGACAAAACTTTAAAACTTTATTGATGGATATAAAATCTGAAATGCAGATACAAGTGACATTATTCAATTGAAACATTAAATATTATTAAAATGCCAATTCTTCACAAATATGTTCCTGATGGAGATTACCACTGAAGGTGGAGATAAGGTTCTGTTAGATGTCTAGGCCCATCATATCTATGTGGGAATCCCATGATTCCCTAACTAGGGCCCTGGATAATAGTGTGGCCTGGTAGAGACCAAAGGACCATCATTACAGTGTGCCAGTCTCTTGCCCTTATCCAGCTTTTGTAGTTCTTTATTTATCTGAAGAGTGTAGGTGATAAGGGTATCTAGGTCTAAGTAGAAAATATTTGATTAGGTACCTTAGGGTGTCCTTTTTTTAGGTCTTTCTACTTGCTTGCTGCACTGATTGAGTCACTGTAGACTATTGTGCACTTTGACTTTAAGGTCTATATTTTTCCCCAACTTATGGATACATATACACATTAGCCCTATCTCATGGGCCCTTGTCTATATCTAGGTTCTGTAACTTTTTAGGAAGTGTGTCAAATAGATTTAAGGTCCCTATGAGCTAGGAAAGGTCTCGCTCAAGTATTGGAACTGGCATCTCTGGACACAGTCCGAAGTGGAACATGAAGAGGTGGCACTGGTTACATTGATTTGGTTGGGATCAGCAGATGTAGCATCAAATAGTATGGTTCAAGAGAAGCATGAAGAAAGATGAACAAAGCTCTGGAGGTTCTAGGACCAGGAGAAACACGGGTTTATAGAGAATGAGGTTCCTTCTGTCTTAGGTTATAAAGGTGAAAAATAATTATTATCATCAAGTTGTTTGGGAACTTGATTTATTTTGAAATTCCCATGGTTAGGGCTTATTGTGTTTTACAAGACCTTACCCTTTCTCATTTAATGCTATTTACAAATAACTATATCTCATATACTAGCAAGATCAGTTACTTCTGGTCTGATTGGTCTAAGACTATAGGTGATTTAACATTTCAAAAAAGTTAGAATTATAAATGCATTAACAATTTAAGCACAATTTTAAAATTTAGTCAGTTTGCTTACTTGAAACATTAAGTACATAGATTGAAAAAATATATACTCATAACTTAAGTCTATGCATTAAAGAAAGCTCGAGGCATTCAATCTATTTTTCCCTCTCGTATTGATTGAATAATAATTGATAAGACTATAGGTTAATAGGAAAGTATATTAACCCCATTTTCACCACCAAAGGTGTGTGTCCCAAACCTCACCCCCCTGAAGTGGAGCTGTAAATCTACCCTTCCCCTTCAGAGTTTTTACTTTGTTGCGACAGTCCAAACTCAGTCAATTTCTGCTTTACATTTCCCTTTCTGTTCTTTCTCAACTTCTGTTTATGAGTGGAATTATCCCATACTCATTTTTCTCTTTCTGACTTACCTCACCTAACATAATTAATATTGATCTATGCAGGATGGGTCGGAGAAGGTGGGTTCATTATTCTTAATGGCTGAGTAGTATTCCATTGTGTATATATCACAACTTTCTCTGCCATTCAGCTGTTGTTAGGCACCTGGGTTGCTTCCAGGTTTTCCTATTACAAATTGTGCTGCTGTGAACATGGGTGTACACATATCTTTTTGGATGGGTATGCTTGACTCCTTAGGATATATCCCTAGAAGAGGAAATGATACGTTATGTGGAAGGTACATTTCTAGCCTTGTGTGATTTCTCCAGACTGCTCTCCACAGGGGTTGGACCAGCTCACATTTCCACCAGCATATCCATGCCTATCTTTTATTACTTTATTTACTTAAAATCTATTGTGTCAGAGAAAGAATAGCTGTTTCTGTCCTTTTTTGTGCTCCATTAACTAGTATGATAGTTTTCCATCCTTGCACTTTGACTCTGTATTTGTCTTGTTTAGTCAAGTGGGATTCCTGCATACAGCATATGATTGTATTGTGTTTTCTTATGCATACTCCTACTCTGTGCCTTTTACTTTTTAATTTAGGCCATTGACACTTATTGATACTGTCGATTTAAGGTATTGCAATGCCATTATTCAACACTTTTTTTGAGTGTTCTGATATATGACAATTGTTTTGGTGATGTTTGTCATGTTCATAGGAGGCCTAAGGTTGTAGATATGGGCCAACCATCATATCTACAACTATCTGTCCACATCTATACATAGTTGCCCCCTCCTTTTCTGATTCACTCCTCTCTTCCCCTCCATGCCATTATGACATCGTAACTACCTCCATATGTCCCTCTCCTTTTCCTTTTCTCTCTCTGAGTGCTGATGGAGCTGGAGTTCAGAACTCTCTTATCTTCATCCTATCACTTATGTCCCGTTGGGGATATGGATCAAGGTTATTTTTGGGGAGCAGAAGGTAAGAATTCTGGCTTCTGTATTTGCCTCTCTGCTGAGCATGGGTGTTGAAAGGTTGATACATACCCCCAGCCTGTTTTTCTCTCTCTTTCTCCCTAGTAGACCAGAGCTCTGGAGATGCGAGGGTCCAGGACACATTGGTGAGGTCGTCTTCCCAAAGAAGTCAGGATAGAGTCATGGTACCATCTGTAACTTGGTGTCTGGAAGGTGCCATGACCTAAGTTGAGACAAAATGGTTAATGAACAGGAACCAAAAAGTAGGATTAGAGAAAGATGAGATTATGGATTTTAGCGTTGAAGAAAGCTAGGAAAACTATTTTTGGTACATTCCTGGGGCCACACCACTGTGGTAGTTTTGTTTGAATTTGGTAGCTAGCCTAAGGTTGGATAAGAATATTGTCTGAAGGGAGTCGGGTGGTAATGCAGTGAGTTAAGCATAGGTTGCACAAAGTGCAAGGACTAGTGTAAGGATCCCGGTTTGAGCCCCTGGCTCCCCACCTGCAGGGGAGTAGCTTCACAGGCAGTGAAGCAGGTCTGTAGGTGTCTTTCTCTTCCCCTCTCTGTCTTCCCCTCCTCTCTCCACTTCTCTCTGTCCTATCTAACAACGACATAAATAACAACAATAATAACTACAACAACAATAAAAAGCAACAAGGGCAACAAAAGGGAAAATAAATAAATATAAAAAATAAAAAAGAATATTGTTTGAGAGAATGGTGCCAGAGAAGAGAAAAAGGGCTAGAAAGTTGGATTAGGGCAGGGAGTAGCTCCTGTTCTTAAAAAAATTATCTCACAGAACCTGGTCTTTATCTAGGTTTTGGGACTTTGTTAGAAAGTGATCCACCTGGGATGGAATTAGAGAATACTATGAAAGGAAAGGTCTCACCCGAGTAATGAAGCTGAAGGGTTGTTATTTCACACCTGAAGTCTCTGGACACAGTCTGAGATGAAGCATGTTGAAGTGGCAATCGTTGCGTTGATTAGGTTGCGATCGGCTGATGCAATATTATTTGATATGGATTGGGAGAAGCATGTGGGAAAGTGGGCCCTATCCTAAGGTTCCAAAACCGGGGGAAATATAGGCTCTATAGTGCCCACCAATTTGTCCTGGAGCTCCGCTTCCCCAGAGACCCACCCTACTAGGGAAAGAGAGAGGCAGACTGGGAGTATAGACCAACCAGTCAACGTCCATGTTCAGCGGGGAAGCAATTACAGAAGCCAGACCTTCCACCTTCTGCAACCCACAACGACCCTGGGTCCATGCTCCCAGAGGGCTAGAGAATGGGAAAGCTATCAGGGGAGGGGATGGGATATGGAGATTGGGTGGTGGGAATTGTGTGTAGTTGTACCCCTCCTACCCTATGGTTTTGTTAATTTATCCTTTCTTAAATAAAAAATAAATTTAAAAAAATTATGTGACTAAAATTAAGTATTTACCTCCATCTACCTGCCCCAGGACATATATATATATGTTTAGCGCCAGAGCCTGTATAACCTCTGAGTCCCTATTGGTCTGAGCCTATAGCTCATGGTCACATCTGAGGAACATTGCAGGCTGCACTCATTTTCAGGACCAGTCTTTTTCAAGTGCAGGGCAGGATATCCCTAGCCTCCCTTCGGAGACTGGAGCTCTCCCTAACTGTCATTGCTTTATGATGAAGACAAGGTCTTGTGAGGGCCCACAAGATGACATTCTTTATGGAAGCGACCAGTGATAGTGGAGAGAAGGAGCTTTTAGAGGTCTAGGCCTATCATATGTGTATGGGAATCCAAGTATTCCCTAACTAGGGAATACTTGGTGTGATATTGGTGTGATATTGACCAAATGGGCCAGTGGGCCAGCCTCTTGCTCTTACCCAACTTTTGTAGTCCTCTCTTTATCTGATGATCTTAGATTTTCTCTCAGTTGTTTAGGAACTGAGTATCATTTATTGATCCCAGCCAGAGTTAGGTTTTTGGGATCTGTCTTCTTTAGGCTTTTCTGCTAGGCTGCCCAGTTAATTACTCATTTGTTAAGATGTATTGACTCAACTAGCTTTTTTTCCTTCTTTTTTTGAGTGGCAACTCTGGTCTTGGAGGGGAACTGGAGGATAAAGGTAAAAGGAGAGCATTTCAACCCAACAAGGGACTCAAACTTAGAAGTGGAGATTTTTTTTTAATATAGATACAGATTATCACAACTCTGTATACTAAATGTGAATCTCATGACTTCCTAACTTAAAAAGCAACACACTGGAGCAAAAACTTACTTTGAAGCATCCATTTTACCTGAAGTCCCAGTTCCTTAGATTGTCATTCTCTTTTATCTACCTCTTCAGTTTTAGGGCTTTTTTGTTTGTTTGTTTTTTAAATATTTATTTGAGTGAAAGAGGGAGAGAGAACCAGAATATTCCTCTGGCTTATGTGGTGTCAGGGATCAAACTTTGGACCTTGTTATAGTAAGTCCTGTGCATTTCCACTTTGTCAACTCTCATGCCTTTACCTCTTCAGTTTTTCTGGACACTTCATTGCTCTTCTGACACCTTCCTCTCTGTTTTTTCCTCTCAACACATCAACTCTTCTTTAGTCTCAGCATTCCTTCATATCTTCTCAGAATGCGACTTCCTCTTTCCAATACTAATGAACCTGTACCTGCCTCATATCTACCCAGCTCCTGTCTGCCGCTCCAGTAAGTGTTTTCCCTGACCTCTCATCTTGGTTACTGAGATAATCTCCTTGAATTACAGCTTTATGTTTGCTCGCCTGCTTCTTCTGTTAGCTTCTGACTCAAGGAAGGCAGAAATACTACTCATCATCTGATATGGTGCTTGGCAAGCAGTAAAAGTTTACAAAATAAACACTTTGCCAAGGGCATTATTGAAACACTCCAGAAGGGGTTGGATGAATTCTGCTGAGATTTTTTTTTTTTGCCTGAGCACATGCAGCAGGTGCCTACATGCCCTGAAAGTTCTCTCTTAGCTGGGTACCAAGGTAATGGATTTGGCACCACTCTGTGGGAATAGGTGTCAAAATCTGTGATGGCTCTGACGTTTTTTCCCCTGTTTGTAAGTGAACTAGTGAACCTGTCATGATTTCATGGCTGCTGAAAGAAATAATCAGGCTCCTGAGTCAGAGACAAAGGGTTTTATTTCACCCATGATACAGTTGTCAACATGAGCTTTCTGGGTGTACCCTCTATGCCTGATGGAGGTGACACCTATGGACTGAGTGAGGTTGTACATATGGTGAGTGGCCTTGCATGCTTGTGTAGAAGCTCTGAACTTAGTCTTGATAGAGGCCTGGTAGAAAAATTGCCCTGTTTATATCCAATAGGAGATACAAATTTTATCATCCTGGAGAGAAAGCATAGCTGTCCACTTCTCTGGAGGACACTGACCTTTTTTTTTTTTAATTTATTACCTTTATTTATTTATTGGATAGAGACAGCCAGAAATTGAGAGGGAAGAGGGAAATAGTGAGGGGAAGCAACAGAGAGACACCTGCAGCCCTGCTTCACCACTTGCAAAGCTTTCTGCCTGCAGGTGGGGACTGGGAGCTCGAACCTGGGTCCTTGTGCATTGTAACATGTGCGCTCAACCAGGTGCGCCACCACCCAGCCCTGACACTAACATTTTTTATTTTAAAATATCTCTCAAGAGGCCAACAAATAGCTCACCCAGCAGAGAACCCACTTTGTCATGTGTTCAGTCCCGGCCACCACATGGGAGCATTCATTGTCTGTGGCACCAAGGGAAGCTCCATGAATTGTGGAATGGACCTGGGTGTATATTTCATACCCCTGTCTTTGTGTCTCTCTGTCTGAAGTGAGAGGGGGAAAGAAAGTCTTCTGGGAACAAAGTCTTGCAGGCACTAGATCCC
Organism: Erinaceus europaeus; assembly: GCF_950295315.1. Classification (NCBI taxonomy): domain Eukaryota; kingdom Metazoa; phylum Chordata; class Mammalia; order Eulipotyphla; family Erinaceidae; genus Erinaceus; species Erinaceus europaeus. The sequence continues at coordinate 113,827,058 of NC_080185.1, forward strand.
AGCAGGCAATACTAGTACTACTAATACTACTACTAATAATACTAATATAATCCTACTTTGTACTTTTTTATTGCCACCAGGGTTATCACTGGGGCTTGGTGTCAGCACTATGAATCCACTGCTCCTGGCAGCCATTTTTTCTCTATTTTATTGGATACGACAGAAAGAAACTGAGAAGGGAGGGAGGGAGGGAGGGAGGGAGGGAGGGAGAGAGAGAGAGAGAGAGAGAGAGAGAGAGAGAGAGAGAGGCTTGCATACCCCATGCTCTGGTCCTTGTGCATGGTACTTTGTGTGCTTAACTGGGTGCACCATCACCTAGCCCCCCACTTTGTACTTAAAAAATGTTTATTATTGAGAGATCCCTGCTCTGCTGTGTATGATAGTCTACTTTTTTTGTTTTCTTGTTTTATGGCATGCTAGGGATCAAACCCAGGCCTTACATGTACAAGGCAGGTACTCCAATCTCTGCAGCCCCTATCTTTCCTTTTTTCATAAAAGGATTTATTTATTTAAAGAGAGCATGTGACCAGAGCGCCTCTCTGTATGTGGTGCTGACGATCAAACTTGGAGCTTGAGGTTTGCAGTTATCTCTATCTTCTGACCTCTTCCACTGTATAGGTCCAGAGTTAGGGTGATAGAAGTCCTTGACTTGTCTCAGGTATTCAAGGTATGCCAGTTAAGGGGCCACTCAGCTCTCGGGTGCAGACCTTGTACTTGCCCCATCCTGTGATCATCTCTTCAGCTTGGAATCTGAGGTGCCCTATTTGCTTCATTCTAGAACTGGCTCCATGATACAGACATACTTATAAGACATACTTTTGTCTGGAACAAAAGCTGCCATATATGTGCTCATATGAGTTGCAGTTTTCTAGCATGTTCCCAGGTGATACTGATGCTGCTGGGACATAGTCCTAGGGCCATACTTTGAGAACCTCTGGAAGATGTTTTCTTCTTTGGTCTTCCATCCTTTCTTCCTTCTTTCCTTCCCCTTTCCCTTTCCCTTCCCCTTTCCCAAGGATGGTTCTTCTGGTACATAATTCAGGCTTGATCTTCTCAATGGATTTGAACCAGTGATGAGGTTCATGAATTTCAACAAAACAAAAGGTTAAACAAAAGACAGGCAAGAGTATCAAATACTCAGAGAATTGTTTTCCAGCCACAGGTAATTTATAGTTATAGACAAATGTCTAGATGTCTCCCACCTATGCATCTACTAACATGACATATGGAAATCATTGAGAAAGTTCTTAGTTTTCAAAGATATTTTAAGTTACTATATGATCTAGCCATCTCACCTCCAGAAAATGAAAAATGAAAGTATGTGTCCACAGGAAGACTCGTACTTGAATTTTGTTAGTTTCTAATAGTTCTACTGGTAAAAATCCAGATGTCCATAAATAGGTGAATAGGTAAGAGACAATGATCTGTCAATATAATAGTATACTACTCACCAATTTGATGATGATGATATGTATGCTTAGCCTGGTGTACCTCTGCCCATCCCCCTACTACTTACCAATTTAAAGGACTGAACTAGCAATAAGTTAAAGCATGGTGGTAGCCCAGTAGGTAGCACAGTGGATTAAATGTTGGATTCCTAAGCATGAGGTTCTGAGTTTGATCACAGAATTGCATGTACCAGAATGATGCTCTGGTTGCCTCCCATCCCTTTTTATTGATAAATAAGTAAATATTTAACCCAATAAAGTGGGGAAAACATGGCAAATAGATATCAGATTACTTATGTTGATTGAAACAAAATATGTATTTCCACCCAGCTATACCATAAGGTGCCATTTATGGAAAATATAGGACATGCAAATAAGTTTATAGAAGCTGAAAGAAAATCAATAGATTACTAAGAGACATGAAACTTCTAGTAGTTATGGGAATTTCATTGTCTTGACTTTGTGAGTATATAATGTCAAAATATATCCAATTATACACTGTTAAATATGAGCAGGTTATTGTATGTTAACTGTGCCCATCTAGCCTTGTTTCAAAAATAATTCTTTAAGTCCAGAAGTAGAGTAAGAAAAGATACTTGACTTGTCCCCTCAGTTCTGAGGAGAAGTTTCTCTCCTGTTAGCTGATAACTTCTTCTACATTATCTGAGCTTTCTTGCAGCTGGAGTGAAATTATTCAGAATTGAAAGACTGTTTAATGTGAACAAAAAGATTAGGAGCATGAAAGTCTCATACTGTTGTGTCAATGATTCATAGCTTATTATTGAATAGAAACAGATAGAAATTGAGAGGGGAGGGGAAGATAGAGAGGGAGAGAGACAGAGAGACACCTGTAGCCCTGCTTCACACAGTCAGATCTATTTTCTCCTAGTGCACAACCAAGGTCACTGACTGGGAAAAAAACGTGTGGGGTGTAGATTACTTTGGCAATGTCGAGTGTTTAGGACAGAGAGAAGTCTGAGTTGGGGCTGAGGGCAGTAGAAAACCATGGCATTCTAGCAAGAAGTAGAGAGAAGATAAGGATGTGCTAAGATAGCTCATCTAAATAAGTTTCTCCATGATATTGGTACCTAGTAATGGACAAAGGGTGACTATTTCTTAGAGCAAATGAAAGATGATGTGATGCTCTTCTCTTTGTATCCCTAGAAAAGTATATTGGTTGGACTGTATGGAAGATATATTCTGACTTATCCAAATATTTCTTGGATACCAGAATATGTTCTATTCATAACAATGGACATACTATTATGTTTGTTCTCAGAAACCAACCATGGTTTCTGAAACCAACCATGGTTTACTTATCCATGTAAAATGCTTGTTCTACTAAGCAGAATTTGGACTGGAGTTGGTGTATTGCACCAAAGTAAAAGACTCTGGGGTTAGTGGGGGTGGGGGGAGAGTTCAGGTCCTGGAACAGGATGGCAGAGGACCTAATAGGGGTTGTATTGTTGTGTGGAAAACTGAGAATTGTTATGCATGTACAAACTATTGTATTTACTGTTGACTGTAAAACATTAAGCCTCCAATAAAGAAAAAATTTTAAAAGAAAAATGCTGGATCTATTAATGGTTATAATAGTCACTCAGGACTGGGGAGATAGCATAATGGTTATGCAAAATGCCTTTTATGCCTGAGGCACAAAAGGTTCCAAGTTCAACCCCCAGTACCACCATAATAAGCCAGAGCAGAGCAGTGCTCTGGAAAAAAATATGAAATTTCATAAGTAAATATTTTTTAAAATAGTCACTCATCTAAGTATGTTTTTCTTAAAATTTTTCTTATCTTTATTTATTTATTGGATAGAGACAGAAATTGAGAGGGAAGGATAGAGAGGGTGAGAGACAGAGAGACACCTGCAGCACTGCTTCACCACTTGTGAAGCTTTCTCCCTGCAGGTGGGGACTAGGGGCTCGAACTTGGGTCCTTGTGCATTGTAACATGTGTGATCAACCAGGTATGCAACCACCTGGCCTCTCACCTAAGTATGTTGAGCACATGAAAACTTAAACTAGGAGCTTGACAGAAGATCAACTTTAAATTGTCAGAAAAAGGAAATACTCACTGTGGATTGAACTTCATGTAGTAAGTAGGATATGACCTAGGTGTTGAAGGCTGTAATGTAATTAATTGTATTGTATGGTTGCATTGGCAAATGACAAGAAGGGATATTTCTTTTTTTATTTAAAATTAATTTATTTATTTTACTTTTGTTGCCCTTGTTTTTATTGTTGCAGTTATTGTTGTTGTTGTTATTGATGTTGTCGTTGTTGGATAGGACAGAGAGAAATGGAGAGAGGAGGGGAAGACAGAGGGGGGAGAGAAAGATAGACACCTGCAGACCTGCTTCACTGCCTGTGAAGTGACTCCCCTGCAGGTGGGGGGCTGGGGCTTGAAATGGGATCCTTAAGCCGGTCTTTGCGCTTCATGCCAGATGTGCTTTACCCACTGCGCTACTGCCCAACTCCCCAAGAAGAATGGATAGATCAAGGATAAAGATGTGAGGAAAGTGCTCCTGCCTGACTTGAGGGAGCATGTTTGTAAAGGGTGTGTAGACAGATAGGTCCAATCAGTAAGGATATATAGAAGGCTAGATAGAAAATTTTAATTAAAAAAAATACACAGTTGGGAGTATCCAGTTACAAGTAACACAAAAGTGACTTTCAAAAATGAGTAGTTTTTTGCTTTAGTTGATAAGTTGCGACCAGAAAATTTCTCCTGAGCATGTTGATTTTCTGTCTTTGTGATTATCACTTATTAAGATGACTTCTGTAGCTCAAGGTACCATGTCTAGATTCATGTTAGGAAGATGGGAAAATGGTGATGTACCATTTCTAGAGTATCTTGCATCTGTACCTTTCTAGAGCGTTCACAAGCATTTCCAAAATCCTTTGACTGACTTTTGATTGTGTTTAATTAGACAGAAGTGAGTCACATGCCTATCCCTATGAGGAAAGGAGATTTTGGGGTTTCTGATTTCTCAAATGAAGGTGTCTAGGTAGAAGGGAGCCGGTAATGGCTTTTGGTTAAGATTATGAACGTGTACTCTGAACCATTGTAGATTTGTAGTTCTTGATCAGGATAATGACATGTTGAAAGCATGTATCCTATCCAAGGTGGTTCTTCAGAGAGTTTTAATTAGGGAGAAGGAGAGTTCAGATGATTTTGTATTTTAGAGCAAATATTTACCTCTTCTCCAAGACTCTGAGGGTATATTTCTCTCCACTATGATGATGCTGAACTTGACCTCATGATTTTCTTTTACCAGTAGAGTATGGGTGGAAATGATAGTGCACTAATTCTGTGACTTAAGGGACACTTCAATATAAATAGGACAGACACCATTCAACAAATTGTTTTTCTTCAATCCTACCACTTTAATTCTAATTTAAAAAGTTTTACTTACATTATAGAATAAATTCTAAAAGTTTAATTGCTAAATAATTCAATACATTTTTCTTCAGTTTTTCTACATTACTTAAAATAAAGCAGCTGAATTTGTTGTGTAGTTACTATCTCCCCAATATGCTGACAGTCCCTCCAGTAAGGAGGGAAGAAACTTGGTCAGGATGTATCCATGGGGTGATACTGTAATGAGTTTTAGGGGCAAGTGGTTTTAGAGTCTTCCATTATGAAGTCCAAGGGCCTTTAGCAATTCCTGTTAGTCTTGGTAAAGGCTAAGCTTTATGGCATGATTCTAAGACCACTTATAACCTGAACTTGGCTTTTCCTGTCTCATTTTTGGATGCTTCTTCTACACTACATAGTAACACTACAAAAACAACCATCAAAATACTTTTTTTGAGACAGATATTTTATAATTTCAGATAATGCAACTTTTGGAGTTAATCTTTCTCATACTGCAGATGTAATTTTCCCAATGCTTCACTTTGTGTGAAAGAAGTTAAAGTCCAAGTACTTCTCACTGGAGGCAATGTTTTACTGCTCACTCCAATGACATAAGGCCTGTCAAAATAATCTTGCTTGGCCAATGGAGACTCAATTGGTGAATGAGCAAAAGGTATGGATTGGTTATATAGTTCTACCACCCACTACAAGTGGTTTCTGACCTCAGAATGTAGAAGATGTCACTTGAATGTGACATAAAATTTGGGGTCTAGTCTGACTCAGTCAGGCCTAGTCAAGAAGTGCAGCCTACCAAGAGAAATATTTACTGTAATCAATTGGAATTGAGATTTAGTTATGGAAAGTATATAATTATAAGCCATAGAAAATTTGCCTACTCTTGTGTAAAATAGATCCAGGTTTGCCTAAGTAAAATAATTAAATTCTTAAGCAGACATTTTTTAAAAATTTTTTATTTAAGAAAGGATTAATGAACAAAAACATAAGGTAGGAGGGGTACAACTCCACACAATTCCCACCACCCAATCTCCATAACCCACCCCCTCCCATGATAGCTTTCCCATTCTCTAGCCCTCTGGGAGCATGGACCCAGGGTCGTTGAGGGTTGCAGAAGGTAGAAGGTCTGGCTTCTGTAATTGCTTCCCCGCTGAACATGGGCGTTGACTGGTCGGTCCATACTCCCAGTCTGCCTCTGTCTTTCCCTAGTAAGGTGTGTCTCTGGGGAAGCTGAGCTCCAGGACACATTGGTGGGGTCTTCAATCCAGGGAAGCCTGGCCAGCATCCTGGTGGCATCTGGAACCTGGTGATTGAAAAGAGAGTTAACATATGAAGCCAAACAATTTGTTGAGCAGTCATGGATCCCAAGCTTGGAATAGTGGAGAGGAAGTGTTAGGGAGGTACTCACTGCAAACTCTAGTGTACTTCTGCTGTCAGGTATATATTTTGCAGTAGTTTATGGATACGTATGCACATAAGCTCTCTCTCACAGAAACTGGTGTATATCTAGGTTATGGGACTTTGTTAGAAAGTGAACTACCTGAGATGAAATTAGAGTGTACTATAAAAGGAAAGGTCTCACCTGAGTAATGAAGCTGAAGGGTTGTCATTCCACATGTGAAGTCTCTGGATACAGTCTGAGGTGAAGCATGTTCAGGTGGCAATCGTTGCGTTGGTTAGGTTGTGATCGGCGGATGCAATATTATTTGGTTTGGATTGAGAGATGCATACGGGAAAGTGGGCCCTATCCAAGGCTTCCAGGACTGGGGGAAGTAGGGGCTCTATAGTGGAGATGTGAGGTTCCTGCTGTCTTAGGGTTCAAAAAGACAATTGATAGTTAATGTTGTCATCACATTATTTGTTAATTGGGTTAACTTTGAAAAGTCCCTTTGTTATGGTTTGCTGTACAGTATCCAGTATCTTGTATATAGCTGTGCTATTGGATGCTTCTAATCTACTTGGTCTAGGCTTTTGAGAGAGTCCACATATCAAATACATAGCCTATATATTAAAAGGATTCAGTTTGTGTTTTGAGAAACTTTGAGACATACAATTGATTTTCCCCCTCTCATATTAATTAACTACTGATTTATATGTCTACATTTTGCTAGGAGTGTACATAAACACCATTCCCACCACCAAAGGACTGTGACCCATCCCTCCTGCCCACTCCCACCCCCCACTGGCCCAGGAAGCTGCATGTCTACCCCTCACCACTGGGTTTTTACTTTGGTGCCCTAAGGCAGACATTTTTTATACTAAGAATTCTCAATGAACTCAAATCTACTGAGTATCTCCTACAGGTGTAGTCCTTTGTAAATCTAAAAATCAAGCAATGCAGAAGCAGAAAATAGATTTGAGAGAAGCATTGTACATACTCTGAAACACAATGATATATTTCCCCCACTTGACTATTGAACCCTCAATTAGTTGACTGTTAGACATATATATATATATATATATATATATATATATATATATATATATATGTATATATAGGTAATTTTAAGTGATTTAATATTGATTTACAAAATTATAAGGTAATAGGGGGAATTAGAGTGCTATGCCCCACCCACCTCCATTGGAAACTGCAGTAGTTCTCCCAAGGTTACAGATATAGGTTGACTATATTTATCTATCATCTGTCTGTCTGTCTGTCTGTCTATCAATCTATCTATCTATCTATCTATCTTTCCCATTTTTTCTTTTGGCCCTATCTTCACTTCCTTTCGAAGTCACGCCTACACCTATTACTACTTCTGAATGTTCTTCCTTTTTACCTCTTCTCTATCAAATAAGAGAAATAGCATCTGACTGCTTCTGGTGTTTTCCAGACTTGCCTCCCATTCAATGATGGTATAAAAACAAGATTCCTGGTGACAGACACTTCAAGTCCTGATGGAATTGGGGTTCAAAGTCCTCTAGTCATTTTCTCCTGTCACTTACCTCTCTGGAAGTATAGACAAAAATTCTTTTTGGGGTACAGAAGATGGGAAGTCTGGTGTCTGTAATTGCTTCTCTGCTGGACATGGACATAGGCAGGTCAATCCATAACTCAGCCTGCTTTTATCTTTCCCTAGTGGGCTAAGACTCTGGAGAGGTCAGGTTCTAGGACACATTGGTGAGGTTAAGACTAAGATTTTTATACATTTTTATACACAGATTGACAATTTTTATACATAGGCTGACACAAGATTTACCTTTTAGAAATCAACTTGAATACTAATTTGCTGCCAAATGCTTTGGGGGATATCAGCTGACCTCAACTTATGGATAATTCATCTTATGAGTGATTTTTCCCCCCAGATCCTTTTGAAATTGCTTCCCCTTAGCTCAAAGCAAGCAGGAGAAGCAGTGTTTTCCTGGGGAAAGACAACCCACAAGGCTTTACACTTAATACTGTCTTGATCATGTTTCATGTGCTTCAATAGTTGTTTATTTCTGAACTTGGCATTCCTATTTATCAAACAGGGTGGTTGTGAAGACCAAATACTATATGTAAAGCACACTGAAAACTACTTTAACATTACAAAAGTATACTTCTAGTCCAGATACTCTTTCTAGAAGGAAATTTAAAAAAGAATCTACATTCATATTTACCTGCTACCTTATATTGAAAGGCACATGATCTGGCATTAATTTCTTCTACTTAGACAAAAAATGTTCCTTTTTTCTGTGATGTCTTTCCATTGTTCCCTGCCTGATACTTTATATATTGCAAGGAGAAGGTGGGCTTCCTCCATTTTCTATTTCCACAATGGAAAGTATCTCCTGCTTCAGTGAAGACTTGTTCATTAAAGAGTAAGTGTGATTACTTAGTCAACCTGTCTTCTGTTTTAGTGGTCTCCAGATTCAGCTCTTACAGCAGCACCAACAGAATACAGTGCTTTAATTATTAAATATGTTAGACTTCAAAAATCATTATTTTACCATAATTCCTATAGTTAAGTTTTGGCTACTTCACTTACAGCCTCTTAAACCTTTCTAAGCCTCAATTTCTGCACTTAAACAATAGTGACCATTCTTCCTCATGAGATTCATAACTCATGGTTTCTTTTTTAAGTACTAAATAAGATCCATTGGTTTGCTATTTATTTTAAACTTTGAGTTTTGATAGAGATAACAAAGTCAATTGCAAAATATGACCTGTTTGTTTTACCTTGGCATAAATTTGTTTATAGTTTAAAGTATATTTGATCGGACATGACTGGGCCAATGTATATTTGAAAATGTTGCAATTGATGGCTTCTGAACTTTAAATTTACTCTACACAGAATCAGAACAAATAGGTAGTAATGACAAAATGCACTTATCCAATCCACTAATAGCAATAAGTCCGTGAGCTTCACTTTAGAAAAATGCACTCTGCTTAAATTTTTTTCTTAGTGGCAAGCTTCCTTTGTCCTTTTCAAGAATAAAAAGTAACTAATTTACCTGGGAAAATATTGTTGGTTAAAGGTTTACCTGATTACCTGATCGATCTCTTAACACAGCATAACATCCTCAAAATAATTCACCTCATTTTTAAAATATTTATTTATTTATTTATTCCCTTTTGTTGCCCTTGTTGTTTTATTGTTGTAGTTATTCTTATTGTAGTCATTGTTGGATAGGACAGAGAGAAATGGAGAGAGGAAGGGAAGACTGAGAGGGGGAGAGAAAGGTAGACACCTGCAGACCTGCTTCACTGCTTGTGAAGGGACTCCTCTGCAGGTGGGGAGCCGGGGCTCGAACTGTGATCCTTACACCATCCTTGCACTTTGCACCACGTGTGCTTAACCCACTGCACCTGACTTCCTCATTTTTAAAGTTAAAATAGACATTTTCCTAAAGTACATTTCATTATTCAGTTATTATAAACATAATCAAATCTATTATTACAAATTTCAGAGATTGTATATCATTTGAAGGAAATAAAATAGTTTTCATCCTTTTAAAAAATTATTAGTGATTTAATAATGATTAACAGGATTGTAAATAATGGTTACAATTCCATACAGTTCCCAACACCAGAGTTTGATGGATCACCTCCACTGGAACTTACCTATATCCCTCTGGGAGTATAGACCAAGATTCTTTATGGGGTGTACAAAGTGGAAGGTCTGGCTTCTGTAATTGCTTCTCTGCTGTCTATGGATGTTAGCAGGTCGATCCATACCCCCAGCCTATTTCTATCTTTCTCTAGTGAGGTAGGGGTCTGGGGAGGTGAGACTTTAGGACACATTGTTGAGGTTGTCTGTCCAGGGAAGTCAGGGTATCATCATGGTAGTGTCTGCAACTTGGTTGAAAGGTAGTAATATATAAAGTAGGATAGTTGTTTAATAAACAGGAATCTAGGTAGTCTATTTTAAGTGTGTTCCAGGGAGCCCATGACTTTAGTAACTTTTGCCTAAGTCTGACAACTAACATACAGGTTGACTAACATATTGTCTGGGAAGATAGTGTCAGTTTTTAGAATAGGGCTAGAAATCTGGATTAGGGCAGAGAGTAGCTCCCAAACATGAGAAAAGTAGATATACCATTGTGTTTACCCCATTGATCTGATTAGGACCCATACATATTATTACTTAGCACAGGAACCTGTGTGACCTCTGAGTCTGTCAGTCTGAGCCTGCAGACCATGGTCACAGCTAGGAACATTCTAGGCTGCACTCATTTCAGGACCAGTCTTCCTCAAGTAGCAAAGTAGGTTGCCCCAGCCTCCTTTAAGAGAGTGGGGCAGTCCCTACCATTTCTGCTATACATGAGGGGAAGTTCTTGGGGAGGCCCACAAGAGGGCTTATGATGATGTTCCAGATGGAAGTGACCAGTGATGGAGGAGAGAGGGATCTATTAGAGGTCTAGGCCCATCATATCTGTGTGGGAATCCAAATATTCCCTAACTAGGGCCCTGGATGATGGGGTGGCCTTGTAGTGACCAAAAAAGGTCATCATTAAATTGAGCCAGTCTCTTGCCCTTATCTTTTGTAGTCCTTTCTTTATCTGATGAGCTTAGATTTTCTCCCAGTTGTTAAATCATTGGGTGTTATTTTTGTATCCAAACTGGTATTGGGTTTATGGAATCTGGCCACAAATTGGGGAGGAACTAGACCTAGGGTTTAAGTGGGATCTAAGTTAACCTTTATTTTTACTGAATTTTATTTGTTTGATGATTATGATACAGGTTGTTACAGGGGACGATAATTGTCCATATATAATTTTTCCAGTATATATCTTGATCAGTTATAAATGGTATTTCTTCTAAAGAATATCGAGTGTGACATTAATGCTGTTGCTGTCAGGAGTGATTAGGGGATATCTCTTAGTCTCTTTGGTGTAGTTAATTGAGTAGATAAAGTGATCAAGGAAAGTGAAGCAGGGGGTAGAGGAGGGGGGTTGTGTAGGCTTATGTAGTAAATATTTAATTGGACATCTTATGATGTCTTCTTTATGTCTTTCTACATGCTTGCAGAGCTTATTAAATCTGATCACAGTAGACTATTGAGCACTTTTACTTTGAGGTATATAGTTTCTCTTAACTTACAGATAAATGTGTACCTGTACCTTGTGCCCTAGGCCCTGGTCTATATCTAGAGTCTGTAACTTTGTTAGGGTGTGCAACATTTGAAATGGAACTAGGGAGTCCCATGTGTTAGGAAAGGTCTCACCAGATTATTGGAGTTGGAGGGTTGACAGCTCAGGCTTGACGTCTCTGGATACTGTCTGAAGTGAAATATGGCTTGGTGGCACCGGTTGCATGGATTTAGTTGAGGTCAGCAGAGGCAGTATCACATGGTAGGGGATCAAAAGGAGAAGCATGGAGAAATACAAGCAAAGTCCCAGAGTTTCCAGCACTGGGACAAGTATGGGTTTGAAAGAGAATGAGGAAGGTTCCTTGCTGTCTTTACATACCTCCCCCTTTTAAATAAATAAAGCATTATGCCTGGCACAGTTTCTGTCACTGAATATTTCATGCAATTATTTCATACTAAAACACTTAGACTGTTCTATTAATTTCTATACATCTATAGTTTTAGGTTATAAATTTGGTATTTTAAGACTGTTAATGGGTCCAAGGGCAATATGAATTGATAGGGTGGACTTCAGGCCCATTTAATATACCATTTTGAAGTGAACTTTCTATTGTCTGTTGAAGAAGGACCCCACCTTCTTCTCTAACCAGAAACCTTCCAAGATTTTCCCCAAGAGAATTTGCTTGCCTTTTCCCAAAGCACTCACTTTTCACTCTCCTCTCTCTACTCTTCTATGTTCACACTTTCCACTCTAATACTTCATGACATATATATATATATTTTTTTCTTTTTGCCAGAAGGATTTTTTTTATTGCACTTGCACAATTCACCACTACTGGCAAATTCCTTTATTCTTTTCATTTCAGATAGAAACAGAGAGGAGGAGAGAGACTGGGATAAAGAGAGACACCACAGTACTGCTCTTCCATTAGTGGAGCAGGTACTGGCACTTCCATTTGGTGCTGGGGGCTTAAGCCCAGGTCCTCACATATGGCAACATGTGTGTTCTTCTGGTGACCTATCTGCCGGTAACTAAATATTGTACTTAATTATTTTCAACTCTTTGTGTCTCATTACGTTTTCCTCCAGGAAGCCCACAGGCTTTGCCCATCAGTGCTTCCACAGTACTGAATGCATATCAGGCACAGAGCAGGAATTCAACATTTGAATTGAATTTGTTGAAAGGATGGATGGAAGAATGACTAAATCTCCAAAGGGTTTTCACAGGCTTGCTCTGATTTGTTTTTAATATCCTCTGTACTATCCTGCACTATCTTTAAAAACTGGAACAGAAAGGAGAGTTTCAAGGAGCCAGAGTCAGATGTCTTCCCATCTTTGTAACATTAGACAGACTGTACAAATCCAACTATAACCTTCTTCCTCTTGTGCAAACCTGGAGTTGCTGTATGACAGGGTGGGGTTCCAGCTGCTGAGAAGAGATCCTGCTTATTCTTGTTATGCCAGGGGGAACTATGAATGAGTTATCAGTAATATGATCACAAAACTAGGAATCTTTCATGTTATTCTAAGGCAGTTTTTTTTTCCTTTCCTCTAAAGTTACTGCGAATAAAAACAAAAAATGCATTTCAGGCCCATAACACAAAGATTCCAGTATTGTTCATACCACTATTACCTGATTATTTCAGTGAATCCAGAATTAATTTTCCGATATTTCAACATGGCGTTACTCTGTTTGCTCAGCTGCATACCATACAGGGTCTTTGATTCAACACATGCTCTGGGACTGGGAGAGAATTATCTCATTCACTCTGCATACAGATCTACCCTTTGCAAATGGATCCTCCAAGTCCCCCTAAAGAAGTACTTCTCATTTGAAGGAAAGTGTGACTTGGCTTTATAGGGATAGAAACATTCCCATCCTAGTTGCTTCTGTTTTCCAATAATTTTAGAATTTTATAGAGTTCAATTTCATGAAGGGGAATAGAACACTTTTCTACATACATTATCAAGGTTTTGTTGTTGTTGTTGTTCCAATGACAATTAATCTTTTTCTTCCTTTTTTTTTTTACATTATTGGAGGAAAGTTAATGATTACAGTACAGTTGTTGACATGAGTACAAATTCTCATCTTTCTGTAATAGATGTCTGCAGAACACTCTCATCCCCAGTTTAGGTCTTTTCCCATCATAATGCACCAGAACCCCAATGATACCTCCCCATTCCCCACCCCTTCCCCTCTTTCCCCAGAGTCCTTTGTTTTGGTGCAATATTACACACCCAGTGTATAAGCTTTACTTTGTATTTTTTTTTTAGCCCTTGTTTCTTTCTTCTTCCTTTTTATTCATTTTTCCACTTAATTGAGAGGGTGAATGGTTTGTATAGCTGTTGACATACAGGCACAATGTCTCATCTCCCCATGATAGGTGTCTGCAAGACTCTCCCCCAACTTAATCCCAGGGATGGGATAGAGGGGTTCTGTCCTTGTTTCTTAAGTTCCCCCTGTGAGTGAGATCATTTGTTATTCATCCTTCTCTTTTTGGCTCCTCCCACTTAACATGATTTGCTAGGGAGTGTGGTGCTGATCCTCTATTCTTGCAGTAGGCAGTGCACATTTCCCAGGGACGGGCTACCCTGTTTACCCTCAAGCCCACAGTTAGAGAAAATAGCTTTTATTGTTACAGCTGTTCAGCTGCAATTAAGAGGGCACCTGAGAATTTGCAAACTCTCAGTCCATTAGTTGGTGCCGCCTTGGCTACTAAAGATAAAGGTTGCTTGTGTCCTTTTAATTACTTAAATGCAGTTTATCCTCCAACAGGATTGACTGCATTCTTTCGCAGTTTATGTAGTTCTAGAATCCCAATGACCTATCCTTAGAGAATAGCTTAAGTTTTATTTTGGTGGTGCACAACACTCATCATGTTCAAAAGGTTCACTATATTTATTTTAGGACTACTTTATATTCTGTTTTTGTCTATGGATATTGGATACTTTTACAAGATTATATGTCAGAAAGCACTAATAGAATGGCGATACACTGAAGATCCTTGCTACTGTTTATGGATCCTCATGTTAAACAAGTTAGTATCAGAACACTCATGCTGCATGACAAATGGCCACAGGGGCGTGTAGCAACATGCAGTTATTTAACTGACCCAGCCAAGACTTACTCCTTTGTATGTAGGTAGCTGCCAGCTGACCAAGGCAGCTCTCTTGCCACTGACTGCACTTTCTCAGATACTAATATTGCAGGAAGACTGGATCTAGGACAGAGAAGAGGTCTTAGAGCCAGTTCCTGCCCAGGAGAAGTTACTTCACAAATGACTCTGTGATCAAGTGTGTACAGTGTAAACTTATTTCACAGAAGTGAGGTAGAAGATGTGCAGAAATGGGATTTAGGTGCAGAGTAGCTGATGTAGCAGTTACGTATGGGCCATGCAAAGAAATGGCCATTCCATGTGCTCTCCCTTCTTTTATATTCCTAATTCTAGTCCCACCTGGAGCCAACTTCCCATTGGTCCAGTGAGTTTACCTGCCTTTTCTTTCCTATTGGGCTTCTGTCATCCACTAAAATATAGTGGTGTAAGGGATTGAACCTGGGACATCAGAGCTCAGGCATGAAAGTCTATTTGCATAACCATTATGCTGTCTCCCCAGTCACTACCAGCTTAGCTTTGCTTCTTGTACCTGTCATTCTCTATCAGGTTAGTCCCAGAAAGTTCTTAGCAAATGACAAGAACAAGCCATTATGTTCCCATAAGTTCTTGTCAAGCTTCTTGACCTGTCTCATGCTAGCTAACACCCTGTTGGCCAAAGCTATTGAAAGCCAGTTATGAGGGTAGGGGTGCTGCAAAGGGCAAGAAAGGAGAGTAAACAATGGTATGGAGTCAGTGCCTGCAACCAGTCTCCTACAGGATCTTCTAGTTCAGTCTGAAGCAGCTTGAGCTTTGTGTGGCTCCTACATGCTTTCCCCCTGGCCTCCACCCCCCAAGCCTTTTTTTTTTATCATGGGTTTATTGTCCTTGTTTTCCTCACCCCATTTACTTCTGTTTTCCTTTTGCTAGCCTCTTCCTTGTCCTTTCTTCCTCCCCACACCCCTTTCCTACAGGCAAACTAAAAACAAATCTAAATTTCTCATGCACAGAGATTTTTATCTGAAAGGAGGTAGTGTTTTTGCTTGTTTGTGTTTGTGTGTGTGTGTGTGTGTGTCCCTGGAGTTCTCATTACTGATTAACTCCATAGAAAAGGAAATGCTGAAGCCTCTGTTTCTCAGAAACTTCTGTGTGGGTGGCTCTGGTGTGGGCAGGAGGAGAGTCAGACTTAGGGGGCAGGGAAACCTCCCTGAACCAAACACAGAAGCAAAACCTAAATAGATTTTCCAACTTTTAAAAAAACGTTGTCCCAAATTTACCAACTGGAAATTTAAACTGGGCTTTTCTTTTTAATTAGGGGTTTAGAATAGCTGTGGATGCAGGTGGTATTTTGGTTGGTAGTATGTGGTGATAATCATTGTTACCATAGCTACCCGGAAAGTCTTCAACAGAATATCACTTCATGTTGCAACTTCAAATAAAGGCTGTAGAAGTTCTAGACTTCTCATATAGATTTAATTTAAAGGAAAAAGACTCTGCTATATTAAGACTGGAATCTGTTTCTTAATCTGTCCCTAGGAATATGGCTCAGTGTTCAAAACAGGTCAACTCAGGGATAAATAAATTTCCTTAATAAATTTAAACAGAATTCAGGTAGCTCCCTCCACAGACTTGGCTCACATTACACTAATTGGATAATAATTTTAAAAAGTGAGATATATTAAGGTTATTTATTATATTATGGTAAACATTTAATGAGATTTCAGGCTCCTGACTAGTTGTAGGGAAAAGAACCCCACCTTTACTTAAAGCACATACAGTGTGTCAATCCTAGATCTGTAAAACAAGCAAACAAACCAAAATGGAAATCTGTGAAAGTTTCACAAACAGCACTTAAAAAAATTATTTATAAAAAGGAAACATTGACATAAATCATAAGATAAGAGGGGTACAACTCCACACAATTCCCAACACCAGAACTCCGTATCCCATCCCCTCCCCTGATAGCTTTCCTCTTCTTTATCCCTCTGGGAGTATGAACCCAGGGTCATTATGGGGTGCAGAAGGTGGAAGGTCTGGCTCTGTAATTGCTTCCCCGCTGAATATGGGCATTCACAGGTTGATTCATACTCCCAGCCTGTCTCTCTCATTCCCTAGTGGGGTGGGGTTCTGGGGAAGCAGGGCTTCAGGACACATTGGTGGGGTCGTCTGCCTAGGGAAGTCTGGTTGGCATCATATTAGCATCTGGAAACTGGTGGCTGGAAAAAGAGTTAATATATAGAGCCAAACAAATTGTTAACTAATCATTAACCTAAAGGCTGGAATAGTTCATATGAAAAGTTGGGAGGTTTCCATTTTGTAGATAGTAAGTAGTCCTATTTTAGTCATATATCCCTCCTCACCTACTTCCTATTATACTTCCCTCACTCACTCCAAAGCTAACCTTATCAAAGTAAGGACTGCAGAAGCTGAATAAGGGCAAGAGAGTGGCATACTTTAACAATGACTCTTGTTACTATCTGACCACCCCATCAGCTGAGGTCCTATTTGGGGAGTTCTGAGATTCCTAAACTGATATGATGGGCCAAGATCTTGAATAGATCCTTCTCTCCATTGTCACTGGTCATCTGTCAGGAACAACACAATAGACCCCATTGTGGGCCCCCATAGGCCCTTGCCTTCAACGTGGATCAACAATGGTAGAGAATGTTCCATCCTCTGAAGGGAGTCTGCACAACATATTCTATGTTCCACCTGAGGAAGATGGGTCCTGAAATCGGGGCAGCTTGGAACGTTCCTATTCATGACCACAAAATGTGAGCTTAGATCTATAGGGACATGACATAAGCTCTTTTTTAATAAAGTCTTCTTAAAATTTATTTATTATTGGATAGAGATAGAAATTAAGAGGGAGGGGGAGATAAGAAGAGAGACAGAGAGACATCTGCAACCCTGCTTCACCACTTCTGAAGCTTTCCCCCTGCAGGAGGGGTCGAGAGAGTTGAACCTGGGTCCTTGTGCACTGTAATGTGTGTGCTTAAGGAGGTGTGCCATTGCCTGGCCCCTCACATATAGTTTCATGTATTTCAAAAATACTAAGCGACTTCCCCCCCCGCCCCCAAAATTATGCTTCCATTAATCTACTAATTTACCTTGGGACAGTCTGGGCTGGGTTCCATGTGGTTAATTCAATGTGAAATGGCAACTCTGCTTCTCAAAACCTATCATGTATTATGTTTAAGACAGTGGAGAGTTTGATATGATTCCCCAAGTCTCTGACCCAAACCTACTTTTCTGTAAATTAGATTTATATTTCTTTTGTACTTAAACTATTACAACAGACCATTTCTCTACCAGTTAGACCTTTTGAGTCTTAAGTTTCTTTAATTGCACAGTCAAGTAGTAATACCTATCTGCTGGTATTGGGGGTACATATTCACTGAAGATGAAAGCAGTTAATAGATTTTCTTTTTAAAAATAAATATTTCTTTTAAAATATTTTATCTATTACTAGATTGAAACCAAAAGAAATTGAGATGGGAGGGGGGAAAGATAGAAAGAGATAGAGAGACACCTGCAGCCTCACTTCACCTCTTCTGAAGCTTTCGCCCTGCAGGTGGGGACCAAGGGCTTGAACCCGGGTGCTTGCACACTGTAATGTGTGTGCTTAACCAGGTGCAATACCACCTGGCCCTGTCAATAAATTTTCATTAGTGCCATGCAGATACAAAGCCTTGTCAGAAACACAAATGCTGTGATATAAGTATCGGGAAAATTCAGATTTCTTCCAGAGTACTCTGATCAATTATAAGAATACTCAGGAGATAAAATTACTGAACAACAGTTAGAGAAAGAAAGAGGAGATGCTGATTTGTTTTCTGTTTCAAGGCCTTTATAGGTAGTGGTAATCTCTAACAAAATTTGTCACATTTCCTGAACCAGCTCAGAACTCTAAGAACAAGAAGAGTTGAAGTTACTTGATTAAGAATCTGAGGCTGCATAATATGATCTGAGGGAATTTCTTTGTTCAAGTAAAACTTTGTGATTGAGAAATAAATGACCCAGGGGCCAGGCAGTGGCACACCTGGTTAAGTGCACATGTTACAGTGTACAAGGACCCAGTCTCAAGCCCCTGGTCCCCACCTCAAGGGGAAAAGCTTTGTGAGTGATGAAGCAGTGTTGCAGGTCTCTCTTTCCCTGTCCCCATTCCCTCTTGATTTCTGGCTGTCTCTATCCAATAAATAAAGAATAAAATTTTCTTAAAATATACAAACGACCCATAGCTATTATTAATTATTAATTTAAGGTATAAAACTTACTGATGTGATATTGACATTGTTTTTAACTGTCACTTTAAATAAAATTTGAAGGACTGAGGGAGAAAGGGAGGGTCAGAGACGAGAGTAATTACTCTGCCACATGAGATACTGGAGATCAAACCAGCAGCCTGTTTTGTGAACCACCTCCCAGAATACTGCCATTTTGTTTCAAGTTTGATGAGAGACAAGACTACAGCTGACACCACTTGGCCATATGGCTGTATGCAGTACCAATATTTAGCCATGCCTCAAGAACACAAAGAATGTTTTTCACCTGCTGAGCAACCTCCTGAATTTTCCCCAGCCAATGCTAGTGGGCTCACCATTATAGGCTCTGATACTGGGACAGGAGGTAAGACATGTGAAAAGTTTCTTTATTGGGATTGGTGGTTTATTAGGCCCAATTATTAGCCCAATTCAAAGAGACAAGTGATTTGATTTCTCTATACTAGCTCCCTGGCTCCATTTTTAAAAATGGTATTACAGATGTCAGCTTTTCTTTTAAAAATACTTATCAATGATAAAGAGACAGAAACAGAAAGATAACAAGGACATCACTGTCACACGTGCAGTGTTAGGGATTGAATTTGGTACCTTATTCTGCCAAGTCCCATTCTCTGCTACTGAACCACTCCAAGCTACAAAGTAGTGATGAAAGTAGTCTGCTCAATTATTTCAGGACTGTACACATCTGAGTTACTTGTACATCCTTAGAAAATGACCCCAAGTCTTAAAACCTTCCCCACGTGGGAAGTCTTGGTTGGTGAGCAAGCAAATGGATCCCTTCACTTTGAGATTCCTTTCTAATTTTTGTATATTGATTTTGTGTTATTTCTTCACCCAATACCCTTATTTTAAAAAGATTTATTTATTCATTCATTTACTTAAAGGAGAGATAGGTGGATATAGAAAAAGAGAACCAGACATCACTCTGGTATGTGCACTGCTGGGGATTGAACTCAAGACCTCATGCTTTGTGAGTCCAGCACTTTACCCACTATGCCACCTCCCAGAGCACGATATACCCTTATTTCTAACAGTTCATTTTGTTGTAGTCTTTAGGATTTTCTTTGTAAAATATCCTGTCATGTACAAATAATAAGTTTCATTTCTTTCTTTCCAATTTGGATAACTTTTTGAGTGACTTTAAGACAACGGATCAGAGATTGCTTCCATTATCCTGTTAAAACGATATGTTTTTCAGTTCATTTAATTTCTCAGACTCACTTGGTAATAGAACTGCACAGCATATATTTATTTACCTTGAAATTAAAGTGAGTTCAAAGTAAATTTGAGCGATTCTTAGAATTTTCGATATCCTGTGTGACCTCAACTTATCGCCAAGACAGGGATTGAAGTCATTTCTCTGGAGATTGCAATAAAACATGCTGGTTAGTGCACAGCAGGGCTCATAGTGATTGACTCTGTTTCTTAATGGATGACTAGGCTGTTCGTGCTGCTGAGTCCTGGTCCCTGTTCAAGTGGAACAAGCAGAGCTGGTCCCAATGATGTACACAGATGGTTATATGACTCCCCAGGGAAAAGGACTTTGCTTTTCACATATATGGTAGAAAAAATTCTTCATTGGTGCACATGGCTTTATGTACAGTTATATGAGTAGATAATGAATAGTGAGAAAAGTAATACTAATAAGGAAATAAACTCCTTGTATGTTTGTGAATCAGATTCAGAGAAAGGTTACTGAAATACATGTTTATAATTGTTAGCATATTTTTTTAATCAGAGAGAGAGAGAGCAAGAGAGACCAGAGAACTACTTTACCATACATTATGTTCTATTTGTTATACTACAGAACAGCCTTTCAGTACCTCTAATTTCTTTTAGAGAATGGAGGTGTGCTAGTATATGGTAGCTTATACAGATGTAGCTATTGAAATTTAGAGTCACTAAGAATAAAACAATTCACTTTCTCAGTCACATTGTTTATATTTGTCTTTTTTTAAAATTTTTTATTTAAGAAAGGATTAATGAACAAAAACATAAGGTAGGAGGGGTACAACTCCACACAATTCCCACCACCCAATCTCCATAACCCACCCCCTCCCATGATAGCTTTCCCATTCTCTAGCCCTCTGGAGCATGGACCCAGGGTCGTTGAGGGTTGCAGAAGGTAGAAGGTCTGGCTTCTGTAATTGCTTCCCCGCTGAACATGGGCATTGACTGGTCAGTCTATACTCCCAGTCTGCCTCTCTCTTTCCCTAGTAGGGTGGGTCTCTGACGAAGCGGAGGTCCAGGACACATTGGTGGGATCTTCAATCCAGGGAAGCCTGGCCAGCATCCTGGTGGCATCTGGAACCTGGTGATTGAAAAGAGAGTTAACATATGAAGCCAAACAATTTGTTGAGCAGTCATGGATCCCAAGCTTGGAATAGTGGAGAGGAAGTGTTAGGGAGGTACTCACTGCAAACTCTAGTGTACTTCTGCTGTCAGGTATATATTTTGCAGTAGTTTATGGATACGTGTGCACATAAGCCCTCTCTCAGGTATATTTGTCTTTCATTTTTAATTTGTGATTACAGTGGGTTACAAGATTGTAGGGTTAATTCCACAATGCACCCACCACCACAGTTCCGTGTCCCCACTCTCCCACCTCCCAAAGATAACACCATAATTCTCACAAAGTCTTAGAAATGGTTTGTTGGGAGCTGGGCGGTAGCACAGTGGGTTAAGTGCACATGGCACAAAGTTCAAGGGTCAGTGTAAGGATCCCGGTTCGAGCCCCTGGCTCCCTACCTGCAGGGGAGTCACTTCACAGGCAGTGAAGCAGGTCTGCAGGTGTCTATCTTTCTCTCCTCCTCTCTGTCTTCCCCTTCTTGATTTCTCTCTATCCTATCCAACAACAGCTATGACAATAATAACAATGACAACCACAACAAGAACAACAAAAATGGGAAAAATGGCCTCCAGGAGCAGTGGATTCGTAGTGCAGGCACTGAGTCCTAGCAATAAACCTGGAAGAAAAACAAAACAAAAAAAAACCCCAGAAAACAGTTTGTTTGCTTTTTTTTTTTTTGCAAGTTTTATGTGTGTTAATTCTCTAGATTCCACACTTGAGTGAAACTACCTAATAGTTCAGTAGTCATCTTTCATCTCTTTGCTTATTTTGATAACCTCCAGTTCCATCCATTTTGTCCAAAAGGACACAGTGTTCTCTTTTATTGATTGCAGAGTAGTATTCCATGGAGTATATATATCCCATAACTACTTTACCCAGTCATCTGTTAATGGACATGTAGACTGCATCCACTCTGACTATTGAGAACTATGCTGCTATAAATATAGAGGTGCATGTGATTCTTGGATTAGTGTTTCAGTGTTCTTTGGGTAAATGCCTAAGAGTGGTATTGCTGATCATAAGATAATTCCATTTTTTTCTTTGTTTAAGGACTCTCTCCATACAGTTTTTCAAAAGGACTGCACCAGTTTGCATTTCTACTAGCAGGGTAGAGTTCCCTTTTCCCACAACTTCTCCAAACAGCTGTCATTTCCTGTTTTCTTTATGTAGGCCAGTCTCGCAGGTGTGAGGTGGAATCTCAGTGTAAGTTTAATTTGCATTTCTCTAATGATGAGTGAAGTGGAGCATTTCTTCTTGTGTCTGTGGACCATGTGTATCTCTTCTTTAGAAAAACATCTAAGTAGGTCTTTGGCCCACTTTTTTACTGGGTTATTATTGTTATTATTTATTTACTTATTTATTTTTACCAGAACACTACTCAGCTCTGGCTTATGGTGGTGGTGGTGGTGGTGGGAAGATTGAAACTGGGACTTCGAAGCCTCAGGTATGAAAATCTCTTTATATAACCATTATGCTACCTCCCCCACTCAACTTGGTTATTTTTTCTTTTGTTGAGCTGTACCAGTTTTTATAGAAGTTTGATATCAGTTGTTTGTTGGTTGTGTAGTGATTTTGTATCATGCCAGTTGACTGAATTTGTTAATTATCCAGTAGTTTTTTTTTTGTGGAGTCTTTGGGGTTCTCTAGATATTTTATTATGTTATCAGCAAATAGTGATAGTTTGGTTTCTTCCTTTCCAGTCTGTATGTCTTTGCTGTCTCTTGTCTTATTGCAATGGTGTGAATCTCAATGACTATGTGATAGTGGTGATCATCCTGGCCATACTTTAAGTGCTCAGTAATCACATGTGGCCAATTGCAATCAGGTTGAATAGCACCAAATTAAAACATTTCATTGCAGAAGATCCAGTTGGGTCATATAGAGGACAGAACTACACCCCCCCCCCCCGCAACAAGGTATGCAGTATCTCAGGAAAGGGCTTAAAGAGCCTGTTCAGTGGGTTTTTTTCTTTCTCTTCTTTTCTTTTCTTTTCTTTTCTTTTCTTTTCTTTTCTTTTCTTTTCTTTTCTTTTGTTTTTTGCCCTTAAAGAGAAATAAAAACATTCCATTTACTTGCTTCAAAGTTAAAAATGAGTCATAAACATTTATGGAGTAGCTACAACAAACTAATACATGAACATAGTCTCTATTATCATTGTAACAGAGTGAGAGAAACTCGGGGCAATAAGGAAGGGACAGAGGCAGACTGAGTCATTTACATACACATGTGTATGTGTAGAACAAACTGGAACAGATGGGGGAGGGAGGAAGATCCCTACATGTGCTTGGAGGAGCTGAAACAGAAAGGGAAGAAAAAAGTAGACGAAAGGTAGGGTGAGTGGGGGAGAAAACAAGAACTGGGAAAAGATGGAGGGTGGCAAATCACTGAAGGTGATTTCCCCTGGAGGTCACCACACAGAGCACACACTTTGCCAAGAGTTCACCCCTCTTAGCTTCTGCTCTAGACTTAGGTGTTGATGGGCCCGTGAACCCAACGTGGGGACATGATGGCCAGTGGGCTCTTAGGAGCAGGTATCTTCAGCCTGGATGATAGAATCTTAGGATATTGCCTCTCTGCCTTCTTGGAGATGCTAGTTCTCAGACCATGCTCCCATAGGGAACTCTAAGGGAGTGTCCCAACCCCATTCTGTGAAGCTTGCTAGGCAATTCTCATTCACATTTATGGTCCACTGTGAGAATCATGATAGCAGAGTTACTAAGAAACCCACAGTCTCTGAACTTTTTTTCTGTCCCCAAATTTCAATCCTGCTACACCTTAGAAACTAAAAACATTCTTTTATGTTCTTCACTATGCCAAGCAGGATCCTGAGCCAAATTAAAATTTATTATTTGTGCTCTGCTTTAGCTGCAACGAACAGCCCATTGCCTGAGAGGTCAGATGAAATCAAGCTGAGAACCAGCTTAATTTGGAGTCTTACCTATTTCCCTCCCATTGTAGGAATTTAACCTCATTTCTCTTCTCCTAAAACTGGTTTTACAGCCTGGTGGTAAAAAGGTTTGAGTCAAGGTGTGCAGGTGCCTGAGTTAGGTGATAGAGTAGGGCAGCCCTGAAAGAAGGAGATCTCTTCCTCTGCCTCTATGCCCTGCTTCAAGGACACACAGAGGCAATGAACACAATTAGTGCAGATTCCGCATGTGTCCACCTGGCAGAGTGTGTTTCTTGCCTTGGGTAGATGGGGATTTTTCTAGGTGTAATTAGTTAACACCTATTAAACAAGGCCACTCGTTAAGCACTACACCCCATGGGACTTTAAAACACAGTAACTGATGTTGACAGCAGAAGTAGCAACCTCTGAAGGTAGTGCAGCCTTGGGGTAGCCTGGTCTTCTGTTGACTCCATGGTGGTCTAAAGTTAATGGGATTTTCCCACTTGAGGACATAATGCCTAATAGTGATTTTTCAGTTTGCAATTTGAAAGTGATTAGGTACACCCCAGTGGCACAAGCAGCTGTTGTAATAGTGACTTGCCCAGTTCAACATTAATCCTAGCCCTGTGGGAACTCCAGATCTTCAAAGGAGTATTTATTCAGTACATATATGGGTAAATGTAAGGATTGAGTTCTGCAGAAGACCAAGGATTGGGAGAGATTATCAAGCAGATGCCATTTTTCTTTTCTGCAATTGACCTTAACATTGTACTAGCTTATGCACATCTGGAGCTATGTTAACAAGTAGTATTTTTGATCTAGTAATATTAATCAGTGTGCTAAGCACTGTGCTCAATGCTGTACATTTTCTTAAAAATCCTTCCCAGACTTCTCAATTAAATGCAGTTTATTGATGACCACAATGGGTTTAGAGAAGTGTAGTAATCACCATTATCACATGGAATGTTTTGCTTTTGAGGATAGACTACAAGCTGTCATAAAGCAACCCAAGTCAACATTCTTTATCAGTTATATGCAGGTCAGCTGGTGTGTGTGCATGTGGTGCGTTACTGTTATTATTATTATTTTGCCTCCAGGGTTATTGCTGGGGCTCAGTGGATTCATGCTGCACCATGAATCCACTGCTCCTGGAGGCCATTCCCCCCTTTTGTTGCCCTTGTTGTTGTAGTCTTGTTGTGGTTATTATTGTTATTGTTGATGTTGTTCGTTGTTGGATAGGACAGAGAGAAATGGAGAGAGGAGGGGAAGACAGAGGGGGAGAGAAAGACAGACACCTGCAGACCTGCCTCACCGCCTGTGAAGCGACTCCCCTGCAGGTGGGGAGCTGGGGCTCGAACCTTACGCTGGTCCTTGTGCTTGGCACTACGTGCATTTAACCTGCTGCTCTACCACCCATCCCCCGTGGTGCATTATTTTAAAGCTTACTTGCTTATTTGAAATCTGTGAAGGATACCTAGATACCTAGATCTTATGCTCAGTCAGTGAAATTACTCATTTGCTAGAAGTTCATGCAGTATCATTCTGAATGTTTTTTTGTAATGGTATCCACAGCATACTGGGATATTATCACAGAAACACTCTTAAGTGAAATGCATTTGGAAACCCTGTGGCTTTTCATATCTATAGTCACACACATATTCTATCCCTTGGGGTTTTTACTGTTTGCCTGCATATAGTTAACAAGTATCAAGGCTGGTGGTGCATAGCAAATAACTGAGACAACTTCAGCATTTATTCATTAATTCAACAAGGATTTATGGAGGCACTTCAGTGGGCAAGACACTGCACTAAGCAGTGCGCTAAGGGGCAAAAAGATGAGGAAGACAAGCCCTACCCTCACAGAAATGACAATCCAAGAAAACAGAGATGGGTGTATTGATGTAGGAAGAGAACAGAGTCCACAAGCACTATACTGCATATCACACATGTGTGTCTCCTATCTTAGAATGGAAGTATAAATTTCAGATAGTTAGTTTAAGGATGGTAGAAAAAAGAGTTAAGTGGAAGGGGAGTAGAAATAAAACAATAGTTAGGAAATCATGGCTATTCTAGGTCTTGAAAGCATAGTTAGAATATAACAAGTAAATACCTGTGGGAGGAGAGAATTTTCAAGATACAGGCAAGGAGCAGAAAGGCAAGGGGAAAGGGCACAGTGTGTCTACTGTGAGCAGAAACTCTAATGTTACCTTGAAGTCCAAAGCAATTACACACATTTGTACGGTCTCACAAATATCTCAGCCATATAAGCATTTAGACAAATCCTGGTAGAGAAGAGGTCAAAATGCTAGCAGTGATTCTTTTTTATTTGAAGGGATTTTTAGTGTATATATATATATATATTTGTTTTTCTGATTTGAAATTGAGTTTGATATGACTAAATAGAATAATGACAACGGATAGGGGCATTTAGGGAAGGATTTAAATTGAAGTTTGATAAATTGTGCCTGACTTTTACATTTTTTCCAGTTAAAATTAGAGTAGTTTTTTTTTTTTTAAGAAAGAGGAATTCTCCAAAATGACATTGTACTAAGCTTGTATTGAGTTCCCTCTTGAGGTATTCATGGATGTTTCCAAGATCTTGGCTTATGATAACTTTCGAATGATATTTTAGACACCTCTTATGAACTCCCACCATCATCCTAGCTCAGCTTTTCTTCAGCCATTGCTGTGGCAGCTAGGTTTTAGGGCATGTAGCCCTGTCACAAGTGACATTTGCTACCTGGAATTGGCTACAACTAGGCTCTTGGTTTCCTTTCTTGACAAGTAGAGGATGAAATCTGAAATGTGTTCTATAAACATTTTGTATCCCACTGCAGTGATTGGCTAGTTAATTCATTCTTTTATTGACGTTTTCCTGCCTTTAGCTCTTTCTAGTCATCTTCCTCTGCTACCTAAGATCATGCCCCACCCCCCAGAAAAAGTCCCTTGTCTTAGATTCTGCTTGGGGAAGAGGCACACAGGTGAATCAGGCAAAGACAAACAGTGTTCTAGCCTATCCACCTACCATATTATAAATGTGGCTGGATTTACTTTGTAACTCCAACTTTATGATGGTGAAATTCACCCTTCAACTAATACAAAGTCTTGCTGGGGACCTTGGGAGTGACCAAATCTGACCCATTGTCCACCAGTTTTGTACAAAACTATGAACTAAGCATGGTGCTTTACAGTTCTGGATAGTTGAAAAAGATTCCAAAGAAAAATACTATTTCATGGCAGCTCTCTACAGTCAGCGGCCCTTGAAGATGCTCCTGGGGAAGGAGATGGTATTTTGACTGAAATGTGTGGTCATTCTATTTGATTGTGTATGAGCATGTCAGGTCACACACCTACTGTTGAAAAAATGAGTAGACAATCCACTTGCATGTACTTGCAACACTTCCATGTTTTCTCTTAGCAAAGAAAAAGACACATTGAGTTTGGTAACAATAGATTTTGCAAAATTAGAGAAGAGGAAGTCATTTTCCAGTGTATTTCTTTTTAGGTAGTCTTATGGGTATATAGTTTACTTTCAGCCAAGTAGAATTCTTGATGACAAAAGCTTTAACATTTTTTTTAAGCTTCTCTGAATGCCGGTAGAGGCAGAAGGGGGAACTAGTGGGTTGTGGTGCTTTATATTTATTGTTTCATTTGACTTGTATGAATAAGTCTCAGGAACAGACACACAATGTATTTTGGCCTTGAGCTGTATAGGAAATGAAGCCACTGGGTCTGGATGACTTAGGCTAACAACATTATCTGTAATGCAATAAACTGGCATCTACTCCTTCAGTTGTGTGAACTGAGAGGATTGCATAATCACAAAAGCCACTGGTACACCAGCTCAGAGCCTCTTCCTTACTGCATTGGAACTCTCCTGCCAATATGAAATCTAAAGGTATGGCTACAATGAACAGTAATTACCTTAGTAGGTTTTTTTATTTTTATTTTACTTTTTAACTTTCATTTGTTTATTTTTTATTGCCTCCAGGGTTATCACTGGGGCTTGTTGCCTACACAAAGAATCCACTGTTCTCAGTGGCCATTTTCCTTTTTTAAAATTAATTTTTATTAAATAGGACTGAGAGAGAAATTGAGAGGTGGGGCAGAGAGGGAGAGAGAAAGAGATACACCTGCAGATCTAGTTCACTGCTCATGAAGCTTCCCGCTTGCAGGTGGGGAGTGA
This sequence comes from Erinaceus europaeus, assembly GCF_950295315.1. NCBI lineage: Eukaryota > Metazoa > Chordata > Mammalia > Eulipotyphla > Erinaceidae > Erinaceus > Erinaceus europaeus. The sequence continues at coordinate 113,855,194 of NC_080185.1, forward strand.
GGACTCAAACTCAGGTCCTCACTCATGGTAATGTGTTTACTTAACCGGATGAGGCACTGCTTAGCCCCTTACCTGTTTAGTTTGTAATCCATACCTGTGGGGCTAAATCAGTGTTATAGATACTTGTCCTAACACTGAAATGCAGTAAGGCTTAAGGATTTGGTCTCAGTAGTTATGCCATAGGAAAGACTTAAAACAGAACTCTTTCCATTGTACACCTCTCTCTCTCTCTCTCTCTCTCTCTCTCTCTCTCTCTCTCTCTCTCTCTCTGTGTGTGTATACTTCTTTAATAAGTTGTTTTATTTCATTATTTTAATTCCAAAGTTTTCAGGGGGCTTTGCAAATAAAGCACATTGAATCCAAATTGAGTGATAGACTTATATACAATAAAATGAGCACATGACACTTGTCTCTAAATAAGTGTCTATCAGTAATCGACATGATAAGACTGGTAGGTTCAAAGAACCTACCAGTAGATAGGTACTTAAGAAACTAATTAAGTGTAATCTCTGATTTCCATATACAAATCAGTCCTTTGGGCAAGTCATGTGCTTTGACTCTGATACCACAGTTTGACTGAGAGAGGAGGCTGCCTTAACTTTAGAGGAGTTTTTGGCTTCATATAATCTAGCACTAAATGTTATTACTTTATTTTTCTTTTATGAAAAGGATGAATATTTCCAAGTTGTTGCTAATGCTTCCCAAGTTTTAATATAATATTCTGAATGGGGGTGCTATACTGAAGTACCCCCACTCCCTGTTAAAATTAAATCCAAGACTCAGACCTAGCTCTGAAAAGTGACTCCGTGGTATGAGTGTGGTGATGGAAAGAAAGGATAGTTAACTTGGGAATTTAATTCCTTTGTCAGAATTTTACAGTCCTGTTGGCTTCTTGGGTTGGTTTCCTGTTCACATTGTCATCCAGATACTGGGTTTGCTTGGCGCATCTCCAGCTCTAGCTGCCCTTGCCTAGAATGTGCACAAACACGTTATAACAAAACAGTGGACATAACATAATCCTAAAATATGCATGGAGACTGACATGCACAAGGCCCTGACTATTCCAGCCAGTCTCCTGCCGGCTTGCAGAACCCCATACCACTCCAACTTAGGGCCCAAAGCCCTAACTTTCTTACTCAGCAGTTAACTTAGTTCTTTGTCCTTCCACCTCTATACCATATTACTTTTATTTATTATTTTTTTAAATTTATTTTTAGGGGCCATTTGGTGGCGCACCTGGTTAAGCACACACATTACAATACACAAAGGCCCGGGTTCAAGGCCCTGGTCTTCACCTGCAGTGAGGTAAAGCAGGAGTGGTAAAGCAGGGCTGCAGGTGTGTCTCTCTGTCTCTTTGCCTCTTATCTTGCCCTCCCCTCTCAATTTCTCTCTGTCTCTTATCTAATAAATAAAATATTTAAAATATATATATTTTAAAACACCATTTAAAATAATAAAATTTATTTTCATTGGTGATTTAATAATGATTTACATGATCATAAGATTATAGGAGCATAGTTTTGCATTGTACTGACCACAGTTCTAAGCTCATCTACCATCCCCTCTGGCTCTCCACCCCACCCAAGGATAATCACCATAGTTTTCACAAAATCTCAGTGACAGTTTGGCAACTTAAAAAAGTTCATGTTTTCAGTTCTTTATATTGCATATATGAGTGAAATTATCCAATACTTGTCTACCAGGTTTCTTTTATTACTGAGCATGGGTCTCAGTTACTAACTATAATGGGTACTTCAGCTCCCATTTCCTTGCTGGTAGGGGGTACTAATTACTGATAATTCATTATTATTATTATTATTATTATTATTATCAGATCACTGCTTAGCTCTGGCTTATGGTGGTGCAAGGGGTTGAACCTGGAACCCAAGACTCTGCTTCTTCCTGTACCCAGTCTTCCTTGATATTCTTCACTCATTTTAGAGCACTTCCCAAGGAAATTCCTACATAAATCTCTGTTTTAAAGTCTATTTCCAGGGGAATTTGACTTAAGATATATACATACTTTTCCTCCATACACTAGATTATACTTACCCTCCAGATGGGAAGTGGGTGGGACTGCCAAGGTTGTAGAAATAGTGAGGAACAGCAGAACCAGTTGTCTGAAACCAAATTAATGTTTTTATTTACCATGACATATTACTTCCATACCTTTACCAAAAGCTTGCTTTTTTCAATATTGTAGAACAAAATAATAAAAAGAGGCTGGGCAGTGGTAAAGCTGGTAAAGTACATGTTACTGTGTGCGAACACCTGGGTTCAAACTTCCAGTCTGCGCCTGTGGTGGGGAAGCTTTATGAGTGGTGAAGCAGTGCTGCAGGTGTCTCTCTGTCTCTTTCGCTCATTATCTCCCAGTTTCCTCTCTGTTTCTGTACTATCGCATTGGAAAATAATAAATACAAAACTTTAAAAGTTGAACTATACAGACAGCTAAATAGTTTCCTGCCAACCCTTTCCCCTTTGTCTTTTCCTCACATTTCAGGAAAAAAAGAAATCAGCAAAACCAAATATATGTGTGTGTGTGTGTATATATATATATATATATATATATATATATAATTAGTGATGATTTTATTGCTGAATTGGCACAGTGGCTATAAGCATATATATAGCCATATTCTAAATTAGAATAAATGTAGCTCCCTACTTTTGTATATTCAGCATAACTCAAGTGGTTTTGCCAGATACTTCTTCTTTTCTCAACTTTCACAAGTACATTTACTTTGAGGGAAATTAATTCCCATATATTTCTAATTAATATATGCTTTACTACTCATCAAAATGTTCTTTAATATAGGCCATTGACAGTTGAAAAAACTTTCTCAGATTTTATCCTTAGGTTGTAGAGGCAGAATTTGTCAGCAAGAAGCACAATTTAGTACTAAATGCTTTATGTCAATTGTGACCTTGGAATATTAGAGATTTCCAAATTCATTCTCAACTTGGGAAGACATGTTCTTTTAATTTTTTTATTTATAAAAAGGAAACATTGACAAAACCATAAGATAAGAGGGGTACAGCTTCTCACAGTTCCCACCACCAGACCTCCATATACCATCCCCTCCACTGATAGCTTACCTATTCTTTAACCCTCTGTGAGTATGGACCCGAGATCATTGTGGGATGCAAAAGGTTGAAGTTCTATCTTCTGTAATTGCTTCCCTACTGAACATCGGCGTTGACAGGTTGATCCATACTCCCAGCCTGTCTTTCTCTTTCCCTAGTGGGGGAGGGCTCTGTGGAAGTGGAGCTCCAAGGCACATTGGTGGGGTTGTCTGTCCAGGGAAGTTTGGTCGCATCCTGCTAGCATCTGGAACCTGGTGGCTGAAAAGAGAGTTAACATACAAAGCCAAACAAATTGTTGACCAATCATGGACCTAAAGGCTGGAATAGTGCAGAGGAAGTGTGTGGGGGGGTCCTCCATTCTGTAGCTAGCTAGTAGGCGTATTTTAGTTATATTTCAAAGGGCCTGTAGCTATACTAGGTTTTTTGTTTGTTTGTTTGTTTGTTTTGTCTGAGTCTGAAATCTGATAGGCAGGTGGATCCTAATTATTGTTTGGGGAGATGATGTCATGGCTGGGGAAAGGACCAGAAAGCTGAATCAGGGAAGAGAGTAGCTCCCTAATATGGAAAAGGGGTATAAATATTACTGTAAACCCCATTGATTTGATGTGATCTGGGGCCCATAATTAGCCTGTGTGACCTCTACATCCCTCTAGATCTGAGCTGACATTCTGTGGTCATGAGTAGGAACATTCCATGCTGCCCCAGTATCAACCCAGGGAAAACATGTTCTTATACTGTTTGCTTGCTCATTCATGTCTTCCCCTTGACTTTATTTTTTCTTCCATTATACTATTTACATGTACACTCTATATTCAATAAATCATTTTTTCCACACTGGGGTTATTGCTGAGGCTTTGTGTCTGCGTGACAAATCTACTTCTTTGGGTGGCCATTCTCTCTCTCCTTCTCTCTCTCCTTCTCTCTCTCCTTCTCTCTCTCTCCTTCTCTCTCTGTCTGTCTCTCTCCCTTACTCTCCTTCTCTCTCTTCCTTCCTCTCTCTGTTCCCCCTTCTCTCTCTCTTCCTCCCTCTTCTCTCTCTCTCTTGATAAAGGTGGAGAGAAATGGTGGTGGTGGGAGAGACACTTGTGGTGCTTCTCCACTTTTGCTGAAAATTCTCCCCTACAGGTGGGGGCCAGGTCCTTGAACCCTGATCCTTGTGCATGGTATTGTGTGTGCTCTACTGGGTGCACCATACTGGGTCTCTATATTCCACACATGCTTAGGGTGTGGTATATATCATTATATATTTTTGAGAACTCTTTTTTAAAACAATAATTTTGACTTTTTATTATTATATTTACTTATCTGTTGGATAGAGACAGAAACTGAGAGGGAAAGAGGGAGATAGAGCAGGAGAGAGACAGAGAGACCACTGCAGCAGTGTTTCACCACTTGCAAAACTTTCCCCTTGCAGGTGGGGACTGGGGACTCAAACCTGGGTCCTTGTGCATTGTAACATGTGCACTCAATCAGGTGCACCACCACCTGCTCCCCTTTTTAGAATTTGAATGTGGGGTACAACTCAGGACTGTTAGTTGTTTTAGACTAACTAGCCTACTATTGCCTTTGGATGCAATGATATTTTAATTTCCAGAGACATCAAGAATTTCAGGATGAAAGTCAATTTATCCTTAAAAAGGGAAAGTGGGGTTTGATGGGGTCAGGCAAGAAATGAATCAGCATTTGTGGTTTGTACCCCACAGGACCACAGTAGTGGCCATGAATTTTGTATGAACTGGACTGCACATGGGGATAGCAGCATCAGAAATGAGGTCCTGGAAACATGCCTCCTGTCCACCAGCCCTGAAGTACTGCTGCTATCCATCTTCCCCAGACTGGGTAGTAGAGTTATTGCACATTGATCATGAGAGTTCTCTCAAGGGAACTTTTCCAAATTAGAAGAAGAAATGTTTTGGCGATTACAGTAGTTTGAAATGACTACCTGCTAAGACATTCCCAGCAAGAGTGGGACTACTCAACCCAGCAATTAATGGTTTGAATGTTATAATCATAATCACAGAATAATGTGATTTAACAGTAGCCAAGACATGTGACTCAAGAGACAGTATTTGATTAAGATGTCAGTAGGATTGAGTTTTATTAGTACTGCAAATGAATAGTCCTCACTTCAGTCATTCAAGACTTATGACACCTACTGTGGTCTAGGAAATTAGTGAGGCTCTGATCAAATAACTCTTAAAGTGATGAAGCAATTACAGTATAGTGAGGTGAGTGCAGGCTGCTATGGTAACCCACGAGAGAGCCACTTAACCAATTCATCACTATGGGAGGGGGACTTTTCTTAAGGGACATCTATTATAGGGAGATTCTCAAAGGAGGTGAGGAGGCCAGAGTAGGAGGGGAAAGGTATTCAGAGAAAATAGTCTTGAAAGATATCAAGTCCAGTAGCTTATTTACCATTGTACTCAAATAGTCAAAATCATTTGAAAAAATATATAACAATAAAATAATTGAGGGGGGATAAATCTAGATTGCTCTGTAATTTATCGAACTATGAACAGAATCCCCTGCTACAGTTATGCACACACAAAGCTCCATACAACAATTACTGTCATACCCCATAGAAGACTCTTGATTATTGTTTTCCTGAAAGAACACTTCCTGTTTACCACTATTTCACTCCACAGAAGGCATGCAGCTCTCATGCCAATTTTTCACTTCATTTCTTTTAACTCTATGGTAGTATTTCTTTTTTTATTTCTTTATTGAGGGATTAATGTTTTAAAGTTGACAGTAAATAAAATAGTTTGTACATGCATAACATTTCCCAGTTTTCCACATAACAATACAACCCCCACTAGGCCCTCTGCCATCCTGTTCCAGGACATGAACTCTCCCCCCACACCCTCCCCAGAGTCTTTTACTTTGGTGCAGTACACCAACTCTAGTCCAAGTTCTGCTTCATGTTCTCTCCTGATCTTGTTTTTCAATTTCTATGGCAGTATTTTTTGCTTGTCCTCCAAACCCCAATACAATACTATTAGTAAGAAGGTGTGTAGGCTGTACATGGATATCATCTGCTGTGGAGGCCTGGGGCCACATGTAGAGATTTCCAGTCCAACGTCTAGGGTACAATCTGGGCATGGAGACTGAGGAAGCTCCAGGTGATTCTGATGTGCACAGAAATCTGGGTACTCTGAAACTGGCAGAGCATTATAATTATGTGCAGGAGTTTGGAAATATGCACTGAAATGGCAGAAGGAGGTGTTTTAAGAGGATATGTGTGCCGTTGCATGGAAGCTCTGTGGTAACTTTGTGAATTGGTGAGCATAAAACAAAAGCCTATGTATGTGCACGCATGAATTTTGCTGTGTTTCATGCATGTTTTAAGAAACTGGTTGGAGTTCAGGCTCAAATGTAACTTGTCTCATACTTTTCTATTTAAAATGATGAACTACCCCTAAAACAGGTAATGGTAGATTTGGGAGAGACCTTCTTTGTTACTCCCATAGCCTGGGCTTCACACATGTATGATTTCACCACTCAGTGTCACAGAGAGTGTGAAAGGGAAAGAGACACCAAAGTACCCCAACTTTATCCAGTGACAGTACTTCATATGTGGTACCCGATTTGAACCTGGGCCACGCATATTGCAAGGCAGTTGCCCTACTTGATGAATTCTCTCTCCTATATCCCTTTGAAATAAGAAGTGTTCCATGTTTTCTTGGCCAATTCTATCCTAGTGGGTGATATCACTGAGGTAGGTAGGATACTTTTCAACTCTATAGAAGTGATGAGACTTGGGTAGGGTGGACCTGGTAAGTGAGAAAGGGATTGTATCCTCTGCTTGGCCTGTGCTGTGACCAGGGGAGCATTGGTTTCAGTAGGAGTAATCTGCTTGTAAGACAAAGACTGATCTATAGAAGCTCTGGTCTTCTTAATGCAGAGGACTGCAAGTACCATCCTGGGTGAGTGGTGGGATGGATATGGTTTTCTGCCCCCACTTTTTTGTGAGCTGAACTCATGAGAGCTGAATGGGCCAAGAGGAAGCTAGTAGAAATTGCACTAACAAATAAACTGCCACTATGGAAATTGGGCTCACTTCCTCAAGGAGGTGCATGGAACACACCTCAGGGTTCTTCCACTGAGAGGTGAGAAGGTGTGGGCAGCTCCCAGAGCAGTAGTTACCTAACATCTCTAGCCTGCTCCATGCTTGACCAGACATGTTGCTGAGGGTGGAAAATGCTGCCCAGCAGAGATCTAGGCTTCCCTGAATATAAGGGAACCATTGCAGGGCTCTCAGAGACATATAGGAGAGGTATGTGTCTGTTCTGCTCCATTCTCCACTCCAGTCCCTGGGATCTGATCTACTGCTTCTTAAAAATCATTTTATTAGGGTAATTATAATATACAAGATAGTTGTCACATGAGTAAAATATCTTTTTAAAAATTTTTATTTATAAAAAGGAGACATTGAAAAAAAACTATAGGATAAGAGGGGTACAACTCCACTCAATTCCCACCACTAGAACTCCATATTCCATCCCCTCCCCTGATAACTTTCCTATTCCCTATCCCTCTGGGAATATGGATCCAGGGTCATTATGGGGTGCAGAAGATGAAAGGTCTGGCTTCTGTAATTGCTTCTCTGCTGAACATGGGTGTTGACCAGTTGATCCATACTACCAGCCTGTCTCTCTCTTTCCCTTGTGGGTCAGAGCTCTGGGGAAGCAGGGCTCCAGGACACATTGGTGGAGTCATCTGCCCAGGGAAGCCCTACTGACATCATGGTAGCATCTGGAACCTGGTGGTTGAAAAAAAGAGTTAACATATAAAGTCAAATTACTGTTTAATCATGAACCTAAAGGCTAGAATATTGCAGATGAAGATTTGGGGTCTCTGTTTTGTAGATAGCTAGTAGGCCTATTTTAGTTATATTCCAAAGGGCCCATGACTATACTAGTTTTTTTCTTTTTTCTGAGCCTGACATCTGATATGCAGGTGGATCCAAGTTATTGTCTGAGGAGATGATGTCATGGCTGGAAAAAGGACCAGAAAGCTGGATCAGGGAAGACAGTGGCTTCCAAATATGGGAAAGGTGTATAAATATTGTTGACTGTAAACTCCATCGATTTGGTCTGGGGCCCATATTCATCTTAGGTGCCTATGTAACCTCTGCATCCCTATAGATCTGAGCTCACATTCTGTGGTCATGAGTAGGAATGTTCCAAGCTGGCCCAATTTCAGGACCCATCTTCCTTGGGTGGAATAGTGTATGTTGTCCATCCTCCCTTCGGTGGATGAAACATTCACATGACTACAATTTCTTATCTCCCTGTGATAGATGTCTGCACACTACTCCCACCAGCAACTTGAGTCCAAGTCTTCCACCATTGTGCATTGGTTCTCTAGGGTCCCTTTCCTGCTTTAGGGTCCTTGGCTGTGATGTAACAGACCACATCTAATCCAAGTTTTACTTGTTTTGTCCTTTTCTTTTCTTGTTTCTTATTTTCCATTGATTAGTGAGATCACCCAGTACTTTTCCTTCTCCTCTGGCTTATCTCGTTTAACATGATTCCTTCAAGTTCCATCCAAGATGAGGCAGAGAAGTAATGGTGAAATGTTTTCCTTTACTCTATTGCCTTTATACATTTAAAGAAACCCCAAGTGTTTCAGGACTTAGATTTTTTAAAGTCACTTATCCCCCAGAAATTCTGAGTTTGAATTATTTTAGCAAGAAATTGGCAAACTATGGCAGAGAATTTATCTTCTCAGGTCATCTTTAGTTGGAAAGGTACATATTTTTTAAAGAAACCAATCAATTTGATTTTAGTTGGTTTGAAAATAATAACAGTCATGATTGATTGCCACATGTTAAGTGTTTAGAATAAAGCTTAAGCTTTTTTATTACAGATTTTAAGTCAATAAATATAATTACAGAGACTAGTAGCTCAGGTTTTGATTCCTCAATTATACTAAATGATCATGACATGACTGATTATAGTAAAATTGTCAAATCAATGAATAATAAAACTGTACAAGGGAATGATGGACTGAGTTGCCCTTTTAGGTTTTTTTGATTATCATGAAGAATGAGGATTAACGGTTAGAAATTTAGTTCCAAATGTTAATAAAGGGTTTCTGTTTGAAGATAAAACTGGCAGGATTTGTGGTATGTAAATTGTCCAAGTATTTTTCCAATTCTTCTCATACTCCCTACTTTTTTCTTACCTTGTTAATAATTTTAGCAAAAGCTTTGCAGTTGTCAGTAAAATTGACTTCAGTTAGATCCTACCAGGGTCTGCAGAGAAAGGTTAAGAAAAAGATGTGATACATTTTTTTTCCACATCAGGGCCTTATGCCTGCATGATTCACCTGTATTTAACATACTTTTATTTTTTTTTACACAGAGTGATGGAGAGAGAGAGGGGTGGGGGTGAGTGGGTGCCAGCACCTAGCCCCAGTGATAACCCTGGAGGAGAGAGAGAGAGAGAGAGAGAGAGAGAGAGAGAGAGAGAGAGAGAGAGAGAGAGAGAGAGAAGGAGAGAAAGAAGACACTATGATGTTGTTTCATTCATGGAGCTTCCCTTGGTACTGTCCATGACACTCTTGTGTGATGCCGGGGGCTCTAACCTGTGTAAAGTGTGTCCTCTAGGGGTGAGCCATCTCCTGGTCCCTGTGCTGCCCTTTTAGTAACTGAGCTTCTCAGCTTTTACATCTGTTGCCTTCTAATTTATTTTCCAATGTTTTGTTTGGAGTTACCACTTGAAATATGGAATAGAATATCAAAGATGAATAATGCCCAGAATGACCATCTCTAAAAAGAAGACCTTCTACAAATGTCCTATCACTTTTACACAAATTGTCACTACCATGTGGTTAAAAATCAGGGAATACATGGTAAACATACCTACAAATGTACAATATATTCACTGCAAGCTAAATTGTCTTCTCTTATCTGCCTTTGTTCTCCAATCATAAAGGGCAAAAATAATAAGAGACTAGGAGACACATTAGAAGATTGATTTTTGTCATAAAGGAAAGACATTTTATTACCATTGGCCACTTTTCATAAATGTTTAAAAATATGATTCAAAAAGAGATTGAATCAAGCACTTAGGGATGTCCTGAATATAATAGAATGTGTATTTTTGGATTTTTTTCTCTTGCCAACAGTTTGTATGGACAATCAACAAGGTGATTGCAATGTTTTCCAATTCTGGTTAAAACATTAAGATAATGAGCGCAACAAATTCATCACCACATAATCTTGGCTGTTTTTAAGGAGAGATCAACTGTATAGTATTCACCACATAGCCAGAGGTACATTTTTAGTATGTTTATTGCTATTTTTCAAATCAGTTAAAATTTTAATTTGAACATTTTTATCATGACTTATTTTGAAAGTTGGGGTTACCATTTGTAGATTCGTAAGCAAAGGTTTTTTTTTTTTTACATTCCCACTGGAGCCTTATGCCTGTGCTTATTCCATTGCTCCTGGTGGACTCTTTCTATGCTAATTTATTTTTATTTTTTGGAATGCAACAACTTTATTGAAAGTGTGATGGAATTTGTTGAATCTTAAGTGAAAGGAGGTAGTTTAGACACCACCCCTCAGGCACAGGACCAGGTTCAGGGTGGACTCCTTCTGGAGGTTGTAGTCAGACAGGGTGCGTACATCTTCCAAGCTGCTTTCCAGCAAAGATCAGCCTCTGCTGGTCAGGAGGATACCCTCCTTTCTGGTGGACTCTTTTTAAAATTTCTTTTAGGTTCAGATAGAAAGACATAGAGGCAGAGGGAAGCATAAAGGAGAAATACCACAGCACCGCTCCTCGATTGTTTATGAAGCTTCTTCTGTTCAGGTGCTCCTCCATGGTACTTGGGTCTTGAACCCAGTTCTTTCAGCATGATAAAATGTGCATTTCCTGGAGTGAGCTATCTCCCAACCCAGCAAAGGTGACCTCTTATTGTGATCCCACTGGCCTTTACTTACAAGTTCATTTCTAGTGTCCAGGTATTTAGTTAGGAATGGGAGCATCAAGGTGCTGGAGCACTAACCCACTGCCCATTTGAGGACAGATATTTCTTTAGCTTTTTTTTGAGTACGATCCCTCTTATGAATCCTTTAAAGAGCACTTCATACTAGGCCGAATTAAATGTGGAAGGCAAAGTTAAAGGAACGCTAAAAGAAGAATACAATTAAAACCAAACACTACAACCTCTGCAAGTCTACTATTAGTGCAGTGAACATGCTTTGATCTAGTCTGAGTTGCTTTTTTTTAATATTATTTTTAAAATATTTATTTATTTTATTTATTCCCTTTTGTTGCCCTTGTTTTATTGTTGTAGTTGTTGTTGGATAGGACAGAGAGAAATGGAGAGATGAGGGGAATACAGAGAGGGGGAGAGAAAGATAGTCACCTGCAGACCTGCTTCACCACTTGTGAAGCGACTCCCCTGCAGGTGGGGAGCCGAGGGCTTGAACCGGGATCCTTACGCTGGTCCTTGAGCTTTGTGCCACCTGCACTACCGCCTGACTCCTGAGTTGTTGCTTTAAATGGCCACCCAGGTGCCTAAGCAAATGCATTTGCAGGGCTGCCTGCCAGGTGAGATGTCGGGGGCAGGGAAATAATGCTTTGTGTGCTTCTAGTCTGAGACCCACCATCAGGGAGTCCCCTGGGGAATGGACTTGAGTCAGGTTCAGTCCAGATTCACATGCTTCCTCTGTGGCTACTTCAGGCTTATGGAGTTTACCCCTTGACACTGGGTTTCAGCACAGGAATTTTACTTTCTTTGCCCATGTGTTTCTCCCTTCCCCTCACTTGGCAGGCTAGTCAGTATAGGTCAGTTTCTGCTCTCCTTAAGGCTGTGCTAGTGCGGAGCTGAGCATTGCTACAAGCAGGGTATTCTCAGAGTCACATGATCTCTCACATGCACCCTGAATCCTGCCCCCCATAGTAAGTGAGGTGAATTGAGGAAGAAGCTGGAAATAAAGCATTATGGCCTTATTGGTTGCTGATAGCTTTGTCCAAGAAAAATACAAGGTGTCCAGTTAAATTTCCACGTCAGATAAACTACGACTGAGTGTTTCAATTTTGCATAGGCATAATTATGCTAAAATTACTTGTTTAGCTTAAATTTACATGTAACAAGCACCTAGAGAGAGAGAGAGAAGGAAAAGGAGAGGGGCATATGGAGGTAGTTATCTTGTCATGAGTGGCATGGAGGGGAAGAGAGGATTGAATCAGAAAAGGAGGGGGCAACTATGTATAGATGTGGACAGATAGTTGTAGATATGATGGTTGGCTCAGATCTACAACCATAGCAGAACTGTGGTAGACTGTAGTGGGGAGACTGAAGATTCAGAACTCTGGTGGTGGGAATGGTGTGGATTCAAACCCCAGTCAACATGTAATTCTGTAATACAAAAATAAATAAATTTTAAAAATCTACAAAGTAGGGAGTCGGGCTGTAGCGCAGCGGGTTAAGCGCAGGTGGCGCAAAGTACAAGGACCGGCATAAGGATCCCGGTTCAATCCCCGGCTCCCCACCTGCAGGGGAGTCGCTTCACAGGCGGTGAAGCAGGTCTGCAGGTGTCTATCTTTCTCTCCTCCTCTCTGTCTTCCCCTCCTCTCTCCATTTCTCTCTGTCCTATCCAACAATGACAACAACAATAATAACTACAACAATAAAACAACAAGGGCGACAAAAGGGAATAAATATTTTTTAAAAATCTACAAAGCACAAAAAAAGAAATTAAATGTTTCCTAAATCAATAGTTACATGATATTACATGATATATATATATAGAGAGAGACGTAGTATATATATTAATTTCTTTATTGGGGGATTAATGTTTTACAGTCAACAGTTAATATAATAGTTTGTACATGTATAACATTTCCCAGTTTTCCACCTAACAACACAACCCCCACTAGGTCCTCTGCCATCATGTCCCAGGAGTCTTTTACTTTGGTGCAATACACCAACACCTGTCCAAGTTCTGTTTAATGTTTTCACTTATGATCTCAGCCACTAGCAGCTTCTCAGTCCACCATCTTCCGCTAACCCGCTTTTAAAATTTTTATTTCTAAAAATGAAACACTGACAAAGCCAGATGATAAGAGGGGTGCAACTCCACACAGTTACCACCACTAGAACTCCACATTCCATCCCCTCCCATATATATATTTAAATTTTTAGTGATTTAATATTGATTTATAAAATTACATGCCAACCGGGGTATAATTCTACACTGTACCTTCACTTATTTTGTTGTAAGCTACAGCAGTTTTCCTAAAGTTGCAGATATGAGTTAACCATCATCTCTACAACTATGTGTCTACATTTATACACAATTGCCCTTTTCCTTCCAGGCCCAGTTCTCTCTTCCCCTCCAATACACACATAAACCTATTATTGCATCCAAATGCCCCTCCTTTTTCCTTCTCTTTCTCCAGGCCTATGTGGGAGTATGAGCCAAAATTGTTTTTGGATTCCCATATATTTTCATTCACTTATCTTGTGAATGTTTTATCCTTTAGTTATTCTGAAGCCATTAGCTCCTGGAGCTGTTGAAGTTAATGACCTCAAAACTGTCCACAGTTGTTAGGAATTCCTTCTTTGTCAAACAGTTTTCACTCTAATATGGCATGTATGTGCAGAGCTAGAGATGAGAATTTTAAATGCTCAACAATACTTTTGTATCTCTAACCATTGTTTCAAAATTCCTACTTCTTCTTGAAACATAGTTTTAGTTAAAGTTCCCCCACGTCTTCTGTGTGCCCAAACTCAAGTTAAGACTGAGCTGTGGTTTCACAAAAGCAACTGTTCTTTTATTATTTCTTAGGTTCTTTGATTATTTGTTTTCCCTGTATAGTAAAAGTCTCAAACTGAAATGACTACTGGGGTTATTTACCTTACTTGACTGAATGAAAGGGTTCAGTTGGAAATTGAAGCAAATTGGTGAGAACTTAATCATGTTTAACTAAAGGGACTGGTAGTTGTATTTTACCTCAAGCTAAAGATTGCCAGATGTGATTGCAGGAGAAATGCTGCCACATTTTCTAACTTTTTTTTTTCCAAAGGAAGTTGGACAGCCATCTAGACAGGCATTAAATGTTCTGTGTTTGGAATGCCATAGACTGATTTAACATATAGAATGAATACTATGCAAATTAAACAAAGAATTGTTGCTGCTCTGTGCCTACAGTCTTCTTGTTTGCCTGCTTTAATGCCTAAATGTTTCATATCAATGAGAATGGACAGTCGAGAGGATGATATCATATTTAGACATATGCAGCATCCTTTATCCTTAAGCTCATTTGATGCAAAGGGAATTACAACAAAATAGGCTTATGATCTTTATCAGACAATAGGAATGATAAGTGAAAGAACTTTGCTTAAGAGACTTTAAATATCTGACTGTTGCTTCTTAGAGCATCTCAGTTAAATTTATGTTTTTATCCCCAGTTTATGGAGAAAGAAATTGAAGGTCAAATTTTTAGAATTCTTTTCTTTTTTTAAAATTTTCTTTATTTGTTTGGATAGAGACAGTCAGAGATCTATAGGGGAGGGGGATAGAGAGAGATAAAAACAGAGAGACACCTGCAGCCCTGCTTCACCACTTGCAAAGCTTTTGCCCTGCATGTGGGGACTGGGGGGACTCGAACCTGGTCCTTGTGCATTGTAACATGTGTGCTCAACCAGGTGCACCACCACCCGACCCCTAAAATGATTTTCCTGTGGGCAAACCACACATTCTCCGTCATGTTACACTGTCCATGACAGTAGGATTCAATCTCACACATAGTAAGTACAGGTTAGGAAAGTACCTCTTTTCAGCAATGCCAAGTTTCAAGAATTTAATATTAACCTGTAACAAGAAAATATATGTGCCTCAAAAGAGAGTTCTCCAACCACAAATATCATGAGAATCTTTTACCTTAGAGAGTTCTTCATTCCTTGAGAGCTTGTGTGGAGGTTCTAGCAGGGGAGCACAACTACTTGTATATCCTCGACTGAAGACCGATCAGTCTCTATTCGGAGAAGGCTGTCCTCTTAGCACGCAGCTTCAGGAAGGATGCACATGGAGCAGTGAGGGAGGAAGAGGGCACCCGCCTAGCCCCAGATCAGCTGAATCAATCAGTGGGGTGACAGATGTCACAGTCAGATCGCCCTCACATCTGAGAGTTCTTCATTCCTATGAAGACTCTGATCTTCTTGAATTCATTCTTCTCCTCTTCAATCTGGTTTTTAGTTTTCAGTATTTAGGCTCTAACATGTTAATTACTTTGCAGAGAATTATATTCTGACTCCAACCAAAATGCCACTCTCTGCTTTTCTTGGAAGAATTAATTATTTAATTAAATTAGTCAAGCCATTTTTAAAATTTATGATGAATAATGGTTTTAAGATTATAAAATGACATGGTCTAGTCCCACACCACATCAACCACAAAAGTTCTGTACCCCCATCCTCTCACCAATTATCACCATAGCTCTCACAAAGTCTTAGAAGCAGTTTGTTACCTCTTTTTTTCCCCTGCAAGTTCATTTGTTTCAGTTGTCTAGATTCTACATACGAGTGAAACTGTCTGGTAGTTGTCTTTCACCTTTTATTTTTCTATGCATAGTCACTTTCAGTTTCCTTGATGAATTTAAAATGAACATTGATATGGGCATTAAGTTGTTTCCATGTCTTGCTTATTATGAAGAGTGTTTCTGTGAATGCAGAGGTGGATCTATCTTTTCAAATAAGTTTTTGTATTTTTAAAAATAAATGCCTAGGGGTGATATTGTTGGATCATTTGGCAGTTCTAATTTTAGGTTGCTAAAGATTCCATGAATATAATTGTTGACTGAGTTGGTTCTCCTTATTTGGAGATCTAATCTAAAACCCTACTTTAGAATTGTTAGAAATCCTGGGAGGCACAGCTAGCTAACTGTGGGACTAAGCTGTGGAGGTGGCTCAGCAGGTGGAGGGTAGAACTTCATCAGGGAATCCTTAGTCTTCACTACATGTTGGAAATATCTAGACAATTATTTGTAAATGATGGTAACTTTCACCCTCCCATTGGAACTTTAATTAGCATAGGGTGTAGCCTAGGTATTTGAATTAAAAAAAATCTCCCCAGGCAATTCTAATGGGTAACGAAATTTAAAAATTGTTACCCTAGAAATAATCTTCCAAGAGGTACTTTGAATAACTGAAATGCTAATTCCCATGCTAAGTAAAATATTGAAACTAGATTTGTTATCTTCACCACAGCTTCACTACTCTGGACCAATCTTTTATTTTTTCCAGATAGAGACACAACAGAGAAAAACAAAAGACACAGAGGGACAGGTGGAAAGACTCTACAACACCAAAACTTCCTCCTCTGTGATTCGAGCTGGGCTCAAACGGGGGTTGCAAGCATGGCAAGAGAGGTGCCAACCTTGGGTAAGTTATCTGGTGGACCCAGAAACCAATGTTGAATATTTGAATTCTGTCAGCTGTACCTTTTGAATCAGAACATGGTGGTACTGTGACTGATTTTGTGAGTTTGGACAATTTTGGAATATATGGTATTTTCAATAAACAAATATATTCCACCTGCCTTCCTAATTCGATCATGGGAGAGAACAATAGAAAGATACAGATTTGATCAAGAGAGTTAAATGCGATACTGGTAAGTCTTGGGAGAAATTTTAATTTTAAAAAAGTTCAGTACTTTTGTGTTTCACCCAACTGCCCTGGCTATTTACTTCTGTTGGAAGATAGATTATTATACAATTTATTAATTTTAAAATTATAACTCATAATAATTATAAACTGCATTCTCTCTTCACTGTACCCACTGGGTATCTGTTCTTATTGCATTGAGGAACTCTCTTTTGAATAACTCATAATCCTCTGGTCTACTTTAACATACAATTCTGCTTATGAATATCCCTCCTCTTCCCTTCTCCTCCCTCCTCAAGCTGACCCATCTTGATGATTATAGCCTTTTACTAATATGCAGGCTTTTAGTGAGGAGAATTACATCATTCTAGATGATGTCAGTATTAGCATGTGGCTAATTTGGTTGAACTGACTTTATGAATACATTAGAGATATGCTTGATCAAATTGAAGTACATTTCCATGCTGTCCTCTTACTCATTCTTTGCTTCTTGGGGGATTTGAATCAAGCCTGAGATCTGTACTAAGGGCTTCAAGATTCTTTCAGCTTGTCAAAGCTTGTAAGTGTTGGAGATGCTCTTAAGGTGAGTTTTGAAGAGTGAAGATGTGATGACAGTGAGAGATCAGGGTCTCAGAGCTGATGGTATGATCATTGTATAGCAATCATACTTGCTTAGAGGGTTGCCCTGTAGTGATGTCATATCCTGACATGTTATCTTCTGGTTGAAGAGTTCTTCTATTCTTTGTTGAATGCTGTATCAGGGTAAAAAAGAAAGAAAGGAAGAAAGAAATCCTGGCTGTAACAAAGAACAAAATGTTGTGGTATCCTTCATCTACCTCATCATTAAGGGACTTTCCATGTCATTACTCTTCAGTCCCCTAAAATGTGGCACTTAATCTGCTGGTTGAAACTGTGTTCTGGAACATCCATATATCTACTTGCAAGAAGGGAGGAAGGCCGGAAGGAAGGAAGGAAGGAAGGAAGGAAGGAAGGAAGGAAGGAAAGAAGGAAGGAAAAATGGAAAGAAAGTCTTAAGAACTTTAAGCTACATACCTACAAGGGAACCTGGGAAATGTAGACTTTGCTGTAACAGTCATGGTGTGTGTGTGTGTGTGTGTGTGTGTGTGTGTGTGTGTGTGTGTGTGTGTGTGTGTGTGTGTGTGTGTAGCAGTGTAGAACATGACTCTAAGTTATGCCCCGGAGGCAAGAGAATTGTAGTGTTTATACACAAACTCCTAACAGTCAGTGATTGATGGAGGGCTGCTTCTGGCAAGGCACTAATTTCTGGGAACTTCAGGTGTGTTCACTCCATGGAAGAGTGAATTTTGGAAAAATAAAAAGCTTTAGACAAAGATATGTGGAAGATGGAAGCTGATTGTCTTTTTCATGGAGTGATAATGACAATATGCATGGGACACTGACCACATCTGACATAACATTCTTCTCTGATTGTTGAAATATTATTAATTTCACAACTTTATCAACTGCCAGCCGTACATCAACCCTTGAAGAAACATGCATGTTCTTCTCTTTAACAACGAGAGCCATAAGAACTCTGGTTTGAAAATATGTGCTGGTGAAAAAACAGTATAACCATAATCATACTGACAACATTTAGATCTGGGATCACATATTTTACAAAAGTTAAATGAGAATGGGCACAAAATAATTAAGAGTGAGTAGTTGAGTGCTTAGAGATTTAACTGAGTTATTTATAAATAACTTCAAATAATTGTGGTAATAAAACAATCTTAGTTCTAGTTTTAACTTTTGTTGTTTAAACATTTTTATTAAAGTAACTAACTGATGATTTATTTTGATTCAGTTCAGAAATATAATTTGTTGAAACCAGAACTATTTTTTTTTTGCCTCCAGGTTTATCCCTGGGGCTCAGTGCCAGCACTACGAATCTACTGCTCCTGGAGGCCATTTTTCCCATTTTGTTGCCCTTGTTGTTGTGCTTGTTGTAGTTGTTATTGTTGTCATAGCTGTTGTTGTTGTGTAGGATAGAGAGAAATCGAGAGAGGAGGGGAAGACAGAGATAGGGAGAGAAAGACACCTGCAGACCTGCTTCACCTCTTGTGAAGCGACCTCCTGCAGGTGGGGAGCTAGGGGCTCGAATGAAACCAAAACTGTTTTAAGCTTGAAAACTTACACTCATGCACAAAAAGAAAATCACCACAATTTTTGCTATAAAGAATTGGTGCTTAGGTTCTAAGAATTTTAGGTAGTAACACTACTTGCTCAATTACATGATATATGTAGGCTAGCTTACAGATAAGTTCCTATGGCCATTGCTTCTTTTAATTGATTTTTTGTGTAAAGATAGCCACTAATGGTTTCTGCAGGAGAGAGAGAAAAAGGACCAAAATGTATATTATTCCTGCTTGAACTCACATTCTGAAAGAAGAGATCAATGATTATATTAAATCAATGATTAAATTCTGAGGTCAATGGTATGTATGTGTTTTTTTCCTATCATAGAATTAAAGGTAAAAGAACATGCCTTACCATTTTTCCTTACCGTATAAATAGCAAAATAAGTTAGAATATTTTTTACATTTCCCCCCACTTGAGTTCAAATTAAGGGTATCACCAATAATCTAGTTGGTAAAAATAACTCTTTAAAAAGTGAGTTTAGGGGCCGAGTGGTAGCACACATGGTTGAGCGAACATCTTACAATGCTCAAGGACCCAGGTTCAATCCCCTGGTCCCCACCTGCAGGAAGAAGCTTTACAGATGGTGAAGCAGTGCTGAAGGTGTCTCTCTTCCTCTCTATCCCCCCTTGATTTCTGGCTGTTTCTATCCAATACATAAATAAAATAATAACAATAATAAAACTTTAAAAAAGAATAAAAAACAGTGAGTTTAATGGGGGAGGCTAAAGGGCATAATGGTCATACAAAGAGACTCTCATGCCTGAGGTTCCAATGTCCCAGGTTCAGTCCCCCACATCACCAGAAGCCAGAGCTGAGCCGTACTCTGGCAACAAAAAAAGGAGGGGAAAAGTGAGTTTAATTTTGGTTTCAAATAGATTGACAAGAAAACCTAACTTACTCATAGGTCTCTGACATGTGCTCAACAGAGCCTTTAATAAAGCTCTTATAACATGAAGGGATTTAAGCAGGGCAATATCAAGCATATTTTAGACTGATGCAGTTCTGCTATTGTAAACTTGTGTCCTGATCTGCTGTGTTTTGTATCACCTGTATAGAAGGTGCTACTGGGGCTCTCACCCAGAGCCCTAGCAGAAATTTTGCGAATACTCTCCAGGTTAAAAAGTTCTACCTCACCATCTTCTCTCCACCATGCCCCTTCCCCATCTTCCTGTCTGCTCTTCAGAGAAGCAGTTCAGTTATTGTGAGAAAGTTTCCAAACTATATAAATAACTGATACTAGCACTTTTTTTAATGAAGTGAGCTCCTACACTTTTGAATTTTCCCTCTGTCTAATTTATAGGCAGACTCTACTCCCTTAGGGAATTTAGCGGGTCACAACTAAATATTGTTGAGGACCGGAACAACAAAGATCAGCCTATTGATTAAAAGTCTGGTGAAATAAACATAAAACAGACATACTTAGAGTAAAGTGTAGTGGCATTTCGTATTTTCACAATGCCATTCAGTCATCACCTTTTCCTTGTGTCAGTGTGTTTTTGTCACCCCAGAGGCGACCCCATGCCTGTGAAGTAGTCGCTTTCCATTCCCCTCACCCCTTTGCCCTTAGCAAACAGGATCTGCTTTCCTTCTCTATGCATTTACCTGTTCCAGATATTTCATACAAATGAAATTGTGCATTGTGTGACCTTTTGTGACTGCTTCAGCCACTTAGCATAATGTTTTTGCCATTCATTCACACTAGAGCTTGCTTCAATACCTTACCCTGTTTTATGGTTGAGCAATACCCCACTGTTCGTATAGTCAAGTGTCAAGTATAGCTTAAAGATTTTTTGGTCAGCAATGGACCAAATTTACCACAGCAGTCCCCAAAGATTAAGTCACATAGATGTGAGTGTACTATTTTGTACCATCTTGGTTTGTGGCATTACACTATAGGGTCTTTGAGCAGTGACAAGATGGCCTAATGACTTGTTTCTTGGAATGAATCCTTGTTGTTAAGTGACACATGACTATATATCACATTTTGTTTTATCTTCTCATTCCTTGAAGTACTTTTGAGTTCTTATCCTCAAAGTCACCTGCTAGTGAAAAGATGGATGTTATAATTCCAGAGGAAAAAATATTAGAAAGGGTGTGTTTATGCTGATTCAGGCCCCTGTAAAGAGATTTCCCAGTATTACTGTTGAAAGACTCGTCTATCTCATTGATCATGCCTCTGTGCTCTGGTGGAAGATTGACAAGTATTTCTATTGTTGGGCATTTTCCCATATCCAACAAAACAGTTATTTTATTACTATCTGGAAAAAAATGGCTATTGCAAAGTCACCTTACAGTATTACAAATAACAGATTCATTTCTGATTTTAAGAATCTTGGGAGAAGATCAGATCCTGTTGACAGTTGGTGCTTTCTTCCAAGAGTAATTGATATACGTGTGTCTAAACTCCTGGGACCAGAAAGGAGGCTGTTGTATTATTATATAAAAAGTTTTACCCTTCACAGAAGAACTAACCCCCATTCTCCTCAAGCTATTCCAGAAAATTGAAGAAGGGCAAATACATTCTACGAGGTGAACATCATCTTGATCCCCAAAGCAGGAAGCGATTCTACCAAAGAAAGATAACTATAAACCTGTATCCCGGATGAAAATTGATGGAAAGATCCTGAACCTGAACAAGATCTTGACAAATTGAATCCAACAACATATCAAGAGAATAATTCTCCAAGACCAAGTGGGATTCATTCATGGGAAATAGGGATGGTTCAACATCTATAAATCAATCATTGTAATCATATCAACAAAAAAAGTGAGATAGAGAGAGAGAGAGAGATATAGAGAGATAATTTCAATTGATGCCCAAAAGGCATTTCACAAGATCCAACACCCATTTATGATAAAGGCCTTCCAGAAACTAGTAATAGAAGGATCATTCCTCAGCACAATAAAGACCATTACAACAAACCCACAGCTAAAATCATTCTTAATGGGGAAAATGCTGAAAATTTCCCCCCCAAAACTGGAAAACAAACAAGGATGCCCACTATCTCCACCATTATTTAGGCCCTTGCCACTGTAATCAGTCAATAAAGATATATCAAAGGCATACAGATTAGAAAAAAAGAAATGAAAATATGTGCTGATGACATGATATTATACCTAGGGAATTCCAAAGACTTCACCAAAAAAGTATTAGAAACAATTAATAAATTCAGTAGAGTAGCAGGATACAAAATCAAGATATATATAAATCTGTCACATTTCTGCACACCAAAAAGGAGTCAGAGGAAAGAGAAACAAAAGATTCAATCCCATTTAAAATTGAACCCCCCAAAATAAAAATACCTTGGGTGAATCTCATGAGGGAGGTGAAAGACTTTTACAACAAAAATTATAAGACATTGCTAGAAATAGAGAAACAAAATGACACAGATAAGTGGAAAAACATTCCTTGTTCCTGGACTGGAAGAATAAATACTATTAAAATAGCTATGCCACCAAAAATTTTTCTGTAGTTTCAGTGCATTCCCTATCAAAATTCTAATGGCATTTTTAGGCAAATTGAACAACTTGTTCAAAAGTTTGTGTGGAACCAGAAAAGGCCATGAACGGCCAAAGCACATCTGAGAAAAAAAGGGAGGGAATGTAGATATCATACTTCCTAACTTCAGTTTATACTGTAATATAAAGCAATTACAATTAAAACAGCATTGTGCTGGAATAAAAATGGATCACTATTATCACTTGGATCAATAAGATAGAATCAAGATCCCATAAATGAGCCCACACATACACAGTCACCTAATATATCACAAAGGGTCCAAAAAGAAAAATGATCTCTTCAACAGATGGTGCTGCAAGAATTGCACAGTCACATGTAGAAAAGTGAAAATAGACCACCACCTAACACCACACACCAAGATCAAATCAAAATGGATTAAATATCTAGATATTAAACCAGAAACTCTAAAACTTATAGAAGAAAATATTGGTGAAACTTTGCAGAATCTTCACATCAAAGTTGTATTTGGATACTTAATCCCCTGGGCATGGGAAATGAAAGCAGCAGTGAATAAGTGGGATTACATGAAACTGAAAAGCTTCTACACATTGAAATCAAACTACACAAGGATTAACAGACAACCCAGTAAATGGGGGAAGATATTTGCTCATTATACATCAGACAAGCGACTGATATCAAACATCTATTACAGAATTGGTACAGATCTACAAAAGAAGCAAAAATAACCAATAAAAAATTGGACCAAAGAACTAAACAGATAGTTTTCTAAAGAAGAGATACACATGGTCCACAAACACATGAAGAAATGCTCCACTTCACTTATCACTAGAGAAATGCAAAATAAAACCACACTGAGTTACCATCTCATGCCTAAAAGAATAGCTTACATCAAGACAAGCCAGGAAATGACAGGTTTTGGAGAAGTGGAGAAAAAGGGAACTTTGCTACATTGCTGGTGGGAATGCAAAGTGGTATAGCCCCTTTGGAAGACTATATGAAGAGTCCTTAAATAAAAAATGGAACTACTTTATGATCCAACAATATCTCTCTTAGGTATTTATCCAGTGGACACTCAAGTACTAATTAGAAGGGATATATGCACCTCTATGTTTGTTTATAGCTGCATTATTCATAAGGGCCAAAAAGTGGAAACAGACTAAATGCCCATCATCAGAATACTGGCTAAAGAAGTTATGGGATATATTTTTCATGTAATACTACTCTGCAATCAAAAAAAATGATACTGTGCCCTTTGGGTCAAAATGGATGGAACTGGAGGTGATTATGCTTAGTGAAATAAGAGATGAAAAACAATTACCAGATGGCTTCACTCATATGTGGAATCTAGAGAAGTAATTTACGTGAATTTAAAAAAATGAAAAAAAAACAAACAAAACGGAAGCAAGCAAACTGTTTCTAAGACTTATGAGAACTTTTGGAGGTGGGAGGGTGGGCATACAGAACATTGGTGGTGGGTGTGGTGTGGACCTATAAATTGTAATCTTACAACCTTGTAACAAACTATTAATAACAAATAAAAAATTAAAAAAAAGGTCTACCATCTTTATTCCTACGAGAGCAGGTGCCTGTTTCAGTGTTACTCATCCAGTTTTCTTGGACATAGAGAGACCCTGATTAGTCAATCCTCTGTTTCCACCTGTCACTGAAGGTGAACATAACAGTATCGGGGTAAGCACACAAAGATTTGGCCAAGAAGTAATTTTGGAGTTTCTAGCTTCAAGTGGGTACATTTGACTTTCAGTATCATACACAAATCCAGAGGCTACAGGGGGAAATTAGATATTCTCACAAAAACTATCAGATCCCAAGGTAAACATAAGCTAGAACTGAAGTAAAGGGTGGGTTCTTTCTGGAATGTTGTGTGTTTCTGGCTATAAAGGTTGTTGTAACAGTTGTTGTGTGGAACCAGAAAAGGCCATGAATTGCCAAAGCACGTCTGAGAAAAAAAGGGGAGAGGGAAAGTCAGAGATGAAAGCATTTGAACTGGTATGTTCAGTATGGGCTCTAATCCAGTATGGTTTACATACTTAAAAGAAGATAAAAAAGACACATACATATAGGCAAAAAAGAACCTCACAACATATATTGCAACAATTAGTTCATAAGCCAAATATCAGAAAGAATTGCTGGCATAGGGGCTTCAGAAGAAATCAATCTTGCTGACCACTTGTTTTTTTTTGGATGTTTAGCCTTCAGATTAGTGAGATAATTCAATTTCTGTTGTTTTAAGTCACCGAGTTTGTGTCACTTTGTTATGACAGCCTAAGTAAGCTAATAGAGCTGGGACATGTTTCTGACACACAAAATAAAGATTTGCATTCACTCAGAATGTGCTTAGTTGCATTTGTCTTTTTTATGTTGTTTAATGTGAATTATTGTGATGGATAATGCAACTCCTGTCTCATTAGCATGTCTCTGAAATACCCTAAACAGTTTCAGTTTAGGGGTTTCTAACACATGCTTATTTGGTGAGAACATTTATTTAATAAACTCCTACCTCTGGGATTTTCCTTGAGGTGATATACGGGAAAGTGCTTTATCGATGATAAAATGTTATACAATTGCTTCTTACAGTTGTGCTGTCAGCAGAGCTTTATAATTGTGCACCTAAAAAATAAGTGGTCAGAGGAATGTCAAAAAATGTAATTAGATTTTTTTATCCCATATGATTCCAGGGGCAAGACAAACAGTGGTATAAAACAAACATGCAAACAATTCTTCTCACTCAGTCTTTACTATTGCATCTTGCTATAAAATCCAACAGCAAAATGGTCAGAAGAGCCTCTGGAATAGGGAAGAGCCAAACAGCATGCTAGAGCTCTGCTTTTCTGTGATGCTGAAACAGTCAAAGGCTGGCATTTTGTAGGTCGGACAGATTTCAGAGCCACCTTAGGCTACCAGCAATGCAAACTCTGCCCCTTTCTCCCTCTCTCAGACATTGTCTGGTAACAAAAACATGTTAAAGCACGAAGCTCATGTCTAAGCCTTGAAAAAAAAAATCCCCTTAACAATCAAATTGAATCAAACAAAAATTGAAGAAAAACAAGATGAGCTCTAAGTTCCTAAAGAGAATTTCAGCATAACATATGCCTTGAGCTATAAAGGCTGTAGTGGTAACAGCTCTAGTAATATGGTCTAATGAGTTGGAAAAATGACAGTTTGAAGGCTGTGTTGTTGAGCCCTTTGGCTGAGAGCTCAGGCAGAGTCACAGTCAGTGGAGTATTTCAGAAAGACCTATAAAATGGGGAGAACAAGCATGATGGAAGAGCTTCTTTAATGACAGAAAGATTTAGTAGTATTTTAGTTTCTATGGTTCAGTTACTTCTGAAGAGTTGCCTAGATTCCCCTGAATCTTTCAGTAGTCCTTTAAAAAATCAAAAGGGGGTTGTCGGGTGGTAGTGCAGTGGGTTAAGCGCAGGTGGTGCAAAGCGCAAGGACTGGCGTTAAGGATCCCGGTTTGACTCCCCAGCTCCCCACCTGCAAGGGGAGTCGCTTCACAAGCAGTGAAGCAGGTCTTCAGGTGTCAGTCTTTCTCTCCCCCTTTCTGTCTTCCCCTCCCCTCCCCATTTCTCTCTGCCCTATCCAACAACAACGACATCAATAACAACAACAATAATAACTACAACAATAAAACAACAAGGGCAACAAAAGGAAATAAATAAATATAAAGAAAAAATCAAAAGGGGTGCTGGGGAGATAGCATAATGGTTCTGCAAAAGACTCTCATGCCTGAGGCTCTGAGGTCCCAGGTTCAATCCCCAGCACTACCTGAGCTGAGCAGTACTCTGGTATCTCTCTCTCTCCTCACTCTCAGAAATCTTTAAAAAATACAAAAGAAAAAATTAAAAAACTCAAAAAGGCCCTGATAATAATGTTTGATATTTTTTATATCAATGATATATTTTGGGTACCTCTTAAGATATTTATATGCATTATTTCAACTAACATTCAAATGACATATATACCTTTCTAGCATTTTCAGGACATAATCGGCAAGATGATGATAAGATAAATATATACATTGTAAAATAATCACCAAGGCTAAGCTAATTAACATACCCACCAATTTACATAGTTACCATTTTGAAGTTTTGGTGGTGAAAATTATCTACTCTCTTGGCAAATTTCGGCACATTATAGTATTAGCTTGCTTGCTGTGGGCTACATCAGCTCTCCAGAGCTTATTCATCTCCTACCTGAAAGTTTGTACCCTTTGACCAGCATTTTCCCATTTCCCCGATTCTGTTTTAGTCTCTTAGTGAAAAATCAAGGTCATACATACTGTGAGTAAAATTATTTCTTTTAAAACATTTGTCCTCTTCTTGATCACTTTCAGAGAGCCCAATTAACCACTAATGCTATTAACCACTAGCAAATTCCTCCTTATGCCCTTTAGAAATGAGTTATCCTGTAGCTATTGACTTAAAATTTTTATTAGTGATTTACAAAATTGTAAGATAGCAGGGGTATAATTTCATATGGTTCCCACGACCAGAGTTCTGTGTCCCTATCCCCTCCAGTTTTCCCAAGGTCACAGACATGTGCTGATTCTAGAACTATTTATCTATTTAGCTATTGACTTTTTATGCTTCCTCTCATATAATGGATCTTTGGAGAGCTCTCTCATGTCTGTGTCTAAATAATTTCTTTCCATATTTAACATCATTTGATGCTTCAACAGTTTCTAATGTAAAATGACTTTCTGACCATAACATCCTACCCACTCACCTCTGAGTGAGCTCTATAACTGAATAAATCCTTCCTTAAAATGTATATAAGTCTCCATATTGGGATGGCTCTCTCCTTATTCAGGAGACTAAATATTTGTCTACATAGGCTAATCTTAAAAAAAAAAATTATTGGGAGTTGGGTGGCAGCACAGTGGGTTAAACGCATGTGGCACAAAGCACAAGACCTGCATAAAGATCTCGGTTTGAGCCCCTGGTTCCCCACCTGCCGGGGAGTTGCTTTACAGGCTGTGAAGCAGGTCAGCAGGTGTCTATCTTTCTCTCCCCCTCTCTATCTTCCCCTCCTCTCTCCATTTCTCTCTGTCCTATCTAACAATGACAATGTTAATAACTACAACAACAATAAAAAGGGGGCAACAAAAGGGAAATAAATATGAAAAATATTTTTAAATATTTATTTTGGGGGGGTCAGGCAGTAGCGCAGCGGGTTAAGTGCACATGGTGCAAAGTGCAAAGACCAACATAAGGATCCCGGTTCAAGCCTCCGGCTCTCCACCTGCAAGGGGGTCACTTCACAGGCGGTGAAGCAGATCTGCAGGTGTCTAACTTTCTCTCCCCGTCTCTATCTTCCCCTCCTCTCTCCATTTCTCTCTGTCCTATCCAACAACAATGACATCAGTAATAACAACAACAACAATAGTAACCAGAACAATGATCAAAAAAACAAAGACAACAAAAGGGAAAAAAAGAAGGCATCTTACTCATGGAAAAGTCCTTTTAAAAATATTTATTTTCAAGAGAGACACCAAAATCCTACTTTTCTTTGGCATTATGTAGTTCTGGAGATTGAACCTGGAATTTGTGCATGCTAGTCCTATGCACTACTACTGTGCAATTTCCCCAGCCCTCTTTAGGCTAATCTTGAATGTTTGCTCTTTTGGAAATCAAGTGACTTTTTGAGTAGTAAGGAGCTTAAATTAGAGCCAACTAAAGGCTTTGTTTGTATGGGTTTTTATGTTAGGTCTGCTAAGACTGTAGGGCTTTTTGCTGTTATACATACATATTTATGTATTTATTTATTTATTTTCCCAAGACAATTTAAAATTTGTGATTAATAGTAGTTTACAAGATTACAGGGCATAGTTTCACACAACTCCCACCACTGACATTTTGTGCCCCTACCCTCCCAATGATAACCACCATGGTTCTGACAAAGTCTTAGAGAGAATTTGTTTACTTTTGACTGCTCCTCCTCCTCCTCTTCTTCACCTCCTTCTCTTCTTCTTCCACCTCCACCTCCTCCTCCTCCTCCTCCTCCTCCTCCTTCTTCTAAAGTTCACGTTTTTCAATTCTCTAGATTCCATATATGAATGAAATCATCTGGTAGTTGTCTTTCATCTCTACTTATTTCACTAAGCATAATCACCTCCAGTTCCATCCATTTTTTTTTCCAAAGGACAGAATATCTTTTTTTTTTTTAAATCCCAGAGTAGTACTCAATCGAGTATATGCCTTATAACTTCTTTATCCAGTCAATTGTCAATGGACATTTAGGCTGCTTCCACTCTCAGGCTATTGCTAATAACATGGCTGTGAACATAGGGGTACATGTGTGGACTTACTTTTATTAGTATCCTGCTTAATTAACATCTTTACATTTCTGTTGTCAAAAATCTGTCATTCACAGATGAATGTAGTCTTAGTATTTAATTTATCTCTGTAATAGGCACTGATGTATAAATTAGAGCCGAGTGAGTAGTGTTGTGGCTTAGATCTAGGAACCTCCATGAAGGGTGCCAAATTCAACTTAATATAAAACAGATTCTGTTCCATCGAGTATGTTGTTGTATAACATAACATTTTTCATTTTACTCAGAGGAATTTATTCCAATTCAGAACACATTTACTTAATAGAACGGAGGTTGGAAACTATTGCCAATTTCAGCTGCCTTCTTGTTTTTGATAATAAGGTGGGACTAGAGTACCACCATGCTCATTTGTTTCCATATTGTCTGTGACTACTTTTGCAGGTTACAGTACCAGCTGAGTACAATGATCCAATAAATCCGAAGTACTTAATATTTGTCCTTTTATGGAAGAAGTTTAACTGCTGGTAGAGAAACACTTCATTCCTGCTTTTTTTTTTTTTTTTTTACATAATCTATTTTCCCATCACTATCAATAGTATACTGTAGTATCTTCCATCTTAAAGAACCTGTCTTGGCAGGGCTGGGTGGTGTTGCCCTTGGTTGAATACACATGTTACAATGCACAAGGAAGGGCCGAGGTTCAAGCCCCCAGTCCCCACCTGCAGGGGGAAAGCTTTGCGAGTGGTGAAGTAGTACTGCCGATGTCTCACTACCTTTGTATCTGCCCCCACTCTCTTGATTTCTGGATGTCTCTATCCAATAAATAAGAAAAAAGAATCTGTCTTGGTACTTCCATTTCTAGTTACAAACCCATCATATTTATCCCATCATATTCAATCCCATATTTTTTCTCTACTTACAAAAACAAACAATTAGTTTTTCCTCACTTTCTATATTTCTTTTCCTTGTTATCATTGGAAAACACTCCAATGTGACATTTATCCCTAACCATTCCCTGAAGTGACTTTGTTCTGGTTCCCTGAGTGAATGGCTTTCACACTGCCAACTGGAGAATTAAACATCCTCAGTTCTCATCTTACTTGACCTGTCATCTCCGTTCAGATGCAGTAGTTTCTCTTTCTTATCTCTTTCCCCCCCTTAGCCTTCAGGATATGACTCTTTCTCACTTGCCTTTGTGTTTTTTTCATCGTCCCACTTTTAAACGTTGGAGTGCTCTAGGGCTCCATCGTTAGATCTCCTGTTTTGTCTATCTTCACTCACTCCCTACTCCTCTCGTTATATTTCATCTCTATATGTGATGACTCCCAAATCATATCGTTAGACTCTTATCTCTAGACAAAACTCAATACCAACCTGATTGCCTCACTGAAGGACTGATGTGCATGTCAGACTTAGCAGGTTATACAACTAAGTCTTGATTTCTGCTACTTCAAACACTTCTTTACAGTCACCCCCATTTTTGCCAGACCTAGCCCTATGTGTTTATTGTTTATATTAAGCATATAGAATAAGTTCTCTGTCTTACTCCATATCAATCCATTGGTAATTCCATTCTGGCATGTCTCTGATCAAAACTATTTTTATCTCACATTTGAATTATTTTCTATTTTACTATTTTTATTGATTTAATTATGATCGACAAGTCCACTGGATAAGAGGGGTACAGTTCTATCCAATTCACACCACCAGAATTCCGCATCCTATCCTCTCCAGTGGAAGCGTTTCTGTTCTTTTTAAAAATATTTATTTATTTATTTATTATTGGATAGTGACAGAGAGAAACTGAGAGGGGAGGAGTGAGATAGAGAGGGAGAGAAACAAAGAGACATCTGCAACACGACTTCACCATTTGTGAAGCTTTCCCTGTGCAGGTGGGGACTGGGGGCTTGAAGCTGGGTCCTTAAGCATTGTAACATGTGTGCTTAACCAGGTATGCCACCACTCAGCCCCCAAAGCTTTCCTGTTCTTTATCCCTCTGGGAGTATGGACCCAGGATCATTATGAGGTGCAGAAGATGGAAGGTCTGCCTTCTGTAATTGCTTCCCCGATGAATATGGGCGTCATACTCTCAGCCAATTTTATCTTTCTCTAGTGGGGCAGGGCTCTGGAGAGGTGGGGTTCCAGGACTCATTGGTGAGGTCATCTACCCAGGTTGGCGTCATAGTAGCATCTGCAACTTGGTAGCAGATTATGGGAACTGAAGTGTTAACATCCCACACCTGGCATCTATGGACACTGTCTGAAGTGAAACTTGTTGAGGTGGTACTGGTTGCATATATTTGGTTGAAATCAACAGATGCAGTATCAAATTATATGGATCGAGAGAAACGTGAAAGAAAGGGAGCCATGGCCCAGAGGTTCCAGGACTGGGAGAAATATGGGTTTTATGGAATATGGGGGAGGTCCCTGCTGTCTTAGAGTTTAAGAAGGCAATAGATAGTTATTCTTATAACCAAGTTATTTGGAAATTTGGTTTACTTTGAAAATCCCATGGTTAGGATTTACTGTACCATACAGGACCTTACCATTATTTATGTTATTTAGTGCTATTTACAAATAACTATATATCTTCTTTTTTTTTTTTGCTTTAACACCTCTTTTCATATGATCATGATTTTTTATTTTTAGTTTTTATTTATAAAAAGAAAACATTGACAAAACCATAGGATAAGAGGGGTACATCTCCACACAGTTCCTGATAGCTTTCCTATTCTTTAACCTTCTGGGAGTATGGAGTCATTATGGGGTGCAGAAGGTGGAATGTCTGGCTTCTAATTGCTTCCCCACTTAACATGGACGTTGACAGGTCAATCCATATTCCCAGCCTGCCTCTCTCTTTCTATAGTGGGGAAGGGATCTGGAGAAGCAAGGCTCCAGGACACATTGGTGGGGTTGTCTGTCCAGGGAAGTCTGTTTGGCATCATGGTAGCATCTGGAACCTGGTGGCTGAAAAGGTAGTTAACATATAAAGCCAAACAAGTTGTTGATTAATCATGAACCTAAAGGCTGGAATAGTGCAGATGAAGAGTTGGGGGGGGGGGGTCTTCATTTTGTAGTTAGCTAGTAGGCCTATTATAGTTATATTCCAAAGGGCCCGTGACTATACTAGTTTTTTTTTTTTCTGAGCCTGAAATCTGATATGCAGTTGGATCCAAGTTATTGTCTGGGGAGATGATGTCATGGCTGGAAAAAGGACCAGAAAAATGGATCAGGGACGAGAGTAGCTCCCAAATATGGGAAAGTTGTATAAATATTGTTGACTGTAAACCCCATAGATTTGATGTGATCTGGGGCCTATATTAAGCTTAGCAGCCTATGTGACCTCTGCATCCCTGTAGATCTGAGCTCACATTCTGTGGTCATGAGTAGGAACGTTCCAAGCTGCCCAGATATCAGGATCCATCTTCCTCAGGTGTAGCATAGAATATGTTGTCCATTGTCCCTTCATAGTATGGAACATTCTCTACCGTTGTTGATCCAAGTTGAGGGTGAGGTCTTATGGGGATCCCCAAAGGGCTCTATTGTGTTGTTTCTGATAGAGATGACTGGTAATATTGGGGAGAGGGATTTATTCAAGGTCTGGGCCAATAATGTCTGTTTAGGAATCTCAGGACTCCCCAACTAGGACCTCAGCTGTTGAGGTGACCTGATAGTGACTAAAGAGTCATCATTAAAGTATGCCAGTCCCTTGCCCTTATTCAGCTTTTGCAGTCCTTGTTTGATAAGATTAGCTTTGGAGTGAGTGAGGGAAGTATAATAGGAAGTGGATGAGGAGGGTATCTAAGTCTACATAGACACTATTTCATTATGAACTTTATATAGACTCACTGCAGACTATTGTGTACTTTTGCTTTCAGGTATATATTTTGCCCTAATTTATGGATACATGTGAACATATGCTCTATCTCATGGGACCTGGTCTATATCTAGGTTTTGGGATTTTGTTAGGAGGTGAACCACCTAGAATGGAATTAGAGAATCCTATGAAAGGAAAGGTCTCACCCAAGTGATGAGGCTGAAGGGTTGACATTCCATGACTGACGTCTCTGGACACAGTCTGAAGTTAAACATGCTGAAGTGGTACTCATTGCGTTGATTAGGTTGGGATCGGTGGATGCAATATCATATGGTATGAATTGAGAGAAGCATGCAGGAAAGTGATCCCCACCTAGAAGTTCCAGGACTGGGGAAATATAGACTATAGAGGAAGCAGGAGATTCCTGCTGTCTTAGGGTTTAAGAAGGCAATAGATAGTTATTGCTATAATCACATTATTTGGCGATTGAGTTCACATTGAAAAATCCCTTTGTTAGGATTTTCTGTATCATACACAACATCACCATAATTTATGTCCTTTGGCATTATTTGTATATAGCTGTGTCACTGGTTGCTTCTGTTCTCCCTGGTCTAAGCTTTTAAGAGAGTCAACATATCAAAGACTCAGCCTATGCTCTATGCATTAAAAAGTTTGAGACATTCAATCAATTTTTCCCCTCTCATATTAATTAAATAGTGAGTTATATGACTACAAATTAATAGGAGTGTACATAAACACAATTCCCACCTCCAAAAGACTGTGTCCCATCCCCCCTTCCCCCGCCAGTGAAACCAAACTTCCACCCTTGCCCTCAACCTAGAGATTTTTACTTTGGTGCCCTACTCCTATAATTATATCTTCTATACTGATGAGACCAGTTGCTTCTGGTCTCCCTGGTCTAATATTATAGGTGATTTAATATTTCAAAAAAGTCATTATTAGAAATGTATTAACAATTTAAACCCACAGTTAAAATTCAATCAGATTTGAAAACTTAAGTGCTTAGACTGAAATAATATATAGTCAGAACTGGAATCAAAGCACCAAAAAGTTTGAGGCATTCAATATTTTTTCCCCTGTCATATTGATTAGTGATTTATAAGACTGTAATTTAATGGGCTTGTGTATTACTCCATTTCCACTACCAAAAGTTTGTGTCCCTACCCCCACCCCCCTATAGTGGAGCTGAAAATCTACACTCCTCCTCCCTGCAGAGATTTTTACTTTGGTGTAGTACTCCAAAATAAAGTCAAATTCTGCTTTGCATTTCCCTTTTTGTTCTTCTTTCTCAACTTCTGTTTATGAGTGGGATCATTCCATACTTGTCTTCCTCTTTCTGAGTTATCTCACTTAACATAATTCCTTCTAGCTGCGTCCAGGATGTGTCAGAGAAGGTGGGTTCATTATTCTTAATAGCTGAGTAGTATTCCATTGTGTATATTCCATTGTGTATACCACAACTTTCTCAGCCATACATCTGCTGTTGGGCACGTGACTTATTTCCAGGTTTAATTATTACGAATCGTGCTGCTATGAACATAGGTGTACACATAACTTTTTGAATGGGTGTGCTTGACTCCTTAGGATATATTCCTAAGAGAAGAATTATTAGAAGGTCTATTTCTAGCCTTGTGAGGGTTTTCCAGACTGCTCTCCACAGGGGTTAAACCAATTTACATTCCCACCAGCAGTGCAGAAGGGAACCTTTGTCCCCACAACCTCTCTAGCATTTGTTATTGCTATCATTTCTGATGTATGACATTCTCACAGTAGTGAAGTGGTATCTCATTGCTGTATTTATTTGCATTTATCTCATAATTGTGACTTGAAACAATTTTTCATGTGTTTGTTAGGCTTTTGTATCTCTTCTGTGAATATTCTGTTTATATCCTCTTCCCACATTTGCTTTTTTGTTGCTAAGTTTGCTGAGCTCTTTATATATTTTGATTATTAGCCTCTTGTCTGATGTATGGCATGTAAAGATCTCCCATTCTGCAAGGACTCTCTTTATTTGAATGATGGTTTCTCTTGCTGTGCAGAAGCTTTTGATGTAGTCCCATTGCTTTTTGTTTTGATCTTCCTTGCAACTGGGTTTTTATCATCAAAGATGTCCTTGAGATTTAGATGTGAAAGTGTTCCACCAGTATTTTCCTCTAAGTATTTGATAATTTATAGTCTAACATCCAGGTCCTTGATCCATTTGTAGTTGAATTTGTTTCTGGTGAGATAATGTGGTCCAGTTTCATCCTTCTGATGTTTCAACCCAATTTTCCCATCACAATTTATTGAAGAGGTCCTACTTCCTCAATTTAATAGTTTGGGTCCCCTTATCAAAAATTAGATGTCCTCTATACAGCTATCAAGAACAATGAACCCACCTTCTCTGACCCATCTTGGACAGAGCTAGAAGGAATTATGTTAAGTTATCTAAGTCAGGAAGATAAAGATGAGTATGGGATGATCCCACTCATCAACAGAAGTTGAGAAAGAAGATCTGAAAGGGAAACTAAAAGCAGGATCTGACTAAATTGAAAGTAGGGCACCAAAGTAAAAACCCTGTGGTGAGGGGTAGACATGCAGCTTCCTGGGCCGGTGGTGGGTGGGATGGGACACAGTCTTTTGGTGGTGGGAATGGTGTTTATGTACACTCCTAGTAAAGTGTAGTCATATAAATCACTAGTTAATTAATATGAGAGGGGAAAATTAATTGTATGTCTCGAAGTTTTTAAAACACAGACTGAGTCTTTTTAATATATAGGCTGTGCATTTGATATGCGGACTCCCTCAAAAGCCTAGACCAAGTAGATCAGAAGCAACCAATGGCAGAGCTACATAGAAGATACTGAGTACTATACAGCAAACCCTAACAAAAGGACTTTTCAAAGTTAACCCAATTACCAAATAATGTGATGATAACATTAACTATCCATTGTCTTTTTGAACCCTAAGACAACAGGAACCTCACATCTCCACTATAGAGCCTATATTTCCCCCAGTCCTGGAACCTTAGGATAGGGCTCACTTTCCCGCATGCCTCTCCCAATCCATATCAAATAATATTGCATCTGCTGATCACAACCTAATCAATGCGACAATTGCCACCTCAACATGCTTCAGCTCAGACTGTGTCCAGAGACTTCACATGTGGAATGACAACCCTTCAGCTTCATTACTCGGGTGAGACCTTTCCTTTCATAGTATTCTCTAATTCCATCCCAGGTGGTTCACTTTCTTTTTTTATTATTATTTTTTATTTAAGAAAGGATTAACAAAACCATAAGGTAGGAGGGGTACAACTCCACACAATTCCCACCACCCAATCTCCATAACCCACCCTCTCCCCTGATAGCTTTCCCATTCTCTATCCCTCTGGGAGCATAGACTCAGGGTTATTGAGGGTTGCAGAAGGTAGAAGGTCTGGCTTCTGTAATTGCTTCCCCGCTGAACATGGGCGTTGACTGGTCGGTCCATACTCCCAGTCTGCCTCTCTCTTTCCCTAGTAAGGTGTGTCTCTGGGGAAGCGGAGGTCCAGGACACATTGGTGGGGTCTTCAATCCAGGGAAGCCTGGCCAGCATCCTGGTGGCATCTGGAACCTGGTGATTGAAAAGAGAGTTAACACACAAGGCCAAACAAATTGTTGAGCAATCATGGGCCCAAACCTTGGAATAGTGGAGAGGAAGTGTTAGGGAGGTACTCACTGCAAACTCTAGTGTACTTCTGCTTTCAGGTATATATTTTGCAGTAGTTTATGGATACGTGTGAACATATGCTCTCTCTCACAGAAACTGGTGTATATCTAGGTTATGGGACTTTGTTAGAAAGTGAACAGGTGGTCCCACAACCTAGATATACACCAGTTTCTGTGAGAGAGAGCTTATGTTCATACGTACCCATAAACTACTGCAAAATATATACCTGAAAGGAGAAGTACACTAGAGTTTGCAGTGAGTACCTCCCTAACACTTCCTCTCCACTAGTCCAAGCTTTGGGTCCATGATTGCTCAACAATTTGTTTGGCTTTGTATGTTAACTCTCTTTTCAGCCACCAGGTGCCAGATGCCATCAGGATGCTGGCCAGGCTTCCCTGGACTGAAGACCCCACCAATGTATCCTGGAGCTCTGCTTCCCCAGATACCCACCCTACTAGGGAAAGAGAGAGGCAGACTAGGAGTATGGACCGACCAGTCAATGCCCATGTTCAGCAGGGAAGCAATTACAGAAGCCAGACCTTCCACCCTCTGCAACCCACAATGACCCTGGGTCCATGCTCCCAGAGGGATAGATAATGGGAAAGCTATCTGGGAGGGGATGGGATATGGTGATTGGGTGGTGGGAACTGTGTGTAGTTGTACTCCTCCTACCCTATGGTTTTGTTAATTTATCCTTACTTAAATAAAAAAATAAATTAAACAAACAAACCAAAAAACCCCAAAAATAGATGTGGGGGTTTATTTCTGGGATTTCAATTCTTTTCCACTGGTCTGTGTATCAATTTTTGTTCCAGTAGAAGGCTATTTTCATGATGATGGCCTTATAATATAGTTTGAGATATGGGAGTGTGATGCCTCCATTTCAGTTTCTTTTCCTCAAGATCGTTGTGGCAATCCTAGTTGTTTCCTTGTTCGGATAAATGATTGTAATTTTTGTTCTATTCTATTAAAGAAAATTGGTGGGACCTTGATGGGTATCATGTTGGATTTGTATATGGCTCTGGGTAGAACATTCATCTTGATGATATTAATTGTTCCAATCCATGAGCATGGGATATCTTTCCATTTCTTTGTATCATTTTCTATTTCCTTGAATAGTGACTCATAGTTTTCAGTATACAGGTCTTTCACTTCTTTGGTTAGGTTTATTCCTAGATAGATTATTGATTTTGCTGTGATATTGAATGGGTTTGATTTGAATTATTTTAAAAGTCTTCCAACTGTTTTATCTGCTTCTGTCCTTTTTCTGTGTCCAACCCTAGCCCCATAGTAGTTTCTAAATATGGAAATCACATTGATAATGCTACAATATACGTCAGATCATGTCTGAACTTTGGTTTGATCGCTCCAATAGATTTCCTTGTATTACAAATAAGTTGTTAAATCCTCTGGTAGCCTACTAGTCTCTATCTGATCTAGTTTCCTTTCCTTTCTGATATCAACTCTAACATTTTTGGTCCTGCTCATTTTCTATATCCACACTAGTCACATTCTTAGTTTATAAATACCTCAAATGTACTCTAGCAGTTGCTTGTGGAGTTCTTTCTCTGTGAAACTCTGTTCCAGATATTTGCATGATTTCTATCCTCATCTCATTAATATCTATGCTCAAAATGTAGCTGAGCAGGACTGTGTTTTAGAACACTGTCTCATAATCTCCTGTACTCTAAGTCTTCTTTATTTCCATAGTGTGAATTACTGTCAGATATAAGGAAAATTTACATCAAATAATTAAAGTATAAATAGCACTATCAGGCTACTGATTTGAAATTCATATCTGTATTAAATAAAGATCATTATATAGAGGCAAAATGTTCAATTAACCAGAAATATACAATGAATCACAATATGCACATTTAAAATGTGACTTTAATATAGCAAAACAGATAAGAAATACAATGAAATTTCCACAGATTGACAAATGGTACTCTTGGAAATTGATAAATTAATCAGAAAGGGTTGATAGAGAAAATTTGAATATCACAATAGTCTTTTCCTTACAGACATATGAAAATCCTACACAGAACAATTGCAGAGTCTTGCTCTGCTGAATACAATTTAAACAAAAATGTGACCACCGAGTAAACTATAAAGCAGGTGTGAATGTAATTCAATTAAGGGAAATGGAATAAATAATCTTACAGAAAGAAAAAATTTTAAAGCTTTATATTTCAAAAATTTAAATATACTCCTAAATAATTAATATGTTAGAAAGAATTATGAGTATGATTTAAAAATGTCTAGAAATGAATCAACTATAATAAAATTGAGGACATCAAAATAAGCAGACTACAGTTGAACAGAAAAGGGAATTTAGAGTCTCAAGTGCTACTGTCAGAAAAAGAAGGCTAAGGATCAATGGTCTAAGCATCTGAAGACAAGAGAAGGGCTGGCAGGTAACTCAGCTGGGAGTGTCCCTGCTGTGCCATGTGAGTGGCCTTGGTTTGAGTCCAGCCCCCACCCCACACTGGGTGTGCTTCAGTGGCACAGTGTCTTCTCCTCTCTTCGTCTATTTCTGCCTCTCTTTTTCTACTGAAAAGGTAGGCCAGAGTGTTGAAACCTCAGCAGTGACAATAAAGAAAGAAAAATAAAAATGAAATGACGAGAGAGGATATTTAAAGGAGAGCTAGTCTATGGAAAGTAGACCCAAGGAAATAATCTATGCAAAGTTGTGTAACTCAGTGAAAGGGAAATACCTTAGAGGTGAATAAAAGTTCCAAGTCTTGAAAAGATTAATACATGTATGGTCAAGCAAAACTGACAAAAAGGTAAGAGGAAAATATAAATTTGTTGGATAAGTTTTTTGATCCCAGTCTTCCTTATGCTTACTATTAGAAATTGCACTGTTACTTTTGCCTCTATGTTTGCTAAATATATGTTTGTTTGTTGTTTGTCTGACAGGTACATTCCTTTTGACTAAAAATACAGTGAGGCCTGTTTTTCAGACTATGTCCCTCATTACAAAACTCTGCTCTCAGGCAAGGCCTGGGATATATGAGAGATTATTGACCTCAGGCATATAGCAGTAATGCACATTGCAGTTACCCATAACTCTGATGTCTGGCTTCTACCCTGAGGGTTTGGAGATTGTGCTGGGATAACTGGAATTTACTCAATATACTATGGCATCAAAGGAATGTTCCTCATGTAATGACATTCAGACAATGGCACTTTAAAAACACCCTACCTACATTTCTGATGTTTTCTACCACCTAAAAATGTCTGGTCTTTGATACTGATGCTTAACCACCTTTTACTTGTGTCTAAACATTTATCCCTGATGTATGTTTTACTTAAAAACATCTTTGATCTTCCCTATCCCTTTGTGATATAGTGCAGAGGTTTATCTCTGGGAAAAGCTTGGGACCATGGCTCACACTTCGCATTGCCCCAGTTCAGGGTACCTTGTGTGTGTCCCTCCAGATATCTTTAGATCATGGATGTATGACTGAAGTGAATTTATCTCAACCCAGAGATGTGTCAATTCTCAAGGTCCTGACAAATGGCAA